>NC_138196.1:48652089-48985903 GCF_964194105.1 Spermophilus citellus | reverse complement strand
GAAACTCGCTCATTTACCCTCTTTCTCACTTGCATCTTGAACTTCCCTTCAAGAGCTTGCTATCTGTCCCTGACTCTATTCCCCTCCCACTTATTAATTAAACAAGTTAATTACTGAGCACCTGCTAGACCTCAGGCGGTGAACATGCAAGGTGCCCGAGTTTCCAATCATTAATGAGACAGGTTTGATCCCCTCTGTGGAACTTAGGGTCTAAGGAGAGCTGAAGTGTGGTGGCTCCACCACTGTTAACCTCCTGCTCTGCTTCCAGATTCTGATCTAAGAGCTTTGATGTGTGCTCACTGGTTTCATCCTCACAGTAACCCCACAGGTGGGTAGCATTGTCCCCTGCATGCAATGCCCCAGGAAACTGCAATACCCGGATGTGCCAAGCCATAAGAAGCCCTGGCTCTTACAGTTTCCTGGGGACTTGTTTCATATTTGCTCATTTTCAGGCCCTTCAGATGGATTCTTCTGTCCCTCCCCTTGTCATGGTGACAAGCTTCTCTGCTTGGAGGGAGTCTTTTGAAATTGCTGCTCTCTGCTACACCTGCCTTGCTCCAGTGAACGCTGTAGGGCTGTCTCCAGGCCTGGGTTGTCTTCTTTTCTGCTTTACTTGACTTCAAGGATGGGCCCAGGTGGCTTCCTGTCTCCCTCTAGCACAACTGGAACTAGGCAGAGATTTTAATGAGCAATTCAACAAGTATTTATGAAGTCCCTTCTACGGGCTCACACTCATTCTAGATGTCAGAGATATGGTGAAACAGAAAAACAAGGCTTCTTCCGTTGCACTTATATTAGGAGGTGAGATTGAAAACCAGACCTTCTGTGCTCCTTGCCCCAGGTGAAGTTTTTATACCTGAGTCAAAAACAGAAGTTGCCTGGATTGAACTTATCCTAATAATAAAACCCAACATTTATTCTGTGTTTATTAAGACCCAGTCTTTTTGCATTGGTATGTATTAATTTAATCTTCTAATGTCCCCACAAGGCAGGTCCAATTGTCATTTCATTTTGTAGATGGAGGGACTGAGGTTCAGAGTGGCTTAGGGCTGTGTTGCTTGTAGGAAGGTATAGGAAGTTTCCTCTCGGGCAGTCTACCGAGAACTTGTTTGTATGATAAACGTCTTCGATGGCAACAAGAGGGGTGAACTTTGGTGTATAGAGAGGTGGTCCATACTAGCGATAGATTTGGGAGTGGGAAAGACCTACCTCTTGCTTTCTGGTGATACACTAGGAAGTAAACAGGATCTCAGAAAGAAAGGATGCCTAAAAAGACTGGATCCTGGCAGCTTCTTTGCAGCATCAGCTAAACCTCGGACTTGTGACACACAGCACAGAGAGTTCCATCAGACTTTAAGGGTCTTTATGCTCTTAAACCATGCCTTTGTCAGTGGTGAGCTATGAGGCTAAAGAATACTGAACCTTTCCCATTTGAGCCCTCACAACTGGGTTCCAGTTCGGTCCATGGAGAAGGAGAGTGTCCTGTAATGTTCCTACTTAAATTTCCCACCAGTCCACGGGAGTAAATGCTCAGAATGATATCTACATTCATTAAAGGAAATAAAGACATGGTTCCACCTTTCACATCTGAGTATATGGGTTCAGAATCATAACTGCTATACAACAAGATTTGATGAGTGAGGATCCTGTATACAGGATGCACAGTGATGAATAAAATGTCTGCAGTTGGGGAAAAACTAATATTCAACCATAAGTATTAAAGTAAGTTTTGTAAATTTGCATTATAAAGAGGTAGGATGCTATGAAGAGCATAGCAGAGAGGATCCATGGAATGAGGAATCAGGAAATGTCTACCTAGAAGAATTGAGACTTAAAGGATGAAGATTAGTAACTTGAGAGCATGGGTTGGGGAAGAGAGGACAGAAAACAGCACAAGTAAAGAGTAGGGGGCAGTCACAGAACTGTAAAGAGAATGGGATGCCCAAGAACAGCAAGAGAAGGAAAGGGGCCATGTGTGTCTGAGTTGAAGGTGGAGGGCTGAGTCAGAAATGAAGAGCTCCATGTGTCCCAGGATGGATTTGCAGTTTAATCTTATGTGAAATTGAGAAACACTGAGCACTTTAGGAAATGGGAGGAAAATGATTTGATTTTCTTTTTTAAGAGATCATTGTGTTTTAAAGTGGAAATGGTGAGACCAATTGAAGGCTGTCATTTTTGGGGGAGGAAAGAGACGAAGGTGGCTTGCACTGGGGATGGTGATAGCTGAAGGAGGCCTGGAGGCTCATGAAATTATTATGGAGACACAATTGATAGCAATTGGGGAAATGTATTGTATAGATGGTGATGGAGAAGAAGATACCAAAGAGATCCCCAAGTATAAGATGTGAACAACAGGGAGCTGGAGATGACTTTTACAAAGGTGGAATAGAAACAGACTTAGGAACAAGACTAAGGATTCAGATTTGGGCATGCTCAGTGTAAGCCTAGTTGTAAAATCCAAGAAGACATTTAACTCATACTGAAATTGTCAGAATGTATGCTGAACTGTTATACACAATGTAGTTCTTTTGCTCTTTGAAGTAGAGAAATCTGAAAGCAAAGTTCATATCTGCTGATTCATTCTTGAGGTATTGATGTAGGCAATGTAGGAATGAATGCAAATCAAATTCACAGAGCTTCTGGAAAGTTCTATAAAGGCAGATCTGCAAAATACTATTTATCTTATTCAGAAGGGCTTGAATTATTTACTTGCCCAATTCACAATTCCAACATAGATTTTAAGCCAAAGCCTTCCAGTGAGAATAATTTACAAAGGATAATGGAGGAAGAAATAAAATTGTTTACTATTTGATCCTGTGTCCCTAATCTGCCTCATCAGTGAAGTTATAAAATAAAATATAAAGTACATAAATTAAGGTTTTCAAACAAATGTTCACAGAATGGTGACATTTGCATACATTTATTTGAATAGTAAAGTTATAAACTGATTTCCTTGACAATATATAGAAACTGTGATCAGGATATAGAAGGAAAACGGCCCCCTTGTTGGTGATCGATGTTTGGCTTTATTGTACCCTAAAATCTCAGACACCATTTTCATTTTGGTTGACAGGATTCCTATTACTTCCCCCCCCCCACTCTCCTGTTTCTATCTCCTAGATCTAAGATTGAATGTTGTGATCACATGAGAACCTCCGTGTCCCATCTTTCACTGTCCCACACCATTTCTGCAGCCTAATCAAAACATGGCATTATTTTTTTCCTAAGGTACTGCCATATTTTTCTCTCATCATGACACCTAATTTGAAGGTGGCAGACTGAAAGATGCACTGTCCTGTGACAAATTTGTAAGCCATGAATTGATCTCTGCTCTACACACAGCAATATGCAAGCATGGTGTCTTGCAACATACCATAAATCATGTTTTACTTCTTTGCTCATAGACTTTCGAAGAGCTAAATGGCAATGTGGAGACGGATGGGGGTCAGTTCCTCACTGTCATCCATAGCTGCTTGTAATTTATGGATAAGGTATAACACTTGTGAGTTATGATGTCTTTTGTTTGCTTGAGTTGCCCTGTGCTGAGAATTGCAATGCCTATATCATAACATTTGAGTGTTTACTATCACATACGATAAAAAAAAAAACCCAAGTTACAGAAGCATGGTGTTATACTCATGAGCTAAGAGACTGATCCAATCAAAAAGCCATTTGTTTCTTTGGCTTGATGCCCTGAGGCTGATGCACAAGGATGCCCCAGAGAATGAATGAATACATGTAAGCCCAATCCTAGTAAGGCAAATTCTTTATTTCATATTCATTAAGAGTACTGAGAGGGACTTCATCACAATGTCTTCAATAATAGAATAGTTCTGTCCACACCCTAGCTTCACACCCCAATTTTTAAAAAAGTACTTAGCAGGAAGTATTGTGCCCATTTTGTTATATAAAAATTCACTTTTGAAAAAATAAACATGATCCACTATTTAAGAGGAATGGACAGAATGACTACCTTGCCATTGTACAAATCTCAAGTTTATTCTCATAATATTTTAAATTTGATCTTGTTGCCTTATAGAATTTTTAAAGTAGAAGTACCTTTTTAAGTGCACTGACATTACTATCATGAATTAGTATTAATCGAGCACACACACTCTCCCAAGTTTGCAAGTTCCACCCAGATTGTAAGGTAAGAACTTTCTGTGCTTTTCACAATCATTAATAATAATATGCCAGCGTTTGTCACTGACTTAAGAAATGAGACATAAATTTGCAACATCAATTAGGAGATGATGGATCGTGTAATAGTAAAGGGATCAATCACTGAAAAACGTGAAGGAGGACTAGTATGCACTGAGAAAATGTTGGTAGTTCTTTTTCTTACCTATGTAATTATCCTTTCAGATAAACATAGCCATGTATTCAACTTTGCCTTCAATGTGTTTCATATATTCTCTTTATCATATGGTAAGATGGCTGTTTATTTATATACTTGCTTTTCTATTGATGTAAGTTCTTAAAGAATAAGGAACAATTGAGGTAGAGACAGTATATTTTGTTTTCTTTTCATCTTAGTGTTCTTTAGAAACAAACTGAAGACTTTTCACATAAAACTCATTGAATTTTTCAAAAAATAAATGGATAGGAGAGGGGAGGCGGGTATAGGAAGGGCAGCAAAATACAATAGACACTAGTATGGCCCTATGTATAAACATGGCTGTATAACCAATGTGATCCTGCAATCTGTACACGTGGAAAAATAAGATTATGTACCCCATTTGAATCAAATGTGTGATATGTCAAGATCATTGTAATGTTTTGAGCAACTAATAAAAAAATAAAAAATAAAAAAATAAATGGAAATGGAAAAAAACCAAAAAGGGTAACAGAAATACATAGTTTAAGGGCCACAGACCAATAGGTCTGTGTATATAATTATTAGAGTTTTTCTCATTTTAATTAATTTAATACATTCCAAATAGAAACCACATAAAGAGTTGCATATATGTGTGTGTGTGTGTATGTATATATATATATATATATATATATATATATATATATATATATATATTCTCTAAGACCCATATGTTAAAATCTATCAATGTCAAGTAGGCTTGTTCTAAAATAAGAAAACCCATTCAAGTACGAGAACATATGTAGTACTGTAGCACATCCCCCCATTAGAAATGCATTATCTGAGAAAGTCCAAGTACATTTCTGCTTTAGTCAGTTTTGGGGTTGCTGTGACCAGGTCAAGAACACAGAATACCTGAAACAAAGGACTATGAACTCAGTGGAGAAGGATTTTTAAGTGCACTGACATTACTATCTTGAATTAGTATTAATTGAGCACACACATTCTCCCAAGTTTGCAAGTTCCACCCAGATTGTAAGATAAGAACTTTCTATAAAAATGAAAATGAAGTCACTCCTTATATGAAATGAATACTCATGAGTGGTCTTTATATTTGTTCTTAATTCCTCTTTACTATGACATCCAGGAAGATGTACATGTAGGGGATACACACTAACTCTGATGTTGTCTTTCAACAGTTTTGTTCTCAATAATTACGATGACAACAACAACAACAAAAGTATTAAATGTGAATAGACGGTATTTCCTCCAGTCTTTAAGTTATGGAACAACCACTTGATATTTTAATCCCATTATATACTTTACTTTTCTGTGGCTTTAAAGGGAGAAATGTATGTGTAGGAGAGAAAGATTAGGCTGGTAAACACTCTCTGCATATAAATCTGTGGAAACAGGCATTGTGATACTCTCTAAATGGATTCAATTAAAGTCTTATCAAGTAGCTTACAAACCTGCCCATATTTACCATAAAAATGCCAACATTTATCAGCCTTCTATTTTTTCTTTTTGTTTCTGATGCAATTCAGGTTATTTCTTATTTTGAGAAATTCTGGATCCTAATGCTTAATAATTTACTGAGCTTTGCCTATTATAGTATTTTTTCTTTCTTTTTTTTAAAAAATTTTGTAGTTGTTGATGGACAGAATGCCTTTATTTTATTTATTTTATGAAGTGCTAAGGATGGAACCCAGTGCCTCACACATGCTAGGCAAGTGCTCTGCCACTGAGTTACAGCTCCAGCCCTCTTTCTTTCTTTTTTCAATGAAACCATAAAGGCATGTGATTGTGAGAAAGGTGATTTAGTTTAAGAGATAGCAATGATTTTTAAAGTATCATATAATATAACACCATTTCAGTGAATTTAAAGTCATGGAAAAAATTTTCAGTGAATTATTATAAAATGGCTCTTGCTCTTTTAGACAGCAAATAGTAAACATTAATGCATGGGATGAATTAACTAACTAAGAAATGTCCAATTATCAACTGCTTTTTGAAATATTCCTTTTGACAGGAAAATTTGGAAATGCTATAAACATGACATAACTGAATTTCAATAAGAAATCTGACAAAGACATTTTTTATAGTACTCTGGACAAGACAGTGAAATGTGGGCTAACCTGTCACCCAAATGAATTTGTAACTGACTCAAAGACTAAATTTCATGACTATGCACTGCTGGTTCATTATTATCCTGGACAAAAGTCTGGGCAGCCTACAGAGGGTTTATGTCCTCAGCCCTGTGGTGCTATTTCATGGCATGGTGATCAAAAGAAGAGATGGAGCCATTCTAATGAGATGCGACTTAACAGGAACTGCATAAAAGCAGATTTGGTAAATAGGATTTTAGAGTAGTGTATGTGGAAAAGAGTCATAGCTAACTACTTTCATTCTTTTATTATTTACATGAAGAGTTTTAAATTAATTTAAAAATATTTATTGATGGATAGACAATCTGTTTTTTGACCTGGAAGTATTGCAGAAAATTTAGAGCAATCAGCATTCTCGTCTAGTGTAGCTGACTTTGTGCTAAGAATTTTTTACACTGTGAAAGAAGGGTCATATAGTTCTGGAGAATGGGAAAAGAGAAAAATGTCAGATTCAGGATTTCCTCCATAACTTGAATATAATTTCCTCTTTAAAAATTGTTTTTTAACATATGTAGTTAGCTTTATATAAAATAAAATAAAATTTTAAAATAAGGAATTTAATTTTAAAGGGGATGCACACTTTATGCTAATTCCTACATATACTTATTCACTGATTAAACCCACACAGTCACAGCGGATTCATTAAATAAAATGAATAAATAAATAAGTCCAGCTCAGAAGAGAGAGACACATTTCTGAAATTAAGTGGAAGAAAATAGAGTAAAAAAAAATTGAAAAGAAATAAGTAAAACAAAGTTTTCTGAAAAGACTGATTCTTTTTTAATAAACTATTTTCAATAGATGCCAGATTCAATTTAAAAAAATTAAAATAGTACATACATTTTAAATATAGTATGTTCTAGTTCAATTTAATGAGAAAGTAATATTCAATGAAACTATAAAACCAATTAGGTATAAAAACCATGGTGCATATAATTCTTTATAGAGTTTTATAAAAATTCCTTTGGGTAAAATGAACTACCACATTACATAGGATTGGTATTGCCTGCAGTCCTTTCTTTTCTAAGTCAGAGGTTAAATAAAGAAGGGGACTGGACATTTCAAATTGAATCTGAAGACAACTTGTTAGTCTCTGCCAGTTGTATTGACACAATTTGGTCAGGTGGGCTGGCTGAAACTTGATTTGAGAAAAATCAGTTGTGACTGCTCTAAAACGACATGACTTATGTAGTAAATGCAAATACATGGGTTTCCCAACGTTTCTGATGAATGGAGTTAGAAACTGGCAGACTGCCTTAAGGTCTATGCTTCAGTAAAGAAGTAAACCTTGAAGGCTTGTCAATGTGTCTCTTGACTGTTACCTTGAGGGTAAAGTAGGAACGTGCTCCAACATTACACCTTTAAGGAACTGAAAGATCTTGGGCTGCTTCTGCAACAGAACCACAGTGACTGACAAGAGTTATATAAGTTGAAATAGAAACTAATTGAGTAAGTGTTTAAAAGTTTCTGTAAAATATCTCCCAGGAGGGTCTGGGGTTGTAACTCAGTGGTAGAGCACCTGGAATGTGTGAAGATATATATATATATATATATATATATATATATATATATATATATATATATATATATATATCTCAGGCAAGATATTAAATGGTTGAATGAGACTTTTTTATTATAAGTGAAATCTCTTATCTTGGTACATTTCATTAACATAATTATTATGGGAATTTAGTTAAATATGGATGTTAAAGGACAATTGCATCTTTAAATAGGGTGAATCACAGCTGCAGTATTTTCAACAAAGAATTGTATAGACTCAAAACTTGTATCTAGGCCCACTATGGTAATATCTTCATTCTCATCTCACCTGGGTTGGTTCACTTGGTTTTCATGAATTTAAACTACATTTCTAATAGTCTTAAATATTGCCATATATGTGTTTTTTTCTTCCAAGACATCTTTCAACAATTGTTTATCACCAAGTTGTGAAAAGTTTTTAGCTGTATTTATGACCATGCTCATTTGGATGACATCGTTTAGCCAGCTTTAATAAATTCTAAATTGCCAATCAAAAAAGCAAAAAAAAAAAATACAAAATGAACTTTTTTGTTACACTGGATATGACAAAATGTCTGTGGATTAATCCCAATGTTGCTTAACATTTCACACTGAATTCATTTTTCTGTTTTTGAATAATTCAGCAAATCTATATAAATTATTCAATTTACCAATACCTAAAACACAAGCTAAGCATACACACACTCATATCTAAATGTACGATTTAATGAATAATTCAAAGTTTGAAATGTAAAAAGCTTTATTGATTAGATTTCTATTAGAAGAGATTTGACTAAAAAATTAGTTACTTCAGTAAAAGGCTAACTGGTTAATACTGGTTCTTGGGTAGGCCTAGATGATCTAGGTGGTGCATGAGAATTTTGCCCAGAGACAGTGCTTATTTTTTGGCTCTGTGCTGTGCCTTATATACCTATTGTCTTGAACTTTTAAAGACAGTTTCAAAACTTGGACCACTGTTAATGCAAGAAGACTACTGATTGTTTACATTTTTAACAGCAATGCTTTCTTTATTCTCCAACCAGCTTGCAATTGCAGATGTAATTGTTATAGCAGTTCTTTCTGGGACTGATATTTCAGAAAGGAGAATCTCAGCTTCTGGGAGAAATCCAAAAAGCTGCTCTCAGGCCCATGTTAAGGAGAATCTCAAAAGCAGAGAGAGGATGGTTCTTGTAAAGTGTTAACATTTTCTAATGGTCATGGTAGAAAAGAATATTAGAAAGAAATGAAGAATGTTATTTTTAGGTTGTAGGATAATTTTATGAATGACTTTTAAAAAGCTTTCCCTCTAGATCACGGTAGTACTTATACATGATGAGATATTCAAGTCAATTATCCTTTTGCCTTTTCTTCTAGTAAGATACTTGTAAAGATGTTGAGCAGAACTCTTTTAGTCTTGGTCACTTGTCCTAATTCATATTACTCTAAAGTGTCAATGTGATTGTATCATTTAAAGATATATATGTAAAAATGTGGATGTGTAACTGATGTGATTCTGCAACTTGTATTTGGGGTAAAAAATGGGAGTTCATAACCCACTTGAATCAAATGTATGGAAGATGATATGTCATGAGCTTTGTAATGTTTTGAACAACCAATAAAAAAAATAAAGATATATATATATATATATATATATATATATATATATATATATATATACACACACACACACACACACACATACACAAATCCATTAACCATCTTGTCTAAGCTAATGCATCATCTGGGTATACGCTTTCTGGCTGTATTCCTTGACTCTAATTTTAAGCTTCACTTGATGCCTTCTGGACACTTCCCCTATTTCTAACAATTGACTCTGTCCTAGAAGTAGTGTACTTAAGAATTAGGATTATTCTCTAAGCCTTAGGTAAGTCTCTACCATCAGGTTCACCTCGGATACTACACATTGCTTTTCTATTCATTGGAAATGGTAGGAAAAGTACACATTTTGTTACTTCTCTTGCCAATTGAGGTGGACTTAATTTAACTTCAGCATAGCATGTGTTCCTCTTAATAATAGCAACAACAACAACAAGAGTCATTGGAAGTGCAACAACAACAGTCATTGGAAGTGCAACAACAACAACAAGAGTCATTGGAAGTGCAACAGATGGAGTCCTTCATGTGGTGATGTCATTTCTTCCTCATGACCCATTAAATCATGCACTATGCTCTGTAGGTGACAAAACTAACATGGAGACCATTTAAGTAACTTACCTTGGCTCTTGATAGGATTCAGGTTCTTATTTAAACATCAGAGTCATTACCCCTAATCCCTAAATTTAAAACTTTAAGCTATTAATGTTCTTTATTCATTCATTTATTCACAAATATTTACTGAGAATTTACTCTATAAAAAACACTGCCTATTAGTGTGCAAGAAGAATACTTCACCTTGTTTAGAATATCTTCTAAGGGGGAAAATAGACAATAAAATATGTATAATGAGCATGAATAATAGACAAAACAGAGCAGTGTAATAGGCTCCTGAAGTATTGGAGAGGGTATGGAAGAGCGACTGCTATATTAAAAAGAATGATTGAATAACATGAGATTTTAGCAAGGGTTTGAAAAACATATACTTCCTGTGAGACTATGACAAGATTTAAAACAGGGGTTGTAGCTCAGTGGTTGGGTGCTTATCTAGCATGCATGAGATCCTGGGTTCAATCCCCCACCCCGCAAAAAAAAAAAATGATTTAGAACTCCTTTTTTTTTTGTCAGTTCATTGTCCTCAGGTTAATGTGGGCACTGGGGCATGTGTTCCATTGCCCTACTCCTGGGAAAGAATGACAGCATAATAGGATGTTAAAGTATCTCTTCTTTACTGAAAGAGGTCATTTCCCCTTGCAGATCTGAAACTGGGTCCCACCAGACTATATTCCCCACAGTCTGTGTTCCATCCTTCCATCATCTGTGACACTAGTTCTTGATTTTCATGTTACAAGGCAAAGTCAATACTTTGCTAATCTTTATTACCCAGATGAACACCTCTACAAGCCCCGGTACTTACGCTAATACTTTGCAGAAATGCAGTTAGTAAACTTATATACAACACAAACATATTTTCATTTGCGAGGTAGTATGTTTCTTAAAACAAAATCAAAATGTTTTGTGGAAATTATCCATGAACTGAAACAAGAAACAAATTGGTAAAACATAAAACTACTTAGTTTAACCAGTCATTTGCTAGTACTTTCTCTTTTATCCTGATACCCCCTCCCCCCCCCCAAAAAAAAAAAAAGGTCTTAAGTTGCAGAAGAAAGGAGCTGAGACCATGAGGACAAATGTCTTTCTCTTTTCTGGACTTGACAATGCACCACATTGGGCTATTATTTCTTATAATAAATTTTGAAAAATCCACCCATGTATTCTTAAATAGTTTTAATTAATTCAGATACGTTGTTGTTTTAGAATGGTGGAATAAATTCTTTTAAAAAGTAACCAATTTGTTGAAGCTAGGAAAATGATGGGAGTCATGGTGTGCTATAGAAAGAGGAGCTGCTAAAAATAGCCAGATGTAAATGAGGTAGGAAATTTGTTGATTGGTTTGTTGGAACTTTTTTTTTTCCTCCATCATTTTCCAAAAGAAAGAGCAGACACAAGTTCTGGCAATTTTCTATTTTTTCCTTGCTCCCCAGATTTAGCTCATTGATTGCATGATTCTCTCAGTGCTCATCTTTTAGGAAAGTCTATAGCAGGCAGGTATTCTCTGCTGGTCTACATCAGAATGCAGTGGCTAATGGGAAATGTGTTGTCACTTCCCAGGGATAAATCAGCTCAATTTAGTTACATGGGTAAATTGACTGATAAAAGACAATGATAATTACAGGTATGAATTGATTTCCCCCTACCACATCCTATGGTGCTCAGGAGGTACTCAGAAATTCTAAATAATCATCCCATTAAACAAAAAAAAATTCTAGCGCTACAGACTCTTTCTACTACACTTCAAACAAAACTATTAAGTTCTCTTAAGAAAACATGGTATAAACATATTTATTATTTCATATTAATGGCCTCTTTGCTCCAAATATATCATTTAAAAATTAGTGCTGATACTTAGTTTTGTTACTGGATGTGCATTCATGCAACAATAATTTAGTAGTGTTCTTGTATGGGCAATGAGTTGGTCTTGCCTCCCAAGAGAATCTAGGTTTTCTTCCCACTGTATGAACATGATCAGGTCCAGAACTTGACAATGGATTAGGATGCTTAATGTTTATTTCTTGGTAAGCAATCACGAATGTGTATGTCACACCTATGGAACACATCGTGTACGCTGAAGTCAAGAGGTATACAATCTGATATCTGAGAATTTAACAATGAATGAGATAAAAATAGTGCAGTAGTCAGAGTGGTGACATGGCAGCACTCAAGTTTTAATACAGGAACCATAAATTCCATTCTAGTAACCTTTTTTTCTATTTGTTAGAATTAGGAAAACTTATAGGAGATCTCAAAATGGCAAAACTGAAGGCAAATCAGGGATGGTGTTTAATTATGACTTCCTAAGTGTCACTAAACAGGAGATGGCCACCTATGAAACCATCACCTATGGAGAGGCAGCTGCCCTCTCCCTTTCTTCTGAGCTCCAAGGAAGAGACCAGCTCAGAGAAATGTGACTTTTTGACTTCTGCTACCTTAATCTTCATTCATGGCTATGCATATCTGGACTCTAGATTCTCCTTCTTAAGCAATTGTATGTATGCATCTGCCAAATGTAGCTTTCCAAGCTATAATCACATTACAATTTTTCTCAGAAAACTTTACACGTTCAGAACTACATGCACAAATATGATACAGGTGGAAGAGATATATAATTATAGGGTAATTAGTAGGCAGATTTATCCAATAACAACCAAGAATAGGTGGTGTGACTATGTTACTATCCTTTAATTGTTTTTTAGTTTTTATATTTATCAAATTTCCTATGATGAATTATTTTTAATTTAGACTAAAAAATATTTTAAACATACTTATAATATAATTGAATGTTTCCTTTTATCAAATGCTCTCCCTTTTATTTTGTACAGTGAATGGAATAAGATGTACCTGTTAGTTTGTTTCAAGTTTTTTAATTATTTATCTATTTATTTATTTGGTAAGATTTCATAGGGAAAAGATAAAAAGAAATAGGGACTGAGTAGCTTATACCTTCAAAGTAGAATAAATGAGGTTTTTAGTTTTGAGAAACATTATTCATTCCAGCTCATGACATAAACAAACACTTAAAAAATGGATTGTTAAGCTCTGTCTCACCTACAACCACAAGAATGGGATTCTAATTAGAATAAGTTACACTATATGTGTAAATAATATGTCAAAATACACTCTACTGTCACGTATATCTAAAAAGAACAAATAAAAAAATAAATTAAGCAAACATTAGGGCTGAAAGACTACTTCCTAGTGACAAGTATTTCTTGCCAGGGGTGTTCTCTGAGAACATATGCTTGAGGACCAAGTGTTAAGGGGCCTATAGGGAACTGTTTGGGAAATTTGCCACTTTTTGAGTCATTACTAACAAAGTTTGATCAGTCACAGGGAAGCAAAAATCATTCAGGGGACATAGTATGGAAAAAACTAGGAATGTATGAGAGGCCCAATTAAATGAAAGCACTCTACCAACTGAGCTAGTTCCCCAGCCCAGTCCTTTTTTAAAAACTTTGGTTTCCTAGATATACTTGACAGTAGAGTGTATTTTGACATATTATACATACATGGAGTATAACTTATCTTAATTAGGATCCCATCCTTGTGGTTGTATATGATGTGGAGTTTCACTGGTCATGTATTCATATGTAAGCATAGAAAAGTTATTTCCCATTCATTCTACTGCCTTTCCTATTCCCATCCCCCCTCTCTTCACTTCATTCCCCTTTGTCTAATCCAATGAACTTCCGTCCCCACCACCCTTACTGAGTGATACAGCATGGATTCCAATCCTTAAGGGGAAGTGCATGGAGGACTAGAAGAGTAACTAAGGGCTGCCACTGTGATTAAGAAGAAATTTTGCATGATAAGGCTGGTCCCATGGCTGCCATGTCATATAGCCCTGCAAACGCCATTCATTGTGTTTTATGGGACTGGTGACCTCCTGAAGTTGTCAACTGCAGTGGCCTTGCAGAGGTGTCCTATCAAGTATTGCAAATGTGCTCATTTTAGTGGAGGGAGGATTGAAATTGAAAGATACCAAATTATCATGAAGGGAACATGGATGGCAGAGAAGAGATGAGCCCTGACTGGTAAATGCTGTGGCACAAGGACTTGGCAGTGATGCAGAGGCACTCAATCCTCAGTCTGGAGGAACAGCTTCATTCCAAGTAGGAAAAAAATTCAGATATAGAATAATAGAAAATAAATGAATATTTGGTCTCAAATTATTTGGGATGGTTTTCAGTCTATGTGACATTTACTTGTGCTATTTTCTTAACTTCTTTGTTCATCAGTTTTGTTGTAGGGTTGTTCATCAGTGACCAAATGCATATGTAATGAAGTACTTAGAACAAAACCTGGTATACAGTAAACAGTCTCTGAATGTTGGTTACTGTCATTTTATACTGCTTTTTTTTTTTAAGCTTTACTTAAGAAGCTGAGACATGTCCCAAAGACTAGAAAGTCTCAGAAAATCCAGCTAGGAGTCACCAAGGAGGATAAAGTAGTGAAACTGGTCAGGGCTTAAAACTATGGACACCCACTTTTACACTTGCCCAGATTCCTGAAGCAGGAGGCTTGTATGCATTTGGAGACTTAGAGAGAAATCATTTGCAACAGTTCTCCTCTACTATTTGGTGCCTATCTGTGCAGAGACTAGCAGAGACTAGAATTTACTCTTTTAAGATCCACTCTCTTCTCTTCAGACCTTGTGGGTTGGCTTCCCACTTGATGAGTTTGCTGAAAGCAAAAAAAAAAAAAAAAAACAAACAAAAAAAAAACATCAAAATCACCTTCTATTTAAATGTAGTTTAGGCAGTTAATCAAAAGTTAAAAGAATTCGCAGCCAGAAAACCATCTCTTCAAAAAATCCTTGGCAAAACATTACAGGAAGAGGAAACTGAAAATAACATTGAAAACCATCAGTGGGAGGTAGGACAGTAAAGGGGGGAAAGTAATCAAAGAGGAAAACTAATCAGGTTTAGTAACATAAATAAACAAATATGACTGGAGGAACAAACCAAATCTCAATAATAACCCTAAATGTTAATGGCTTAAACTCACCAATTAAGAGACACAGGCTAGTCGAATGGATCACACTTCAGAAATACAGAAGATAATCAGAAATTACTTTGAATCCTTATACTCCAATAAAATAGAAGATAGTGAAGGCATCGATAAATTTCTTAAGTCATACAATCTGACCAGATTGAGTCAGGAAGATACAGACAGCCTAAACAGACCAATAACAATAGAGGAAATAGAAGAAACCATCAAAAGACTACCAACTAAGAAAAGCCCAGGACCGGACGGGTATACAGCAGAGTTTTACAAAACCTTTAAAGAGGAACTAACACCAATACTTTTCAAGCTATTTCAGGAAATAGAAAAAGAGGGAGAGCTTCCAAAGACATTCTACGAGGCCAACATCACCCTGATACCTAAACCAGACAGAGACACTTCAAAGAAAGAAAACTATAGACCAATATCTCTAATGAACCTAGATGCAAAAATCCTCAATAAAATTCTGGCGAATCGGATTCAAAATCATATCAAAAAAATTATACACCATGATCAAGTAGGATTCATCCCTGGGATGCAAGGCTGGTTCAATATACGGAAATCAATAAATGTTATTCACCACATCAATAGACTTAAAAATAAGAACCATATGATCATCTCGATAGATGCAGAAAAAGCATTCGACAAGGTACAGCATCCCTTTATGTTCAAAACTCTAGAAAAATTAGGGATAACAGGATCATACCTCAACATTGTAAAAGCAATCTATGATAAGCCACAGGCCAGCATCATTCTGAATGGAGAAAAATTGAAGGCATTCCCACTAAGATCTGGTACAAGACAGGGATGCCCTCTCTCACCACTTCTGTTCAACATAGTCCTTGAAACACTGGCCAGAGCAATTAGACAGACTAAAGAAATTAAAGGCATAAAAATAGGAAAGGAAGAACTTAAATTATCACTATTTGCAGACGATATGATTCTATACCTAACAGACCCAAAAGGGTCTACAAAGAAACTATTAGAGTTAATAAATGAATTCAGCAAAGTGGCAGGATATAAAAGCAACACGCATAAATCAAATGCATTCCTGTATATCAGCGACAAATCCTCTGAAACGGAAATGAGGACAACTACTCCATTCACAATATCCCCCCAAAAAATAAAATACTTGGGAATCAACCTAACAAAAGAGGTGAAAGACCTATACAATGAAAACTACAGAACCCTAAAGAGAGATATAGAGGAAGACCTCAGAAGATGGAAAATATACCCTGTTCATGGATAGGCAGAACTAACATCATCAAAATGGCGATATTACCAAAAGTTCTCTATAAGTTCAATGCAATGCCAATCAAAATCCCAACAGCATTTCTTGTAGAAACAGATAAAACAATCAGGAAATTCATAAGGAATAATAAAAGACCCAGAATAGCAAAAACAATGCTAAGCAGGAAGTGTGAATCAGGCGGTATAGCGATACCAGACTTCAAACTATACTACAGAGCAATAGTAACAAAAACAGCATGGTACTGGTACAAAAACAGGCGAGTGGACCAATGGTACAGAATAGAAGACACAGTAACCAATCCACAAAACTACAACTATCTTATATTTGATAAAGGGGCTAAAAGCATGCAATGGAGGAAGGATAGCATCTTCAACAAATGGTGCTGGGAAAACTGGAAATCCATTTGCATCAAAATGAAACTGAATCCCTTTCTCTCGCCATGCACAAAAGTTAACTCAAAATGGATCAAGGAGCTCGATATTAAATCAGAGACACGGCGTCTGATAGAAGAAAAAGTCGGCTATGATCTACATACTGTGGGGTCGGGCTCCAAATTCCTCAATAGGACACCCATAGCGCAAGAGTTAACAACTAGAATCAACAAATGGGAATTACTCAAACTAAAAAGTTTTCTCTCAACAAAAGAAACAATAAGAGAGATAAACAGGGAGCCTACATCCTGGGAACAAATCTTTACTCCTCACACTTCAGATAGAGCCCTAATATCCAGAGTATACAAAGAACTCAAAAAATTAGACAATAAGATAACAAATAACCCAATCAACAAATGGGCCAAGGACCTGAACAGACACTTCTCAGAGGAGGACATACAATCAATCAACAAGTACATGAAAAAATGTTCAACATCGCTAGCAGTCAGAGAAATGCAAATCAAAACCACCCTAAGATACCATCTCACTCCAGTAAGATTGGCAGCCATTAAGAAGTCCAAAGACAACAAGTGCTGGCGAGGATGCGGGGAAATGGGTACACTTGTTCATTGTTGGTGGGACTGCAAAATGGTGCAGCCAATTTGGAAAGCAGTATGGAGATTTCTTGGAAAGCTGGGAATGGAACCACCATTTGACCCAGCTATTCCCCTTCTCGGTCTATTCCCTAAAGACCTAACAAGAGCATGCTACAGGGACACTGCTACATCGATGTTCATAGCATCACAATTCACGATAGCAAGATTGTGGAACCAACCTAGAAGCCCTTCAATAGATGAATGGATTAAAAAAATGTGGCATTTATACACAATGGAGTATTACTCTGCAATAAGAAATGACAAAATCATAGAATTTGGAGGGAAATGGATGGCATTAGAGCAGATTATGCTAAGCGAAGCTAGCCAATCCTTAAAAAACAAATGCCAAATATCTCCTTTGATATAAGGGGAGTAACCAAGGACAGGGTAGAGACGAAGAGCTTGAGAAGAAGATTAACATTAAACAGGGATGATAGGCGGGAGGGAAAGGGAGAGAGAAGGGAGATTGCATGGAACTGGAAGGTGAGCCTCAGGGTTATACACAATTACATATAAGAGGAAAGGAGGGGTAGGAGAAAAATTATATAAGTGGAAGAAACGATTTATAGTAGAGGGGGTGGAGAGAGAGAAGGGGAGGGGAGGGGAGGGGAGGGGAGGGGGGATAGTGGAGAATGGGATAGACAGCAGAATACATCAGTCACTAGAAAGGCAATTTGTAAATCAATAGTAATGTAACTGATGTGACACAGCAATCTATATACGGGGTAAAAATGGGAGTCCATAACCCACTTGAATCAATCTGTGAAATATGGTATATTAAGAACTATGTAATGTTTTGAACAACCAACAATAAAATTAAAAAAAAAAAGATGGTTTGAATTGTTTATCAGAAGATGGAAACATTGGGATAGAAATCATAATACAGACCAGGCATATACTGGGAAATGATGGGTTCTGTCTATGTAATCCCTCTATAATCACTGCTGTGTAGGCTTTAAGGGTTTGTAGTGCAAATACAGCAAAAACTACCCTCTGTGACTGGGGATCACTACACGTTCTGAACCTAGCATCCTCACATACTGAGTGAGTGCTGATTGCCAGTCAAAAAGACACTTTGACTCCTAAGTGACTGGTGTATTGAATCATGTAATGCAATTGCTAGTCTTAATCCTCATTGCCAGTCTTTCAGGAGGAGGCAGTCCACTGTGGGCTCAATTTCACGGGCTTCATTTCAAGTGTTAGAGAGTCCTAGGAGTGACTACTGCAACTGTAGTGTTAGATGAAGTTCAATTGGTAGGAGCTAGGAAGGTACCAGATGGTTAAGATGACATTCATTAGGAGCAGGAGGTCTAGTGGAATAGTGCCTTTCAACATTCTCAATAAGTTGTAAAGACATATTGCCAATAGTTCTTTTATTTGAAAGTTGATTCATTTTCCTAGTTCAAAAGACCAGTGACAAAGGGCAAAGTACTTTTAGAAAAAGAGAAAGAAAACTTAGTTTGTTTCAACGTGTAATTATTGTTAAAGTGTAGGCAAAAGACGTAAGCTACACCTCTCTGGTGTAGCTTACATTCTTTAAATCCAGAAAAAGGTGAATTAACTACTCTATTTTATATCTTCTAGAAACTTGATGCTTTTTCCAACAGTTCTACAGATTTGTGGATATGTGTGTGTGTGTGTGTGTGTGTGTGTGTGTGTGTGTGTGAGAGAGAGAGAGAGAGAGAGAGAGAGAGAGAGAGAGAGTGTAGGGGTTAATTAGAGTAATTTCTCCATCCTATTTTTTATCTGTGTTCTATTCTTTGCTGCTACTTTTTTTTATCTCTACACTAATGATGTTCATGCAGATGTTGCACTCACTCCTTTCTTCAACTTTTTTTTTTTCACCAAAAACAAACACAAGGGAAAAGTAAAAAGCAGACGCTTTACATAAATAAGCACAAGATTTTTCTTTGAAGATCTTATGAGAAAGAGGAGAATTTTTGTCATTAGAATGAGAACAACTCAAAGTTTGCCCTTAGCTGTTCCTGGTCTTAGGATACACATGTGTGGACCATCTTTGGCAAAGCCTTGTCTGTGTGTCTCATTTCTCTCTTCTGTGTGCACCACGATTCCCTCTGCTTCCTTCGATGCCCTTCCCCAATCATCATCATTTTCTACAACAGTACTAATCAACTGTTTTGTTTTTCCACTTCCTGCTGCCATATTTCCAACCCAACAGCTTATTGAAGTATTTTCTTGAAGGAAGACAGGACTTCCATTGCCAGCTTTAACGATAATTATTCAAAAATCCTGACACCTGATTTTTACAGGTTTGATGGATTGTGATGAAGTCCATTCTATTCAGAATTTGAGTAACAGAATCTTTTGGAGTCCTCTCCTTCCACGACAATTTCTGTTTATACCCCAAACATTCAATCTGTCCCCACCCATCTTCCCGAGTGCCCGACTACATTGATCTCTTTCTTAAGGTTTGATATCACTCCAAAGTTCAGCTGGTTAGAGTGTTCCATTTTGAAGTGTCCACAGAAACTTGTTTTTAATGAGAGATGACCTGCTCCATCTCCCACACAGCCTTACAGAATGCGACTTTATGGTCTCCATGAGATGCTCGTATCAGTAAGAACTGCTGGTCTAGTTCATCAATCTTGCTAATGAGCTGACTATTGGCCTCTCTCTAGTGTGACATCCTGGCGCCTTTGATCTTTACAGAAAAGAATTAGTGCTGGCATTCGCTGGACATCTCCAAATGGGTTTAATTGGAATTTTTCAGGGTAAGATAGAATGTTCAATTTTTAGCTTAATGATGATGCTGGGATTATAAACATACCAGATTTCAGTACAGTTAAGATAATTATCTGGGCAGAAAGGAAAGTGCAATTAGGTTGCTCCAGCTTCCACTTAGTGCAATTATTGAGAACACTAACCTAGAGAAAATAGTTTCATTCTTTAAATTTCACCATGTCTCACAGGGTTGGGCCTTCTGTTTTCACCTGATGGAGGAGGGGAGAACTATCCAAGAAACTTTCCAAACATTCTTCTTTAATAAGAAGCACATTTTTTAAAAAAGTAGTTTTTAAAGATATCAAAGGAATAGAGCTTTCTTTGTCTCTCTTTTGTAAATGAATAAGAGAAAGCCACAGGAAAAACATATTTTTTAGTGCTATTTGTTAAATTGAAGGAATAGCAAGGATGTAAAAAAGAATTCAAATGGATTATAAAATTTGACCATTTTAGACAAGCCAATTGTTTTCAGATTATTTACTGGTAAATCAATTTCTTGTCACACAGAAAAAAATCCTACCCAATCATTGAAATGTCTCCAGTATTTGGACCACACAATGATCATTTTGAATGATTGAGTAAGAGTGTGTTTGTGGGAAATAATGGACTGTGGTAATGACCAGAAAGATCAAAGCACATAACTGGCTATTTTAGTTTATGAACTACCAAATAACACCCGTTTCAAGAATGCCAGTTTAACAGTCACCAGTTTAATGAAATGGGCAAGCAAGTTTCAATTTGTTTAGAATTTGCATCTTTCAGGCAGAGACTCAATGCATAGAAGAGCACATAGCTCTTCATGCTGGTTCTCCTCTGCATACCAACTTGCATATTTACCAACTCATTGTAAATGTGCTATCTCAACTCAGCCCATTATATGTGTGCTATATTATGAAAAATTTCACTGAATCCTTTTAATCTAACAATGCAAGGACCATTTCTAAAAAAGTGTACAGTTGTCTCTTGGTATCCATGAGGGATTGGTGCCAGGAATCCCTGCAGATACCCAAATCCATGGATGTTCAGTTTCCTAATATAAAATGGTATGGTATTTGTATATAACCTATGAATGTCCTCCTGTACACATAAATCATCTCTGTGTTACTTATAATGCCTAATACAATGCACATGTTATATTAATCATTGTTACACTGTTTGCTTGGTTTAAGAAATAATGACAAGAAAAAAAACGTAAATGTTCAGTACAGATGCAGTTTTTTTCAAACTCTTTTTTTTTGGTAGCAGGGATTAAACTCAAGGTCATTCGACCACTGAGCCACATCCCTAGCCCTATTTTGTATTTTATTTAGAGACAGGGTCTCACCGAGTTGCTTAGCGCCTTGCCTTTGGTAAGGCTGGCTTTGAACTCACAATCCTCCTGCCTCCGCCTCTTGAGCTGCGGGGATCACAGGTGTGCGCCACTGTGCCCAGCTCAAATAGTTTTGATCTGTAGTTGACTGTACCCGTGAGTATGGAATCTATGAATATAGAAGGCTGACTGTATATGTATATAATTTTTTTTCTTCTAATACTAAATTTGGGAACTGTACTATATCATCTTTTTTCAATGAATCTGCTTTAGAAGTGAGGCTGGAAAGGTAAATCACTTCTTCTTTTAGACTGCATTGAGGAACATTTATTTTCTCCTTCCCCTAAATCCATTCATTTTAGTAACATTTCTGATGTTATGAAAGTTTTTAATCTACTGAATAAACTGAACCAACTGCATTTACTAAGTACCAAAAATAATAGTTTTCTATTTGTCATGCATTGTATATTTAATTTCATATCCATTTAATCCACAGCAATCTTAGTGTCATTTATAGAAGAGAAAATGGAAAAAAAATTGATTTGCCCAACACTGTACAACTATTAAGTTGCTGAAGCACTGTGCCTTAGTTAATAGGAAGAGACATACACTTAACATTTTGAGCACTGGAGTTAGACAGATTTGGATTAGAATTCTGGTTCCTTCACTTACTGACTATGCAGCATTGGGTAAGATTCTTGTCACCAGCCCCATCTTGGGCAAGATTCTTATTTACTCATCTAACCTTTGTCATATTCATTTCTAAAAAAGCATTAATACTAGCATTTGTTTCTAGGATATAATCAGGAGGTATAAACAGAGTAATACATACAATACAGTTCTACTATTGTGCCTACAATTCTTTTCTTCCCATGTCTTTATCATTTTATTAGAGCGTATACTTATACATAGTCATTGGGTTCATTTTGACAAAATCATACATGCAAAGAATTTTATATCAATCCCCATTCCCCACCCCACTCTTCTATCCTCCTTCCTCTCCTCTGTTCTACCCTCCTATCCTCTATGTACTACATATACATAAAAGGTGAAATTCCCTCTGGTACCTTTATATATGAATATAGCACAATATTGTTCAATTCATTGCATTTATCTTCCCCTTTCCTTCTTCCTCCCTCATTCTCATTGTCCTTCTACTCCACAGATCTTCCCCATATCTTTATGATACCTGATCTCTTCCCCAACCCCTCCTATCCTTTGTTTTTACTGGCTTCCACAAATTTGATCCTTGATTTTCTGAGCCTGAAAATTTTGAAGTTTTAAAATTTCAAAAGTGTTTACATTATTATAGGCATCAAATTAGCATAAATTTAGCCAAGGGGAAGCATTTGATATTTTAAAATTAGCTTGTAATTCTCAACATAGGTACATGCATGTAAACCTAATTTTTTTTCAAAATAAAATAGATGAAAGAAAGTGGTACACACAATGGAATATTACTCTGCAATAAAAGAAAAGAAAATCATGGCATTTGCTGGTAAATGGATGGAGTTAGAGAAGATAATGCTAAGTGAAGTTAGCCAATCCCCCAAAACTAAATACTGAATATTTTCTTTGATATAAGGAGGCTGATTCATAGTGGAGTAGGGAGAGGGAGCATGGGAGGAACAGAAGAACTCTAGATAGGGCAGAGGGGTGGGAGGGGAAGGGAGGGGACATGGGGTTTCTAATGATGGGGGAATGTGATGATCATTATTATCCAAAGTACAGGTATGAAGATCAAATTGGTGTGAATATACTATGTATACAACCAGAGATATGAAAAAGTGTGCTTTATATATGTAATAAGAATTGTAATACATTCTGCTGTTATATATAAACAAAAAAGTAAAATAAAAAAGAAAGATGAAATTAAAAAATACAGAAAAACAAAAAGAAAGAAAGAAGTGAGGGAGGAAGAGAGGGGAATAAAAAAAAGAAAAAAAAAAGAAAGAAATTATCAGGATATCTGGAATCCAGAGAATCCAGGCTGGAAACTTTTGTTTTAAAGAGTATGGTTTGTCAGTTATTCTCATTCCTTGACTTTTTTTGGAGGGGGCTTTGAACTGGGCATTAATATCAGGGCCTCGTGCATGCTAAGCCAGTCCTCGGCCACTGATCTGCATCTCAGCCCTTCACTTCTTAAATATTCCTAAAAATTTAATATCAACACAGGCAAGGTTAAGTGAGACTATAATGAAGTAAAAACAGAAAACAAGAATTCTAAATGGGCCACATTTTAAATAAGACTTTAAAAATCTCACTTTAATTCAGTCCTCCTATGTCTAGGATACATTTTGAGGAGAACTTCTATGAAATGCTTCAGTTAAATGATAGATAACAAATTAACAGTAATTACACTACTTTGCTAGGGCTGCAGTAATGAAGTACCATGAAAATGGGTGGCTTAACCAACAGAAATTCACTGTTTCACATTTCTGGAGGCCAGACATCCAAAATCAAAGTGTTGGCATATTTGTTTCCTGTTCATCTCCTCTGGCTTTTTAAAACAATATATTTATTTATTTATTTTTA
The DNA here is from genome assembly GCF_964194105.1 of Spermophilus citellus. NCBI lineage: Eukaryota > Metazoa > Chordata > Mammalia > Rodentia > Sciuridae > Spermophilus > Spermophilus citellus. The sequence continues at coordinate 48,961,801 of NC_138196.1, read as the reverse complement.
CACGGTGCTGAGGATTGAACCTTTCACGTGCGAGGCGAGTGCTCACTGCTGAGCCACAATCCCAGCCCCTCCCCTGGATTTTTGTTGTTTTCTCAATCTTTTGCATACATCATTTGTATAAGCATCTCTCCCTCATATCCCCCTGCTCTCTGCCTTCATCTTCACATGGCATTCCCTCTGTGTGACATCTGTATCCAGATTTCCCCTTTTCATAAGCATACCATCTAATATTAGATTATATATTAGATATATTAGACACCTGCTGTATTCCAGTATGACCTAATTTTAATTAATTATATCTACAATGACCCCATTGCCAAAAAAGTTCACATTCAACTTAAGAATTTTGAGAGGATATAATTCACTAATTATCAAAAAATGGAAGTTCTGAGCAAATCTAAGATAGTAAAACAGCACAGCAGGGATAATTATGGTTTATGTTTAAGTTAAAAATTGCTTTCAGGGATTAGGATTGTGGCTCAGCGGAAGAGCACTCGCCTAGCACGGGCGGGACATGGGTTCGATCCTCAGCACCACATAAAAATAAAGGCATTGTGTTGTGTCCATCTACACCTAAAAAATAAATATTAAAAAAAATTGCTTTCAGCTGGGTGTGGTGGTGCATACCTGTAATCTTAGCAGCTGGGGAGGCTGACACAGGAGGATAGTGAGTTCAAAGCCAGCCTCAGCACCTTTCACTAAGGTGCTAAGCAACTCAATGAGACCATGTCTCTAAATAAAATACAAAATAGGGCTGAGGATGTGGGCTCAGTGGTTGAGTGACCCTGAGTTCAATCCCCAGTTCCATCCACCAAAAAAAAAAAAAAAAAAAAAAAAGAGGAAAAAAATGCTTTCAGAAGAAAGAATAAGCTAAATGATAGAATGATAATATCTCTGGAAAGAATATGAGGGGTTAAATTCACCAAACCTAAGAAAAGCTGACAAATTGATGTGATCACAAAAATATTAAAACAGATAGAGTCTGCATAACAAGAATCATAGTCTAGATCAAGAGAATATGATAATCACCATCAAAGTGTGTTCCAAAAGCGATGAAAGTTATAGCTAAACTAAGAGAATATTCTAATTAGCTTTTCTGTTTAATAGCAGAACAGGTACTGAATTCCTCTTCAGTAGAGTTTAAACAGAGGTGGGAAGCCATCTGGTGCAGATAGAAGAGGAATTTGGAAACTTTTTCTAAGAGAGCTGGGACACCTGCCCTTTTGTTAATTAGAATTTAATGGCATCTGTAGGTCTCTACTTCCTTAGGACTCCTTGACTCATTGCCTCTCGGTAAACACTGTCTAGAATTTCCTCTTCCTCTCCCAAGCACATGGAGTAAAACATATCTTGAGCAACCCAACCATCTCCTTGGATCAGATAAACCCAGTGCGTTTGACCTGGGTCATTTCCATGTAGACTTTTGAGAACTGCCACACACTTCCTGCTTGGGCCAGTCCCCAGATGTGAATGATGCCATGGCTGACTTTCCAATTTATCAGATTCTTCCAGATGTGTTTTTCTTTTGATTTAGTCAATTAAGTGTCTGAGCCATGGCTTCCAGGTTGGACTTCCGTCTTGATTCCTTCAGGCTGGAAGAGGGCACCTGTCTAAAGGCTAGTCAGCCACCACGGAGCTAAGGGAGGTGTTTTAATCTAGTAATTATAGATGTGGGCATTGGAGTTAAGCGGACCTAATTTTAAGTCATGCTTTTATACCTTATTATCTGTCAAGTTATTAAACATTTTAGGCTTTATTATTTCCTCTAATTTTGAATCAAAATGATAATTGTGCCATAGCTGATCTGAGAATTAATACTAAACACTTAGTACAATATCCACCAAGAGAAAATACTTGTCTCTTAGAGTTATGTGAATATATAACAAGACTGATGGCCGGCAGGGAGTGGAAATGGAAATATAGATGAGGAGAAAGGCATACCACCAGGAGTGATACCAATCGGAAGCCAGAGCTATGATTGTAATCCAACACAAGGGGGCTCTCCATTCAGAAGTACGTAAGAGTAGATGGTTTTGGAAGAGGTCATATCAGGAGGTGTTGAGACATGCCTGGGTTCGGGGATCGCAGTAGGAGGCTTTTAGCTAGAGCACAGAATCCAGAAGCTACACTGATATTCTATGAGACTCTAGGAGGAGAAAAGAGCAAAATGGTGTTTTAAGCCTTTAGCCTGGGGAAAACCCAGAAGCCATTGAAGGTCTTCATGGGCTGCTGCATATTGTACATGTGATAGTACATGGGCCCTAATAAAGGAACGCACCACATTTACGGGGTGCTATTCACAGTGTCAACATCCTATATTTATGTATTTATGATAGTTATTTTGCAGTAGACAGTTATAAAATGTCTTGTTCAAACAAAATAGATGTCTTCTGACAATTTATTGACAGATGGAAGTAAATTGTTAAGGAAAAGATCCTTTAAAATTCAGACAAAGGCAATGTGTTCTGGTTGTAGCTGTTTGCATGTTAAAGTATTCCTCTCTGGTGAACATTTAGAGAATGATTTGGAGGAAGGAAAAAGTGGGTGGGAGAATACCATTTAGGGGACTCCTGCTTTAACCATGCCAGAAATGATGGTGGTTTGGATTAGGATGTGTTGAAAGAAGAGTCGATCTGGAGATATTTGCTGAATACAATCAACAGGTCTTGATCAATTGAACAGATGAAGATTGGAGACTGCTAGATGCTTAGCCCTTGACTGATCAATTTCACTTGTGGTTTTGATAAAAATTAATCATTTAGTTCTCAGGCTTCCAGCTGTTCTTTCCCAAGCTTTGCAAACCTTTTAAATTCCAAGTCCAGGGACTCCCTTAACAAGACCTGGTCTCCTTATAGGAAGTTGAGATACATCTCTTGGTACTCTGCCTCAGTCAGCTTTGGCCTTTTTTTTTTGCTTGCCAAAACAACTGAACACTGCTATACAGTCTGTGTTTGTTATAGTCCTTGAATCACATTTGACCATTCTATCTTTTATATTTCTCCAGCTGCTGCCTAGCTGGGTTTTGATGATGACATCCTTCTCTTTCTTCTCTTATTCTCCCCAGAAGCCTAAGCTGCTGATTTTCCGTGGAAGCTCATTTAGTTCTTTTCTCTCAATTATCATAAACTCTTTAATTCGTTTTGAATACTCTTCTGTTCTCTAACTGCAATGTCACTGCCTTCTGACTTGGAAATGGCTGGAAAATATCATTAACCTGCTGCTGTTTTCTGTCCTTATCATTAATAGCAATGTTAATATTCCATAATTGTGACACCCACCCAGCACATGGGCACACACACCCACCTCACACACAACCAGATCTCGGGCTTTGTCACTGGACTCAGTTTTCCTCTTTAGACCTTTGTAAAGATTTACTTATTATGAGTATTGCTGGCAATTCAATCTAAATAAAATCTAAATAAAAAATGATAAACATCCCATGTATATTCTAATGTCAGGTTATGAATTCCTTCTTAATCAACTATATAATTAAAAGAAGTTATTTTATCTAAAACATTGAAAGCCCACATCATTTTTATGTTTCTTTTTTAATAACAAATATACAAATTTATCTGTGTAACAATTTTAAATTAAATCAAAATTATAAAATTAGAATCCTTATTTGGTAATTTTTCTTTTTGTTTGAGGACTCTACTTTAATGGAAAAGAGGTAAAAACCAGTAAATTCTAACCAGGGATTTAGTAACAAATAAAAATAATCTACAAATTAGGCTGTGTTGTTTAATAGGTGGTCGTACTTGCCACATGACATGATAGGTCCTGATAGCCAAATGATGATCTGCCATTGACCATTTCAGAAATTAGGAAATAAAAACAGAGTTGGATCTCTGGTTGACACATGGCTAGAAGACTTAAAAAAAACAGCATAACTAAAATATTTAAAGTAACTGAGTTTTTATCTGAACACAATTCTGCTTCAAGAATTATTTTAGAAAATACTTTCCAACTATAGGTGATCATGGTCTTTTGGTTTTCTTTCTTTGATTTTTCTTGATGTATACCTCCTGTAAATGTCTTCAGTCATGAAAGACTGTCATATAGTTAGGTAGGAAAAATGAAAGAAAATGACCCATATAGCAGTCCCATTTATAGCATGGCCAAAGAAATAGGAAAAGTGAGAGAGTAACCATCTTGTGATTGGGGCTTATACATAACTTTCTATTAGGAATTGCTGTCTAACTTATTGCATGAATTACTGATTCAACTATTTTAACTGCAAAAATGAGCAAACTTTCTAAAAAGTTACTTAACTCTATTTCTCCTTCCACCTATGATATTGGATATATGTATAATGAAGACATTTGCAATGCTGATTTGCAAGGAAACGTTATCATATTGGAGCACTGATAAAAACACATCAAGGATCTTGGATCAATGTTTCCTAGAAAGCAAAAACAAGCTTGTTACAGAGAAGTTTCAAAATGGAACTGATTCGGTTATGCAGAAAGAGTGTTAAGGGAACTGTTGCTCAGAACCCAGTTGAACAGTAAAGAAGAATAAGGGGTCAAGGGAACTTAGATGAGAGCACGTAGTGAGGTAGTTAAAAATACTCAAGTTGATGGCTTTTGGAGAGTCAAGGAGCAGAGACATATAAATCAAAGACCAGATTTAAGAGAGTCAGAGTTAGTTTATATTAAAGAAATAGATTTTAAGAGTTTTTCAGGAAAATTTGGAAGATGTTTTATAGTTTTTATTAGATTTTCAAAAGGGATCTGAAGATCTCAAAAAAAAACTACAATGTTTCAAAAGATATAGAAACTAAAAGACGTGTAAGTAGCTACTAAATTCTGATATCGCAAGGTAAATGTCTATAATAAAGGAATATTTATTATCTCACATTGATGAAAAACCACATTAGTCCTAACAGGAAAATTTAACTGTTAAGCATGTGCCACCGGTTTTTCTATATATGGTGAAAATGTGTATTCTGCTCATAGTTAATCTCTACTTCTGAACATTGCTGCATTGTAATGAGGGTGATTACAGTGTGAAAATTACTTGAATATTGGAAGAGACATTGGCTACCTTAGAAAATATTTTGTGCCAAACAAACACTTGTAAAAAAAACTTGAAGACATTTTAGTTGGTTTAGTTAGATATAAAGAATAGACAGAATGCCAATGTGAGAAACTGCTATTAGATGATTAAGTGAAATTTCTTATCCTGGAGAATATCGTTAAATTCACAATTCCCGTAACAAGGAGACATTTAAAATCTCATTTTATAGGTTTAATTCATTCATACAGCATCAATACAAAATGTTCATCTCCATTAAAACTTCAGCTAAATTGCTAAATTTTCCTTCAAAATAATACATTCAAAAATGTTTTAGCTAAATTGATGTATTTGAAAATTGACGTATTTGACAGCTGAATGAATCCTCAGGCCTAATTGTCCTGGAATTTTTTTTTTTTTTTTTACTGGAAAATTGGCCCATTATATGTGCAAGTTGTTGCTAAGGCATATATATATATATATATCACTGAATATTGCTCCAAGTTATTAAAGTAGTCATAAATGTAAGGAACACATTTAACTTCAGTAATTACATATTTATTTATTTATTGGTATCAGTGATTGAACCCAGCGGCACTTAACCACTGAGCCACACCCCTAGACCTTTTTTAACATTTTATTTAGAGGCAAGGTCTTGCTGAGTTTCTTAGGGCCTCACTAAGTTGCTGAGGCTGGCTTTGAGCTTGTAATCCTTCTGCTTCAGCCTCCGGTGCTGCTGGGATTAGAGATGTATGCTACCATGCCCGGGAGTAATTATGTATTTATTATGTGTTAAAAAATATGTATTATGTACTCACAGGAAAATAAGAAGGAGAAAATATTTATAGAGATATTCAACTGTACTCATTCACTTACCATAACAACTCAGATTTGTACGTCTAGCAGGATATGTATGGTAAGCACATGGTATTATGAAGGAATGCTACTGATTCAAAAGAGAGAATACTTTTAAAAGGTTTATCTTTTAAAAAGGCTTATCTCCCACCTGTGAGGTAATTGGCCTGAATTAGAATCATATAGGAATGATGGCAAAATATAAAACAATTCAGACAAATTTCTCAATTATTCCACAGGCCTGTGTGGTTAGATAAAAATAGCACTTCCGACTGAAACACAGTGATGACTCAGGTTTGCTTAGCTCTTATTCTTTCCATTGTGTCCTACTAAGGTTTATATCTTTTCCCACTATTTAGAAATAAAGGAAAATTAATTATATTTTTATTTAAAAATCAGCAAAATTCTTTCATTATAATTGTATTGTGAACTTTTATCACAGTGAGATTTAAATGAAGGGAAAATTGGAAAAGAAATAAAGATAATTGATATAAATAGCACAGAGGAGCAGAAAACAAGAAGGCAGCTTTAGGCTACCAATTAAAAGAGACACGATAATTTGCAATGGGTGTAGATTCCAGAATAAAGTGAAAAGAATACAATAAATTATTCTTGAAGAAAATTAAGGCTGCTTTTATTAGTAATTCTTATATTAGAATGTAAGTATGACTCTAATTAAAATAATACCCACAGTTGTCAAGTAGAAATATGCCTGTGAAATTAGCATATTAACAAGACTCATATTTTTTTTTCCAAAATGTACTTGTACCATTATTCTAGGAAAAGTCTAACACATTTAATCGTATTTGGATCCTATTAGAAATGGTGTAAGTATTTCACTCCAAGACTACTTAAAGTCTTTCCCATGAGCATATAGTTTTCATAACACCAGAAATAAAACTTCTCATTCTTCCGAATGCATGTTACCTCAGTTTTAAGCACTTGCAGGACAGGATCCCACGCAATGTTGTTGTTAGTTTTTCCAATTTAAGCTCAGAGTCTGTGTGGTTGTTGACTCCATGCTATCAAATGTCAAATGATTCTTTCAGGAAGAACTAACATTTTAAAGTATCAGCTTTCAGTATATCTATTATCTCCTCTATTTCCTGATAACACTTCTTCTTCGAGGTAGTTCTTAATATTATTAATAGTTTAAACACGAGAACACTGAGGCTCACAGACGCTGTGTAACATTTCTGGCCGACATAATTAAGTACATGGCAATAGAATCTGAACAGCAAACTTGGCAAATTAAAGAGACAACCACAAGAATGTTCTGGTAAGTTTTCAGCTATTCAAATAATTCATCTTGAGCAAAATATTAAATGAGTAAATATCTACAGCTATTAATCACTTAAAGATAACTATACAATAAATTTGAAAATAGTTTAGTAACAGTAAAATTAAAATATTAAAAATTTCCCATTATACAGATAAGTATTGCAAATTTATAAACAAGTACACAAGAAAAAAAACAATATTGATATCATTGGTAATATTTTCTTGACTTTCAACATTTTCTCTTTCTTTTTAATCTACTTTCTACATTTTTTTCTTATTTTATATGTTTGGTTTAGGATGTAGAGTTCTTTACTTCCTTCCTTCCATCTGTCTTTCCTTCCTTCCCTCTTTCCTTCCTTCCTTCCTTCCTTCCTTCCTTCCTTCCTTCCTTCCTTCCTTCCTCACTTACCTATTTATTTAATCTTGTTTCCAGGCTGTTTAAAACCCATTATAAGTTATGCCTACTTCATTACAGTAATTTATTGAGTAAATATGCCAAAATTTAACCATTGAATCATATTTCATATTCAATGGCTCTCAATTTTTTATTATAAATTAATACTAAACTGAATACCTTTTACATAATTTTTTATACATTTCTATAGCTATGTTTTCAAAAATTGAATCATTGGACTAAAACATATACGTACATTTAGGACTTTTGAAAGATATAGTCAAATTGCTTTTCTGAAAGTTGAATCAATTTACTTTAAATGGATATAGTTAACATATTTGTATTACTTTACTTGGGAGAAGTATGATGACCATAAGTATTTGTTCCATAAATCTGTTAATCTTTTTCAATCTTTTTAATTAGTCTTACTCACTTTTCTTTTGTACTCCCTAAACTGGCAATTTGGCCTGTTGGTTAGCTGCTTGGGACCTCACCTGGAAATGTTTGAACATTCCAACTACTTGGGTAGGACCACTTTTTTAGAAGCATTTAGTTGACTCTTCTTACATAATACAATTAGATTTTTAATGGGTCCTGATATGTGTCTGGTCCTACATTAGGTATGAGAAGATGAATAAGTCTGAGCAAAGTCTCAGCTCACATCTTAAAGCTGCAGGAGGAGGTAAATAGCTGCTAGAGTGTGAACACAGTTATAAAAACCTGCCCTGAAGGCAGGCATGAAGCAATATTCAGAGAACCTTCACAGAAGACTCTTATATTTCCCCCCATTTTTTAAATTAATGGTATCAGAAGAGAATATTGAAGAAAAGCAAAGCAAACATTAGATCTCGGGATTCTCAATGATACAAAGTTGTTTTTTTTTTTTAAATGTCATTCAGTATCAGTAGACTAATATTCCATCTTGGTCAGCAAGAGATATTAACAAAAAATGCAAAAAATCATATTTTTGCACATATTCAAACTTGCGCAGTTATCAGTGAAGATAGAAATAGTTTGTCTTTAGGCTGTTTGTCCTCTAATTAAAATAATATTTTTTTTTCTTCTAAGTCTAAACTCTGGCCAGTATCAAACAGAACATGGAGTCTATGATTACTATATAATCCTTCAAGCAAGGAAACTAATAATTCTTACTTCACCAGACATGCTTTAGCATGCGATCCATCTAGCATAAGATACAAATGAAGATCAGATATCAATAGAAATAGCTAGAATAATTGTGAAAAATGAAGATCTAGAATAGAACTTTAATGTATATAATTATAACATATATAAATTTAAAAATGTGTGCTTATTTATAGTTCAAAGGTGGTTAGTACTAGGACAGAGCAACAGGTAATGTAAGAACAAACTCAGCATATTCAGGTTCTGTTGCAGAAAGATTTCAGAATGGGGTACACACTAATGATATTTGTTATTAAGAATGACCCCCGCACTGTTAATATAAGATTCCCAGAATGGTGCCTGAATAAGGCCCATTGTTTCTTTCTCCTTTTTCTTTTTTTCCCCCTTTTTATATACTGGGGTTTTTATTTTGGTTCTTTTAGTCATACATGGCAGTAGAATTCATTTTTATATAATTATGCAAGCATGGAATATATTTTATTCTAATTAGATCCATATCCATTCTTGTGGATGTGTACAATAGTGGGATTCACTGTGGTGTACAGAGGAAAATTAGGTCAAATTCATTTCACTGTCTTTCCTTTTCCTTTCCCTCCTTCCTTTCTCTTTATTCCCATTTGTCTAATCTCCTGAATATCTATTCTTTCCCTCTCCCCTCTTATTGTGGGCTAGCTTCTACATATCAGTGAAAACATTCAACCTTTGTTTTGGGAACTAGTTTATTATACTTAGCATGATAGTCTCCAGATACATCCATATACTGGCAAATGGCATAAAGTAATTACTCTTCATGACTGAGTAATACTCCATTGTGTATATTTATACTCCATTTTCTTTACCCTTCATCTGTTGAAGGGCACCTAGGTTGGCTCCATAACTTAGCTATTGTAAATTGAGCTTCTATAAATATTGATGTGGTTACATCACTGTGCCATGCTGATTTTGAACCCTTTGTATTTATACCAAGGAGTGTTAGAACGGGGTCAAACGGTGGTTCCATTCTCAGTATTTTTTGCAGAATCTCCATACTGCTTTCCAGAGTGATTGCATCAATTTGCAGTCCCACCAACAATGTATGAATGTACCATTTTCCCCACATCTTCACCAAGATTTTATGTAACTTGTGTTCTTGATAACTGCCATTCTGACTGGAGTGAGATGAAATCTCAGTAGTTTTAATTTGCATTTCTTTAATTGCTAGAGATGTTGAGCATTTTTTCCCCCAAATATTTGTTGACAATTCATATTTATTCCTTTGAGAAATGTCTGTTCAGGTCCTCTGCTCATGAATTGATTGGGTTATTTGTGTGTATGTGTTAATTTTTTAGTTCTTTATATATAAATTTATATATAAATTTAACCCCCCTCACTCACCTTGCATAAAACTCAACTCAACATGAATCAAAGGCCTAGAAATTAGACCAGAAACTCTGAACATACTAGAAGAAAATGTAGTCCCAACACTCCAATATACTGATTCCTGGCCTGACTTCCTTAACAAGATTCCCAAAAGTACAAGAAATAAAACCAATAATCAGTAAATGGATGGCATCAAACTAAAAAGCTTCTTTACAACAAAGGAAATAATCAAGAACATGAAGAGAGAGCCTACAGAATGGGAGAAAATACTTTTCCCTTTTTGAAAATTGTGATAAACAGCTTTGCACAGTGAGAGGATCACAGTCAATGACATTTACCGAGATGCAATTATTTCTAATTAAAGTTGTGATAAAATATACAAAATATAAAATTTATATTTTTGTCCACCATAAATGCACAGTTTACTGACATTTCCTATTCTTTCCTGAGTGTGCTAGTTTGAACTTAATTTTTTTTTACAAAGCTCACATAAATTGTTATGAAAATAAAGAGGCATTATTTCTCTTTAGAGTACTCAAGTAAAACTTCTGGGACAATATGACATCTGAATTGAGCCGTGAAGTGAGTGAGTAGGAACTTTCTAGATTCACAACTTAAGGGGACATGGCATTTCAAATAGATGGAAGCACATGAGCAGTGGTATTATCATAAAAGTGCATGAAATACATTTTCAGGAACACCAAGTAATTGGTCTGAGAAGCCTAAAGCTTAGACTATTAGTGCATTAATAAAGAAATAAGTATCACGTTAAAGTTTTTAATCTTTGAGGTATTAGTTTCTGAGACAAGAGATGTGGGGTCTAATTCTTCATCCTTTCCTGAACTCAGTGTCCACACATAGATTATGAGAATGTATGGACTAAATTAGTGGATGTCAAACATTTGTTGGTAAACAGGTAGCTAATGTTTTCAGTTTTGCAGACCATATGGATGGTCTTGGTCTTGTTGGAATCACTCACCTCTGCAGAACAGTGTGAAAACAGTCACACGGAATCTATGAGCAAATGGACTTCACTTGTTGTCTGTACTTTGCCAGCATTGACTAGGTTGTCTCCAAGACTCCTTCCTGCATTAATGTTCTATGGTTCTAGTGTTCTATTTCTTTTTTCTGAGATTTGTTCTTTAAGATGAACTTAATCACCAAGAAGCATATTTTTGAATCAGCTCTTAAAATAATTGACATTAAAACTGTTCTTTTCATTGCAAAGAGGTAAGTTACTGTAAAATAATTGACATGGGTATCACCTTTCTACACTGAAGGATATGAATCCTGGACTCTCATACAAGAAGTTAGAAACAATAGACAAAAAGCTAAAAACATAATACTCTGTGGAATAATATGACTGATATTTCTCTGGGAAAATCAAGGTAATATGGAATATAAATCTATCATACTTTAACTAGACTATAGAGTTTATGCTAATGGAATACGTGTTTTCATTTACTTTGGTTTTGTACAGATCAAGAGCAAGAGAATGTGACTCTGATGTAGTTTTCTATTTAGTGTCTATAATAAACCAAACTTAAACATGTGTTTGAATAATGCATACCTAATGAGAATTATCAAGAAAAATAAGATTATTAATTTTTTCCAGTCCAGTAGCATCTAAAGCCAGCCTAGAGGTGGGATAAAGACAATGAGCCCAGTTCTTATCCTACATAATCCTGTAGAGGCATAAACTCATTAAATAGTTTTGCTTTAATAATCTTGGTGTGTGTTTCCATAAAGTAAACACTCATATTGAATAGTTGCATGGAAGAAATTGGAAGATGAAGAAAAGTTCATGACTGAGAAAACTTTATGGTATCAGTTATAGAATTAAAACAAACAAAAAAATTTAAAAGTGCTATTTTAGAATTAATTTCTTAAGACTTTGAATGTAGGTTATCAGAAAATATCAATCTCAATTTTACCTCATAAGAGTTTTTTGAAGAAAAATGTGAGAATGTTTTGTTTGGAAGTAAACAACACAAATACATTTTTTTTTTGTATTTTGAATCATATGTCTCTTTTTATCCCATCCTTTGTGAGAATGAAAATTCAGTGTAGGATATTGAAAAAAAAAGGAGAGAATTGAACAACAGCAGGGGAGGTAGAGAGGGAAGATGGGAGGGGAGGGGAGGGGAGGGGGGATAGTAGGGGATAGGAAAGGTATCAGAATACAACAGTCACTAATATGGCATTATGTAAAAATGTGAATATGTAACAGATGTGATTCTGCAATCTGTATTTGGGGTGAAAATGGGAGTTCAAAACACAATTTGAGTCAAATGTATGAAAGATGATATATCATGAGCTATGTAATGCTTTAAATAATCAATAAAAAAAATTTAAAAAAATGTCAATTATAAGACCACGTCGTTAGCTCAATTTTGCTGGTTATCTAAAACAGGGATTTTTTTTCATGACAAAACAAGTTGGATTTTTTTTAAAATTAATATTTCAAAAAACCTCTTGAACATTTTGCACAACTAATTCATTCCATTGCTATCCCAGCAATTGTGCAGCCAATCTAGAGAATAGAGTTCTAGAGAATAGAACTGTCTGGGAATTAAGCACTGGAGGCATATTTAGTTTATAGTATACATCCATAGTATTTTCCATTTTTAAAATTTTAAGGATAGAGTATTCCTGGTGACTCTGTGATAAGCACTAGTATATATTATATCTTTGCAAAATATTCTGTCTTAAAATTTAAGTTTTGTAACAAGTCCAGAATTAGCACTCACTATAACAGGAGCATAGATACTTTCCTTTTTTTCCTATTCTCTAAAGAATCTCCAGTGACAACTTTCTGAAGTTTCCAACTTCTTCTTTAATGAATTTAAAATATTCATACTGTATAAATTTTTTTGCATGCTAATGATAATGCCTATATACTTCAAATTTTCTTCCATTTTAGGGGGTTGGGAATGTGACTCAATGGTAGAGCACTTCCCTTGCATGATGAGGCCTTGGATTCGACCCATCATTACTCAAAAAATAAAACAAATGTTCTTCCATTTAAAAAAAAAATTCAGTGTAGGGAGACAGAAGTTCAGGATCAGAATCAAGAATAAGGATGCCCTAGGCAGCGGGAGCCGGGAGTGGCAGCCTAGTTCTATCTTCCATCAGAAGTGGAGTTGGATCTGTCTTCATGGCTTTCCAACTAGAGGCTGCCTTCACCTCTGCCCTGGCAGCGAGGAAAGACCATGCCACAAGTTCACGCCAAAGCAAAAATATAAGTCAAGCATGAGATGTCTGCATTTCAGGAAACCCCGATGACCAGAGCTCCCTGAAAGTCAATCCTGGGGTTAAGTGGGCGATGCCACCATGAGCATCAGCCTAAACTGGGGGGACCAAAGGTAAGCCGGTGTTTCCTGTTGCGGGTAAAAGAGTAAATACTGTCAGCCTTTGAGGGCCTGCCTGCCATTGGAAGGCTTGACAGCTATAGACAATATGTATGTGCGTGAATGTAGTCTGTGTTCCAATAAAATTTTATTTGTGAGTCCTGAAATTTGAATTTCATATATTGTTTTTGTTTTATTAAAATCATTACAGTGTTGGTGATGCAAAAATAGGTTGAGGGCCAGATTTTTGGCCCAGGGGCTATAGTTTCTCAAATTCTTGGATGGACAGTATTTTTAAAAATATTCTATTTCCATCTCTTTGTTCATGAAATAGCTTCGTCTTAACTCTAGATTCGTAACAATTGTTGCTGTTTGCATTATTATCCATTGAGTGAAAAGTTTCTTTTCCTTTCTTTATTCATACTAGGACCCAACGGGGAGATGAGCTGCCCTTTTGTTTTCTCCTTAATTCCTTGTTTTAGTGACCGGGTCCTCGCATGGAGACGGACCTGCCAAGACATTCTTATGAACATACTAGAGACACCTCATCATATCCTTTCCATCATTTCAATGGTTTAAAACTTTTCCTTTCTAGAATAAATATAAGGATTATTGAATTCCTCACAATTTATTAGTGAACACTTTATTTAAGGAAGTTATTACTCATTGTTATGGACTGAGTGCTCCCAATATATTAAAGCCCTAACTGCCAATTCATTATATATAGACATAGGGCCTCTGCGGAGGAAATTAAGGCTTAATGAGGTGGTAATGGTAAGATAGGGAAGAGTCAAGGACGATCTCTGTCTGCCCTCACCGAAGAAAGTCCATGTGAGGACGTAGCTTTAGAGGAGCAATCTACAGACCAGAAAAAGGGCCTCACCAGTAATCAAATCTGATGGAAACCAGACTGTGGAACTTTCCAGCCTCTAAAACTGCAAGAAAACAGATTTCTGATGTCTTAAGTCAACAGTCTGTGGTATTTTGTTTTAGAAACCTGATCAGAATAATATTCCTCATATATGGGTAGGATAGTATAGTTAACTTTTTATTTTTATTTTTTACCCCACCCTTAAGCCCATTAGTTGAATAGGATTAGTAGTTTTCTATATATTCTTTCATCTGCAAGAACACATGTCATTGCTCGAGCATTGACTTTCAAAATAAAATTTGAAGAAAGCAGAAAAGTAGCAGTTTGAAAAGCCTGAATTTTAACTGTAAGAGCCAAGCCCTTGTAAGAAGATGGAGGTTTCTATATTTCAAGTTTCCCTTTAAAGATAAAGGGCCACATAGAACATGTAGTTCCTGGTCTATATGAGAGTCTGGAGGGATACAGAATATGCTGTTCAGAGAGATTTCCATGAGAGGGAAAAGAAAATAAGACTTTCCTGGCATGGGAGAAGGAGCTTGGGGGACTTAGTGAATGCAGGTCTAGATTACAGAGATTGCCCAGCTCCCTAAGCAGTGCCAGATTACTCTCATTCTTTTGTCTTGATTGGGGGTGTCGAATAGAGAGTGGAGAAAACAGAGGACTGATAACGCAAGGAAAGGTGTGTGTCCTGAAGACCCTACCTTCTATAATACTCTGCAAAAAAAAAAAAAAGGCAGCTTCTGTGATCAGGGATATCTGCATGTATTTTAGGCAGAGAAGAAGGCAAATCCTCCAACTCTCCCATGAGTCTTGGGGTACAGAGGCAGTCTGCAGGTCTGCCTCTGAAGAGGCTATGGACTGCCAAGAGTTGTTGCCCTTTGAGGAAGATGTGACTAATCTCCCCAAAACAATCATGGTGTGATGCAGATAGCGAGAGGCATGATGACCCTTGACCTCTGCAGCAGATTGACTGGTGTGGAAGAGCAAGCCCCAGCCTAAGCAAAGTTAGACACCTCCAGGACACCCAGCACCGGCCCAAAGAAGGCAGCAGTGTCTTTAAAAGAGTGGGATTCAGTCCAGACACAAAGTTTAAATTTTTCATTTTTGAAATATTAAATTTGTTGAAATATTTATCTAAGAGAATCTAAATTTTTGACCCCAAATGATTAAGTTACCTTGAAGTAAAAGGATTCTGGTCTTTTCCACATTAGTAGAAGCTAAGCTACGTAAGTTGAGTTTAATTATAGGAAAAAAAATTTAAAATTTACATCTACATAACTGAATTGTGACTGTAACCTCGACTCCATTTCAGTTATTGGTTACTACATTTAAAGAAAGAAGGTAAAGATTGCTGCCAGTATTCATCTAATCTGCCTCACAAAATCGTCTCTGTGAACCTGTAAATAGACATTTTTGATAATAATGACTCAGATCTGCTGCAAATTTCTGAAATTCTTTTTGAATCATGAAAAACCCACATTATATCCTGTGAGTGTGATATGCTAAGTGAGCATTTCTATACTATAATTATTAGAAATTGGTAATGCACATATCCTATTAAGCAAGCCATTTTGTTAATGTAATATAACATTTCCTAACAAATCCAATAAGGGTTATTTTGATGAAACATTGTTACAATTTTTAATAACAAAATGATTCTTTTTTTCATTCATTGTAACAGATTGATAAGTTTTGATCAAGCAGCTTTTCACTCCTAACACCTTCCTTGGCTATCTATTACTGTCAATCTGCGAATTCCTACCTGTGCACACTTGACTCTGCCAAAGAGCTCCAATGGCCATTCAAGAGCTTCAATTGGCTACTTGCTGGTCCCCAGTTAATACTGAATATTTGTTGTTTTTGCTCCTTCTCTCTCCTGTAATGCCTTCTCCAAACCCTTTCTGTCTCTCTCCTTTGTCTTTGATTCCTTCTATTTCAAATGTGTACTCTTTCTAAGGCATGCCTGATACACATTATTAAATATGTTCTTCTCAATGTACTATAACATTTCAGACCTCTCTTGACACTTATTCTGTTCTCTTTATACTCAATATATTACAGCATTTTGTTGTTTGAACCCCATGTAGTAAGCTTCTTACAATAATGACTATGTTTTATTCTTTTTAATCTCTGTCTTACTCTATTAAACATAGTCTGTACTTAATCGATACTTTTTTTAAAAAAATAATGGAACAATGAAGCTTAAATTGCCAAAGTGCTTTCAATTTAAAAATGTGTTTGCTCCATGAAAGGGTGCTTTGGGAAAAAGAAAAGACATGCATGAATTTGCATTTGATTAATCGTATGTCACTCTTTGCTTTCAAATTTTCTCTGTGGTGGGGAAAAAAAAAAGAGTGAAGGATAGAAGTTTGAGGACCCTGTAGGACTGCCCAAGGACGTGTGCACTCACACATGCACATAGACACCCACTGAGAAAAAGTGATTAAAGAGGAAGCTTCCATGGATATAATGGATCCAGAGAAGGAGGATTTACTTCTAAGGGCTAATACTGTGAGAACAGTCTGATAAGTAGAAGGGAGGGCTTGTGGTAGAGGGAATGGATGAGGATAGAATTTAGAATATAGACAAAAATCTCAAGGCTAAAAACCAAGTGAAAATTGGGGTAGAAAAGAAAAATGACACATATTTTAAAGACATAATATGGGAATATTGTATGTAGAGTTAGTAAGAAATTATATGATAAACAAAAAGGAGGCAATTGAGCTCCCTGATGAATGGGTTGCAATTGAACACTGAGATGCATCACATATATGGTAGACCTACTCTTAAGTTTTAAATACACACTTCAGTCGCGTTTCTAAGCAGATTGCTGTGCTTAGTTCTGTTCTTGCAGACCAGTTGTCAGGTTTTAGATATGCCTATAATGGCCTCTATTCCTCACCTGTGGGAGAGCTCACCAATAAGTTGGTACGAGAAACTAATACTATTTAGATACCATATCTCGGGAAATCACCCAAAGCACCAAACCCAAAGGATTTATTGTGGATATAAAACAGGCTACTCAGAAATCCCGATGAGTACCAGTACCATTGTGTGGGTCATTTTTCTGTCGTGCAAGAAAATGACTAAAAAAAAATCAACTTGAAAATTGGCAACATTTATTTATTTTGGCTCACAGTTTCAGAGTTTCTGGTCCACGGATGACTTGACCCTGTTGCTTTTGGGACTGTGACAGCCCAGTACACTGTGGCAGGAAACAAGTGGTAGAGCAGAACTGCTCATCTCTTGGCAGCTGGGGAACAAAAGGAGAAAGAAAAGAGCCAGGGTTCCAATATCCCTTTCAAGGGCAGGTTCCCAATGATGTAACTTCTTTCTACTCGGCCCCTGTAGGTTCCTCCACCTCTCAATAGTGCCACAGACTGGTATCCAAGACTTTAACACACAGGCTTTGGGGGACCCTCAGATCCAAACTATAGCAGTCATCATGAAAGATTCCATAAAAAGGCCAGGATCTTGGAGAATGATCATAGGTAGAGAGAGTCCCTGGAATAGAACTGAACCTCAGCAAAGGCGTTCTTCATGTGGAAACTAGAAGGTCATTGGTGAACAGAAGAGTCCAGGGAAATGCATTTTACATCAAATCCTTCATTGTGGGGTTGAACTGTTACTCCCCAAGCTCCAGTTCATGGTGGGCAAATTAAAACTGCCTTTGGATTTTTCCACTTAAGTTCTTTCTGATATCTTCGTATTTCAGAGGGAACTAATGATGTGTTTTGCAAACTGTAAGTTAAATTTTAAAAGGCAAGGTAGTGTTGTTTTTTAATCAACTTTCTAGTAAATAGGACCTAGGATATTTTTACTAAAACTACCAATAATAAGTTTTTATTCTTTTCTTGAGAAATACTTTGGAAAATTGAGATGATTTTCTTTTTCATTTTCAAGAGCACTGGACAATTTTTTTAAAATTTGTACTAATTACTTACTTCTATTGACATAATACATATATAGAATACAACTTCTAATTCTTCTGGTTGTACATGATGTAGAATTACATTGGTCACATAATCATATATACACATAGGGTAGTAATGTCAGATTTATTCTACTATCTTTCTTAGTTCCATTTTTGTTCCCTTCCCTTTATTCCCCTTTTTCTAATCCAAAGTATTTCTATTCTTTCCTAACTGCCCCTCCCACATCTTATTGTGAAATTAGCATCTGCATATCAGAAAAAAACATTTAGCCTGTGGTTTTTGGGGATTGGATTATTTCACTTAGCATGATACTCTTCAGTTCCATCCACTTACTGGTGAATGCCATAATTTCATTCTTTTTTATGACTGATTAGTATTTCATTGTGTATATATAACTACATTTTCTTTATCCATTTATCTGTTGAAGGGCACCTAGGTTGATATAATTGGTCAAAAATATATAAAAAAAATGTTCAACATCTCTACAATTAGAGAAATGCAAATCAAAACTACATTGAGATTTCATCTCACTCCAGTCAGAAGGGCAATTATCAAGAATTCAAGCAACAAGATCATTGTACTGTCATATGTAACTAAAAAAAATGTTCCAAAATAAATATTTAGGTTAAAAAAAAGAATACAAGCAACAATAAATGTTGGAGAGTATGTGGGGGAAAAGGCACACTCATACATTGCCGGTGGGACTTCAAATTGGTGCAACCACTCTGGAAAGCAGTATGAAGATTCTTCAAAAAACCTTGGAATGGAACCACCATTTGATCCAGCTAGCCCACTCTTGGGTCTATACCTAAAGGACTTAAAATCAGCATTCTATAATGATGCAGTCATAATCAATGTTTATAGCAGCTCAGTTCATAATAGCTAAACTATGGAACCAACTAAGATGTTTTCTTTATCCTTAAAAAGTTCAGTTAGAGGGACTGGGGTTGTGGATCAGTGGTAGAGCACTCACCTAGAATGTGTGAGGCCCTGGGTTTGATCCTCAGCACCACATAAAAATAAATACATAAAATAAAGGTATTGTGTCCATCTACAACTAAAAAATAAATATATTTTTTAAAAGTTCAGTTAGAATGAAGGTACTATTTCAACTACTCCTTCTTTCTTTTCAGCTTGGAACTTTGTGTCTTTTCACACTGTTCTGCTTTCAAACAATGGATGAAACATTTCCTTCACTGACCTGATTTTCAGTTTTCCTTCTCAGCTGCTTCTACTGTTTCTGTACTTCAACTTTACTGAGAGTTTTATACAATTTTATGTCAAATAATTAATGCCTTTTCTTAAGAAGCAAAATTGAACAAAACAATATTGTTCCCAGGAGAACAGGAATAATAATGGGTGGGGAAGAATTGTGAATTATTTATCTCAATTAAGGCAGATTTTTAAAAATTTATATATGACAATGTAATGCATTACAATTCTTATTATACATATGGAGCACAATTTTCATATCTCTGGTTGTATACAAAGTATATTCACACCAACTTGTGTCTTCATTCATGTACTTTTAATTTGTTTTTCTATCTAAAAACTCATTGTATTACAGTACCCTTTCCTTTGATGTCCTGTCTGGGACATGTGCCATTTACTATTTCCTTTTCACATGATTCCTTGATAATCTTTCTCAACTCTTGCTCTATGTTCCCCTGTCCTGGCAGGTGAAATTCTTGAATGGAATCCTTCTAGAATGACTCAAGCTTAGCTAAACTGCATCTGTTTGATTTACAGGTACCTTGCTCTGCTACTAGAAGTGGTCTGGTTTGTTCCTGCTGCCTTTAGTATTCTGTTGTCAAGACCCACTTGTTAATTATGCTTCCTAGAAGCCCTGCAACTCCTGAGAATGCAGGGGAGGCTCTCTGGTGCTCTTTTCTTACCAGTGTTTTGAGTGAGTCCACGAGTTTCTGCAGCTCAGGCACTCCAGTCAAGAGCGAGGTTTAGTTGCCTGCTAATGCAGATGACCCTCACATCAAAGGCATGAATTTGCCTTTATTTTTTTAAGGAGTAGGAACAGGAAATTTAAGAGGTCATGGAAATTTCACTCTTGTGAACTTCATCCAAGGAGGTCTCTATTCCAGTGAAGAAATACTTTCTAGCCATCTCTTTTATGGCTTGGATGCACGTGATTAGGATTGATAGGAACTTTGGAGCTACCTCTTACTGAGTCTTTTTAGAGAGTATGGTCATTTGCCCTGTGAGGGACCTTAGTCAAAACATTGAGACAAAAGGAATTTACATTCTTTTACATAAATTTCCTGACACTCTGATCTTAGTGCTCATAGCAATTATCAAAGTTGTAATTTTACATTTTTTGGTGTCAGTTGAATGCACTTGACTAATCTCTGCCTTCTCCACTGTACTGAAACTCCCTGAGGGTAGGTGACAAATCTGTTTTGTTTATGATCATATCATAAAATCATGAGTCATTTTTGAGTTCATGTGTGGAAAAACTAATAACTGTTGGACATTTAGGTGTTCTTTTTTTCTATTCATTTTATAGAAGAAATTCTTGAATATTTCATGTAAGGAAGGGTTGCCCTTTTGTGAATTAAAATTTTTATGATTATAATTTAAATGCTCTTCTTCTTATTGATTATCCTTAATAAATAAATAAAATACATATTAAGTCTTTATACAAAATTAATGATTTCTTACTACTCAGACACTGGGATTATGGAGATTAAAAAAAAAAAAAAGTTGATTCCCTTAGAGCATTTACAAAGACAAGGATGAAGTGCACAAAGAATCAATTACAATAAAATGTGATCTACTCAGAGCCTGGCGGGGAGGAGAAGCAGCAGGCCTCCGGGCCCCGGCACCGCCGCCCGCAGGATCACTAGGCAATGTTGAGCTGACATGGATCTGGGGCGAATAGTCTGGGCCTCTCAGAACACACACTGAGCCCGGATCGGCTGAATTCAAGCTCCCGTTCGCCTGCTTCCCACAGACAAACAGCTGTGACTCAGCACTAATCCATCCGGCTGAAACAACTGGTCAGCCCTTCTCATCCTACAGAGGTAAATACCTACCGAGCCTTCATAGGTAGTGGCCACAGGTTTGAAATGGGGCTTGGGAGAGACAGTAAGGACCCACCCGTTGCATTGGTTGCACAGCAAAGGGAAACGAACTGTCGCCGTTTGCAAGAGACAACACCATGGCAGAGAACTGACGTCATCAGACTGCGGCGGAGGAGATAACTTCATTGAAACCTGCGGCTACAGGTGTGTAATCCCCTAGCCTTCCCTCTCCACACATTGGGGAAACCTTAAGGGCCCCTCCCAGCCCTCCTGTAAGGGCCCCTCCCAGCTCTCCCGTGAGTGCGACAGCCAGCCCGAGGGAATCAGAGGTGGCACGGGACCCTCGGCGCGGAACTACCGCTCCCACCAGGGCTGACTGCTGAGGTCTCTTGCACCAGCTACCGGGGGCGTGGCTACTGGAAGGCAAGTAAAATTCGCTGAGGATTCTCAGCCCCAAGCTCTACAAACTTAGGGTCTGAGGGAATGGCAAACTGGAAGAGTGTGCCCAGTCGTTCATGAAAACAGGGCTCCCGGGAGCAGCAGACCTGGCGTGTAGCCAGTATTGTGATGAGCGGCACCCGTAAGAGAGGCCTGGCTAGAGGAAAAGTGGGAAGTGACTAGACACAAGAGGAGGCCCTAGGCAATCAGGATTGGAGACTCGCCCAGTCTGGGAGGAGCTGCTACACAGTGATTGGTTCCTGCGTATTGACAGGAGAAACTTGGCCTGGTGGGCACAGCACCACCTACTGGAAGAGAAGTTAATCAAACTCTAAGACTGCATTTATTAGTTTTTTTTTCTTTTTTTCTTTTCTCTTTTTTTTTGATTTGGGTTTTTCTTTCCTTTTCATTTTTCTTTCTTGTTGTTTTTTTAAATTTTTTTACAATTTTTTAAATTTTTTTTCTTCTAATTTTAATTTTAATTATTTTATTATTTTTTAATTTTTTTTCTTTTTTTATTTCCTATTTTTTTCTTCTTTTGTCTTTTCATTTCTCTTATCCCCCCTTCCTTGAATTCTACCTGCTTACTCTCATTCTCTTTAGTGACTTCTTCCCTTCCCTTCTAATACCTTTCCTCCCAAGCATCAAATAAATTTATAGGAGTAAACAGTAACTCAGCAGTCAAACAGAACAAGAAGTAACATGAGCAGCTTCAAAAAGCAAGGAAGAAAAGGAGTACAAACAATGCAGGACAGCCTAAATATTCAGGAGGACCTAGAGTCATCAGAAAAATGGTCATATAAAGAACTCAAGGAACACCTTAGACAGATGGAATGGAACCTTAAAGAGGATACGAGAGAGCAAATTCAAGCAGCGAAAGAACACATTGAGAATGAATTACATAAACAGATAAAAGAAGAAGTTAAGCATCTTTATCAGGAGATAGAGATTATAAAAAATAATCAAACAATAATTCTAGAAATGAAGGAAACGATAAACCAAATTAAAAACTCAATTGAGAGTATCAATAACAGAGTGGAGCAAGTAGAAGCCAGAACGTCAGATAATGAAGACAAAATATATCATCTTGAAAAAAGTCTAGCCAACTCAGAAAGGCTGGTAAAAAAATCACGAGAAAAACATCCAAGAGTTATGGGATAACATAAAAAAACCAAACTTACGAGTCATCGGGATAGAAGAAGGTACAGAGATTCAAACCAAGGGAATGAGTAACCTGCTGAAAGAAATAATTACAGAAAACTTTCCAGAAATAAAAAAGGAAACAGATATACAAATTGAAGATGCATACAGGACACCGAGCACACAAAATCACAGTAGACCAATGCCAAGACACATTGTTATGAAGATATCCAATATACAGAACAAAGAGAAAATATTAAAAGCTACAAGAGAAAGGAGGCAGATTACATTCAGGGGTAAACCAATAAGGTTAACAACAGATTTTTCATCACAGACGCTGAAAGCCAGAAGATCCTGGAACAACGTATTTCAAACACTGAAAGACAATGATGCCAACCAAGAATTCTGTAACCAGCAAAATTAAGCTTCAGGTATGACAACGAAATAAAAATCTTTCATGATAAACAAAAGTTAAAAGAATTTGCAGCCAGAAAACCAGCATTGCAAAGCATTTTGAGCAAAACACTACACGAGGAAGAAATGAAAAACAATAACCAAAACTATCAGTGAGAAGTGCCTCAGTAAAGACAGAGGGTGAGGGGAAAGATAATCATGGAGAAACAAACTAAATTTTTTAAAAAAAGGATAAATAATCAAACATGGATGGAAGTACAAACCATATATCAATAGTAACTCTGAATGTTAAGGGCTTAAACTCTCCAATAAAGCTACATAGGCTGGTATCATGGATTAAAAAAAACAAATCCAACAATATGCTGCCTCCAGGAGACACATCTGATTGGAAAAGACATACACAGGCTGAATGTGAAAGGATGGGAAAAAATATACCACGCACACGGTCCTCGTAAGAAAGCAGGGTTGGCCATCCTCATATCGAATAAAATCGACTTCAAGACTAAGTTAATCAAAAGGGATAAGGAAGGACATTATATACTGTTAAAAGGAACCATTCACCAACAAGACATAACAATTATCAATATTTATGAACCAAATAATGGTGCTGTGACATTCATAAAACAAACTCTCCCCAAGTTCAAGAATCAAATAGACCACAACACAATAATCATGGGTGACTTCAACACACATCTCTCACCATTGGACAGATCCTCCAAACAAAAGTTGAATAAAGAAACTATAGAACTCAATATCACAATCAATAACCTAGACTTAACTGACATATACAGAATATATCAACCATCATCAAATGGATATACTTTTTTCTCAGCAGGACATGGATTCTTCTTAAAAATAGACCATATATTATGCCATAGGGCAACCCTCAGTAAATATAAAGGGGTGGAGATAATACCATGCATTTTATCTGATCATAATGGAATGAAACTGGAAATCAATGATAAAAGAAGGAAGGAAAAATCCTACATCACATGGAAAATGAACAATATGTTACTGAATGATCAATGGGTTACAGAAGACATAAAGGAGGCAATCAAAAAATTCTTAGAGATAAATGAAAATAAAGACACAACATATCGGAATCTATGGGACACAATGAAAGCAGTTTTAAGAGGAAAATAAATGAGCTCACACTTTATCTCAAAGCCCTAGAAAAGGAAGAGCAAAACAACAGCAAATGTAGCAGAAGGCAAGAAATAATTAAAATCAGAGCGGAAATCAATGAAATTGAAACAAAAGAAACTATTGAAAAAATTAACAAAACTAAAAGTTGGTTCTTCGAAAAAATAAATAAGAATGACAGACCTTTAGCCATGCTAACGAAGAGAAGAAGAGAGAGAACTCAAATTACTAACATACGGGATGAAAAATGCAATAACACAACAGATGCTACAGAAATACAGAAGACAATTAGAAATTATTCTGAAAACCTATATTCCAATAAAATAGAAGATAGTGAAGACATCGATAAATTTCTTAAGTCATATGATTTGCCCAGACTGAGTCAGGAGGATACACACAATTTGAACAGACCAATATCAATGGATGAAATTGAAGAAGCCATCAAAAGACTACCAACCAAGAAAAGCCCAGGACCGGATGGGTATACAGCAGAGTTTTACAAAACCTTTAAAGAAGAATTAAAACCAATACTTTTCAAGTTATTTCAGGAAATAGAAAAAGAGGGAGCTCTTCCAAATTCATTCTATGAGGCCAACATCACCCTGATTCCGAAACCAGAAAAAGACACCTCAAAGAAAAAAAACTACAGACCAATATCTCTAATGAACCTAGATGCAAAAATCCTCAATAAAATTCTGGCGAATCGAATACAAAAACACATCAAAAAAATTGTGCACCATGATCAAGTAGGATTCATCCCTGGGATGCAAGGATGGTTCAATATACGGAAATCAATAAATGTTATTCACCACATCAATAGACTTAAAGATAAGAACCATATGATCATCTCGATAGATGCAGAGAAAGCATTCGACAAAGTACAGCATCCCTTTATATTCAAAACATTAGAAAAACTAGGGATAACAGGAACTTACCATGACATTGTAAAAGCTATCTATGCTAAGCCTCAGGCTAGCATCATTCTGAATGGACAAAAGTTGAAGGCATTTCCTCTAAAATCCGGAACAAGACAGGGATGCCCTCTATCACCACTTCTATTCAATATAGTTCTCCAAACACTGGCCAGAGCAATTAGACAGACGAAAGAAATTAAAGGCATAAAAATTGGAAAAGAAGAACTTACATTATCACTATTTGCAGATGACATGATTCTATACCTAGAAGACCCAAAAGGGTCTACAAAGAAACTACTAGAACTAATAAATGAATTCAGCAAAGTGGCAGGATATAAAATCAACACGCATAAAACAAAGGCATTTCTGTATATCAGTGACAAAACTTCTGAAATGGAAATGAGGAAAAACACTCCATTCACAATATCCTCAAAAAAATAATAAAATACTTGGGAATCAACCTAACAAAAGAGGTGAAAGATTTATACAATGAAAACTACAGAACCCTAAAGAGAGAAGTAGAAGAAGATCTTAGAAGATGGAAAAATATACCCTGTTCATGGATAGGCAGAATTAACATTATCAAAATGGCGATATTACCAAAAGTTCTCTATAGGTTTGATGTGATACCAATCAAAATCCCAACAGCATTTCTTGTAGAAATAGATAAAGCAATCATGAAATTCATATGGAAAAATAAAAGACCCAGAATAGCAAAAGCAATTCAAAGCAGGAAGTGTGAATCAGGCGGTATAACGATACCAGATTTCAAACTATATTACAGAGCAATAGTGACAAAAACAGCATGGTACTGGTACCAAAACAGGCGGGTGGACCAATGTTACAGAATAGAGGACACAGAGACTAATCCACAAAGTTAAACTATCTTATATTTGATAAAGGGGCTAAAAGCATGCAATGGAGGAAGGATAGCATCTTCAACAAATGGTGTTGGGAACACTGGAAATCCATATGCAACAAAACGAAACTGAATCCCTTTCTCTCGCCATGCACAAAAGTTAACTCAAAATGGATCAAGGAGCTTGATATCAAATCAGAGACTCTGCGTCTGATAGAAGAAATAGTTGGCTCCGATCTACATATTGTGGGGTCGGGCTCCAAATTCCTTAATAGGACACCCATAGCACAAGAGTTAATAACAAGAATCAACAAATGGGACTTACTTAAACTAAAAAGTTTTTTCTCAGCAAGAGAAACAATAAGAGAGGTAAATAGGGAGCCTACATCCTGGGAACAAATTTTTACGCCTCACACTTCAGATAGAGCCCTAATATCCAGAATATACAAAGAACTCAAAAAATTAGACAATAAGATAACAAATAACCCAATCAACAAATGGGCCAAGGACCTGAACAGACACTTCTCAGAGGAGGATATACAATCAATCAACAAGTACATGAAAAAATGCTCACCATTTCTAGCAGTCAGAGAAATGCAAATCAAAATCATCCTAAGATACCATCTCACTCCAGTAAGATTGGCAGCCACTATGAAGTCAAACAACAACAAGTGCTGGCGAGGATGTGGAGAAAAGGGTACACTTGTACATTGCTGGTGGGACTGCAAATTGGCCGCACCAATTTGGAAAGCAGTTTAGAGATTCCTGGGAAAGCTGGGAATGGAACCACCATTTGACCCTGCTATTGCCCTTCTTGGACTATTCCCTGAAGACCTTAAAAGAGCATGCTACAGGGATACTGCCACATCGATGTTCATAGCAGCACACTTCACAATAGCTAGACTGTGGAACCAACCCAGATGCCCTTCAATAGATGAATGGATAAAAAAAAATGTGGCATCTATACACAATGGAGTACTATGCAGCAATAAAAAATGACAAAATCATAGAATTTGCAGGGAAATGGATGGCACTAGAGCAGATCATGCTTAGTGAAGCTAGCCAATCCCTAAAAAACAAATACCAAATGTCTTCTTTGATATAATGAGAGCAACTATGAACCGAGTAGGGAGGAAGAGCAGGAAGAAAAGATTAACATTAAACAGAGACATGAGATGGGAGGGAAAGGGAGAGAAAAGGGAAATTGCATGGAAATGAAGGGAGACCCTCATTGCTATACAAAATTACATATAAGAGGTTGTGAGGGGAATGGGAAAATAAACAAGGAGAGAAATGAATTACAGTAGATGGGGTAGAGAGAGAAGATGGGAGGGGAGGGGAGGGGGGATAGTAGGGGATAGGAAATGTAGCAGAATACAACAATTACTAATAGGGCATTATGTAAAATTGTGGATGTGTAACCGATGTGATTCTGCAATCTGCATTTGGGGTAAAATTGGGGGTTCATAACCCACTTCAATCTAATGTATGAAATATGATATGTCAAGAGCTTTGTAATGTTGTGAACAACCAATAAAAAAAATTTTTAAAAAATGTGATCTACTCAGACAAAGCTATGTCTGGGAGGTAACATTTTGTGGGTATCTGTGATGTTCCAGGCCCTTTGCC
Source organism: Spermophilus citellus (assembly GCF_964194105.1). NCBI lineage: Eukaryota > Metazoa > Chordata > Mammalia > Rodentia > Sciuridae > Spermophilus > Spermophilus citellus. The sequence continues at coordinate 48,934,025 of NC_138196.1, read as the reverse complement.
AATATAATATCTTATTTGATTTCTCACAACTGGTCTCTGAGTTATGCTTTATTATTCCTATTTTTTTTTCCAATGCAGAAACTGAGGCTCAGTGAATTTCAACCTTTTGAAAAATTAATACATATTTCAGGCTTAAGTCTTCTTGCTTCAAAGCAAATTCTCTTTATGGCATGTTATTAAGAACCATAGCTCTAACTCTCGGCGGGTAAAGCAAACCTCCAAAATAATTAAGGTGCATAAGTTGGAATAGTAGTATTAATAGTATTATCTCTATGATTATATATTAAGTGCCTATGCTATGTGAAGCATTATGTTTGCGTTTTTGAAAATAATAAAACTGTTTTGCTTTGAAAACAACTCTAAGATATTGGCATTATAATTCTTTATTCATGCATTGGGACATTGAGATTCATCAAGTTTAAGGAACTTGCACAAAGTCATATAATAAGAAGCTTTGCTAGGATTTGAAATCAGTTATCATGATTGTAAATCTATGCTCTTAAAAAAATTTCAAAAGTGACTCTTCTGGGATTTTTTTCCTTATTTTTGGCATTAACATGGGCCAGATGGATATATCTTGTTTGATGACAAGTAGATAATAGCTTTCAGAAACTTCAAGTCATACTGTATTTCAATGCTAAGGTTTGATTTTTTTTCCTGGCTCTATAGGGACCCCTTGGCTTCCAGTGTCCCTAAAGATATGCTTTATACCTTATACTTTGTCAAGGTAAAGTATTTATTACTAATCAACTGGTGTGGACAAATCCAACTGCTCCCTATGGGAAACTATGGAACATTGGTTAGTATGAATATCATCAGGAAAGAGTTCCAAGGCCCCTCATGTTCCTATTTCTTCAAGCAAAACTCATTCACCCGTGGATCAATCTGCCTCTAAATTTGTAAACAGCTGTCCAGTAATAAATTTACTAAATGAGTAACATTTTCAAGCAATTGCATGTAGTGTCATAAATGTTTTTACTGTCATTTTCCCCATCTCAGTGGCATTTATGAGGTATTAAGGAAATGAAAGGTGGGAATAATATTTTTTAATAAATGTAAACATGGTGGCTTATATTTCAAGGTTCTACTTACCTATTTTGAGCTCTTAAAACATCTATTTATCTGCCTAATTTGGATTGTGTGTCTCTTGAGCCTGATCACATATTCTTTACGCCTGGTACAGTGCCAGATTCATTAGTGTTAAACAAATAATTAATCTTCATAATGATAGTTTGTGGAAGTAGATACACAATTACTGAAGGGCACCTTGATATCCCTGGAATGTCTGCTTAAAAATACGATGTGCATGTGGCAGATAAAACCTGTACATTATGGCAAATCCTTTTAGTTTTGCAATATTAAGTACCTGGTCTCGAAACAAAGCAGTTGGACCAGATGCCCAGATATGGGATTAGAAAATCTGGAAGGTCATCTATACATAGGTGTTTACAATCTTAAGATTCCTTTAAAGCTAGACAATTGCTTGACTTTTCTAAGTTCCATTCACTTTCCTTTCAGGTGTGGATTATGAATCGGAATCTGACTACATCCCAATGTACAATACTCAATGTATCTTTATGTTCCATCTCATTTTAGTACATTAAATATTTTAGAGCAGTTCGTCTCTCTTAAACAGTGATACCACTGGTCTAGAATTTCAGGTAATGACAATCCAGTCCAATTCCTTGTCCCTTTCTACTAATAGCACATATAGGTACTATTTGTATATTTAGGAGGCTGTGATGGAGGGACTAGTGGCTTGGAACTCAGACTGGCCACACTCTTATAAGGAACATAGAGTGCATCTGTTAACTAGATTGCTAAAGTCGGATATGTACATATGAATGTCTATGCAGTGAGCTTGGAGGAAATATTTAACCCCTTCAAGCTCAATTTCTTTATGTATGAAATAAGGGTATTAATAATGCCTTCAGGGACTCTTTGAGAATTATAAATTGCCTGACAGAATATGTGCCGCAGTCTGGCTGGGCACAAAATCACGAGCCACTCACAGCCTTGTAGATTCAAACAGCAATTATTTATTCCCGAACTCACACTGGCACCCTACAAGCAGGTTCTGGGGAAATCCACACCTCCACTGGGCTCTGTATCCCCAAAAAATACTCTTTGAATCTCGCGAGAACTCAACGGGAACTCAAGGAGCGGGCTCGCCTGAGGCAGCAGGATACGCCCTATTCCCAGCAGGGTACACCTTAAACCTGGAACCGCCCTAAACCCAAGGATCGGGATACTCCCTATTCCCAGCAGGATACACCCTAAACCTGGATCTGCCCTGGTCCTTGAGCAAGGTCACCTTTCAGCAAAGTCACTGCAAATGCCTGAGTCCAAGGCAAGCCCATTTCCACAATGGAGAGTCCTTCCTCTAAGCAACATAGGGTAGGCTGAACAAGAAATTGCCATGCATCATTCCTACTTGGCAATGGCTCTCAGCAAATAAGTGCTCCACAGAAGTTAATTTCTTTTTTTCCTCATTTTATTTATCTTTGTCCTTTTTCATTCGAGTCTGTGCATATTCCCATAATATTTAAAACAGACTTCAAAAGATTAAACTTGATCCGGGGCTCAGTTGCCATAAATATGGAAGTGTTGGTGTTAAAGTGGTTGTATGTATTAAAAAAACCTGTCTTTGTAAAAAATGTATTTGCGTGAGCTTACCATGTTTCCTGAAGTCACTTTGGGTGAGATATGGATGGATACCACTGCTGAAGTGCAGAAGTGATATCAGCATGTGGAACTCAATCTACTGAGGTGGAGATAGTCTTTCCCTTTATATTATTCAATAGGTGGAAAAAATGCTTTCAAACTTCATACTTACTTCTGAATTCTTTTTACATGATTCTGGTGAGACATACTATTAGTGTAGGCAATCAATATTGAAAAGGATTATTATTATTATTAATTAGCAGTGTTGGGAGGGAGGAAGAATAACATAATAAGCCATAATTTAAGCAGCTCATATATTTTGTTCCCAAAATTTCTTTGTAAGATAGCAGCAGATTCCAAGATAATGGGCTAATTCAGTTTCAGTCAACCCACATCTAAGTGTGTGTACTGTGTCTGAGGCACTAAAACCCGTGTTCCATACCCAACACTAATTCATTTTGAGTAGCACTGAAAGGAACAGAATTAAGACAAGAATTTCTGGGGCAGACGGATAGAAAGCATGGGACTCAGCTTGCCATGGACAACCTATTTACCCAGGACACATAGGCAAAAAAAAAAAAAAAAAAATCTAAGAGGTGGGTAGAATGTAAAAATGAGGGGAAGAGAGGTCTAGGCATAAAGAATAAGAATGAAGAGAAAGTAAATTTCACTAAATCATAACACTATTCAGCCCAACCTTGATAGATTTATGATAAGCACTCTTCTTAAGGAATAGACAGCATAATACCATGAAAGAACCACAGGATCAAAGTGAAACACAGCTTTGATAAATCCAAACTCAACTCTGTGATACATGATCTTATGCAGTACACTTAATCTATCTGAATGTTAATGTTCTTAAGAATAAAATTCATTAAATAATTACTGAATTATTTAATGAATAATTAAATATTTGTGAAAATAAAAGAATGTAAATTTAAATATTTTGAAAACGATGGGTTATTTAAATACCAGCCATTATTATAGATGTGCTCAAGGTTCATATAAAAGAGATCTCCCTGAAAGATCTAAATAGTTAAATGTTATAACATTTTTCCTCCTAACAATCAGAAATTGGTGAAACTTTGTAATGAAAATTGGTACTTGAACATTCTATGAGGGAGATGAGCAGAGAAAATGTCTTTGATTTTTTTTAATCAATGAAGCATGTATCTTTTATGATTTGACCTGTATCAATATCTTATGCATTCTACAGAGACACTCAAATATGTTTATTGATTATTCATTTTGAAAGCCGGGCTGTGTTAGCACCATGTGAAGGAAATGGAGAACAAATGCTGCTGGTGAGAGGATGTTTATGAGCTTTCTGGAGTTTCAGTTAAGCACAATTCCAAGCAAGATATTTGCTGCGTTATGCAGAAGTTAGACCCTGGAAAATGTTTTCCACCATAAAAATACTTGCCTTCCTACTAAGTCATTTAAAAAGTTTTTGTCAGGATCATGTCATACAAGTAAGGTAAGAGCAGAATAACATATCATCTCCCCTACTAAGGGATGAACTGTCTCATTTTTTTTCTTGTCAATAATAGAATGTTGTGCTGTTTCCTTCAACTTCCTGTTTTGTCTATATATCAGACAGGAAAAGGAAATTTAAGGAGATGGTACAGAAAGTGGTCAGAGGAAAGATGGGAAAAGATGCATATTGAGTTTGAACTTTGATGAGATGAGTTAGGAAGTATAGAGAAAGGTGAAAGTAGAGATAGTTATAAAGGAACAGATGGCATCTGAAGAAGAAGACACAAATGAGACCAAAAAGGACCAAAATGATAAGGACACACACTGACCATTTTTTTTCCAATTTAGAGCTCATCAGTGCCTGAAATCTAAAAATTTTATTCTTTTTTTGCCAATGGTCTAGATCTCTGATTATGTTTTCTCTGAAATGAGTTGATGATCACTAATTCATACAGGAAGAGCCTCAATAGCAAAGATGACTGTAAGGCAAAAATTGTGAAGTATTATTGTGTATCTTAGGAACCTTGTCATTTCCCCCTGCAATCTTTTACATACTACAACAGCATCCCAGTTCCTTCTGTCTCTCTTTATTTTCTCTCTCTCTTTTTTTTTTTATCAAAGTGTTCTAAATAAATGATTTTGGGTAGTCATTCACTTTGAGATAAACGTGATTGGTAAGTGTTAAACTACTACTGTATCATGTTCTTTTTTGTTGCTGTTTTAATTTTTCTTTTGCATTTAATGTGAGAATTTCATGCATTGATTCTATGGTGGTAGCAATTCTAGATTTCTAAGACAATATCTAATTGAGAAGGGAAATTGTGCATTAGTTCAAGACATGAATTTGGAATTTGCCTTTGGGCAATTTAATTTCCCTGAGACTACTGTTAATGTAAAAAATGGGAGTAATAATAATTGATACTTCATAGACATATTTACAGAATTTCATAAAGGGGAACTTTTTTTTTTACACCAGAAATTGTTCAATATGTTGTATTGTTACCATTATCATTCTCCAGTTCATTTTGACTATGAACACTAAATCATAACATGGGTGTTCACAGTTCCTTAGTTTCTCAGCCAATTTGGGCAAAGTAGTTCCAGACCTAATAGTATAGAATATTACAAAACTGATTTCTCTTATGTCTGAAAGGAAGTCATTGGATTAGAGTCATTCCCTAATATGCACTCTGGTTTTACTTTTTAGAGAATAGATAGGCGTGAGAAGCTGGTTCCTGAATCCTACTACTTCTTCTTCCTTTCCTCTGAAGTTGCCTATCAAAGGAGTTGTGCATACTAGGCTAACACTCGTTGAGATACTACCAATGACATCTGGCTGAACAAGTATTCAGTAGAACCTTGCAAGGTTTTCTGGTGAAAGTTGCAGTTGAGACCTGACTTTCTACTGGAGACACAAGAGAACACTTGCTTTATCTTTCCTTCCTTAAACCCAAGAAACTAGACTGAGGAAGTAGTTGTGGTCTGGTCTGCCCTCCCAGCCTTAACAGAGAAGCTGGAAAAGAATGGAGGAAAATGAGGATCTCCAGGTGGGTCTTTAAGAACAGCTGCTACTTGTTGGTTCTCTGGTTCAGCTTGAGAGGCCATCCCTGGCGAGTGACAGAAGGTCTAACTACCAAAAGGAGTCACAGGGCTGGAAGTTGGTGAGGGAGGGCAGGAATTGGGCTTGCCTTTAAGATGCAGTCATGCCACCTATGGGCAAAAATCATCTATGGAACCAACTAACATGGGGCAGAAGTTGGCTTCCTTTGTAAAATCAGTGTTAAGATTGAAAATGTCCTACCCATCTCAAATTGAATGGGTCACTCAAAGAGAACAGTCAGGTTCTCTTGCTTCAATAATATTAGCTAGTTCTATCACACATTGCCCAGAGACAACTTTCTTTCAATCTCCATTAATTCTAAAAATTATTAAACAGTTCTTTTAAAAATAGATCTGGGACTGGGGTTGTGGCTCAGTGGCAGAGCTCTTGCCTAGCATATGTGAGGAACTGGGTTCAATTTTCAGCACTGCAAATAAATGAATGAATAAGATAGGGGTGTTGTGTCCATCTACAACTAAAAAAAATTAAAAAAATAAATCTGAACAAAACAAAGAAAATCATTAACAGGGACCACATAGATGAAGAGTTAGTACTAGAGAATAAATATTCTCCTGTATTTCTCTGTGTTTGTTGATATCTGGGCATGTTTACACAAATTAATAACAATATGATGTAAAAACAAAAAAAACAAAACAGATGCAACAATTTAAATGGTGGCGAGAACATCATTCGACTGTCATTGTATGTATATAATATGTACAAAAATATAATAGATGATACTGACATATATTATTAATGATGATTATTAATATTATTATGCACTTCAAATAAAAATTGAAGCAATAAATATAATTTAGAGTCAGTAGCATTGCAGTGTCAATTTTGAGCCTTTATAAGGTCATATACTCATTTTTCAAAGGAAAAGTATTTCCACTGTATAGAAAGATGTCTGCTGAGAAAACAAATCTCCCTTAGGCATAATTTTAATTTCAAAATGTTCAAATACCCAGAATGCAATCCTCGCTAGTGTTAAGAAAAATCACATTGTATAAAGAATTATGATCGGCAAAGGAATAGGGGTTCTCAGGGCCACTGGCAAGGCAAGTAGAAGAGGGTGATCTCAGGAAATGGCTGCTAGGAATGCTCAGTGGAATCTTTCTGTGAAATTGCTGGAGAGACAACAGAGTAAGACTGATTTTCACATTTTAACTGTAAGCAGGAAGAAGGAAAAAATGAACACGTTTTTCAAAAAACTGGAGGGAAGAACTTAAGACAGAACCAATGGAGATGAGAGCTGTTGTTTCATAGTGTTATTTGCTTTTACTTATGCACATTCCTGACTAATATAAATGACATGGTTACTTAATGACATGGAAGTGATTAATTCTCCGGTTAGTAGAAAATACTGCTAAGTGTGCAAATATGAACATACTCTCTGGCTGATCTTTTAATTCACTCTACTAACATGTCAGATTTTTCTGACTTTAAACTTCATTATCCCTGTGAGCCAGCAGCAACAAGGCAACTAGGTCTGCTCTGCTTATTATTTTAATTAATTCATTCAACAAATATTCACTGAATACCTTCATATGTTAGACATTAAGATATTTGTGAATGACACAATAGTAATTAATAGACAATCACTTTTGATGCTCGTTCACTTTTATTTATTTTTTTAATCACATAATCAAGTGAAGAGTGACAAGCATCACATATTATTGGGGCACACAGAAGGTTCAAAAAATTCATGGAATCAGAACATTCCTTTCCAAGTTTGAAATCGGAATCAGATAAAGTAGGGAGGTGAAGGTAATTTGTCAAACACTTATAAATAAAATGATTTTGCACTTATGGGGCTTATGATTTAATAATAATGATAATGTTATCTGAAAGTCCTCCGCGTTCAGTATGTGCTAGGTATTACCTCATGTGCCTTATTTGTATTAATTCCTTTAATCTCCATAACAACTTTATGAAGTAGTTACACTTATTTACATTTAAAGTGAGTAAGTAGAGATGTTAAGTAACTTTCATAGATGGACACATTAGCAAGGAATAGAGCTATGATGGACTTTTGATAGATTTGTTAGATCACATACAAAGTTTTCCCTTGGAGCAAGGTTTGTCTCTCTGTTTGAAAGAACCATGATCTCCAGATGCCTGCTCTGTGGGTTTTCAGAGATTGGCAAGAAAAGCTGAAAGTTTATGTTTGTCCTGAAAGTTCATTCCTTCTTCTACACAAGGATGGGCCGGGAGTGGGACAGGGTCATGCTTACTGCACCAAACTTATTCTGAGAAAGCCATTTGAATCTGGAAAAGTGTGGCATTCCTCATTGAATCTTAGTGATGCTGTCTAAAACAAAATACAGCAGCTCTTTACTTGAATGTTTCTATTGTTACTGTGTGTCTACCGCTATAGTGATACCAACTTACTATGGATCCTATATTGCTGAAGTTTAGGCAGAGTTGCATCATAATGACTTAACAACTTAATTTTGCCTACAAAAGCCAATAAGGGATCTTCCAATATAATTTTCAATTATGTCGAAATGTTTCTCTGACCACTATCCTTAAATACTTTATGTATCTAGAAATACAGGTTATTTGATGAAATCTAATCTCAATGGAAATCTTTGATGCTCTATATCAAATGAAAGCTAATTTAACTAAACCATCTATGCTGCACATTAATATTAAGCAATTACATTAAATGGAAGCACTGAGAATGTGTTATTGCTTTCATTAAAAAACTGATTTCCTTAATTACTTTCTAAGCAAATATTCTTTCCAAAACTATTTAAGTATTTGCAATACTCAAATTCAATAGGTAATGGGGATGTCAATTTACGTTAAATACTTATTTTTAAAAAATCTATTTTGCATTGCAAGTTTAAAATATATTTACAAATCCAGAATTGAATGAGAGTTTAGAAGACTATTTTGATTTGAATAATGTCACATTTTCCTGGGTAAAGATAATCTCTCTCATTTTTTATTTTTTAATAGCCAAGGCTTCAGAGAACACCACTTTCTGCTTTTCAAAGAGAAGATCTCATTGTGGTTTGGATCTAGAATGTCCTCTAAAGGCTCATATGCTGAAGACTTGTTCACCAAGTCAGCAATATTCAGAGGTGGGGCTTTTGGGAACAGATTGCATTATAAGGCCACTGATCCCATCAATGTGTCAATCCACTGGTGGGTTTATTTTATTTATTTATTTTATTGGTTGTTCACAACATTACAAAGCTCTTGACATATCATATTTCATACATTAGATTGAAGTGGGTTATGAACCCCCAATTTTACCCCAAATGCAGATTGCAGAATCACGTCGGTTACACATCCACAATTTTACATAATGCCCTATTAGTAATTGTTGTATTCTGCTACCTTTCCTATCCCCTACTATCCCCCCTCCCCTCCCCTCCCATCTTCTCTCTCTACCCCATCTACTGTAATTCATTTCTCTCCTTGTTTATTTTCCCATTCCCCTCACAACCTCTTATATGTAATTTTGTATAGCAATGAGGGTCTCCCTTCATTTCCATGCAATTTCCCTTTACTCTTCCTTTCCCTCCCATCTCATGTCTCTGTTTAATGTTAATCTTTTCTTCCTACTCTTCCTCCCTGCTCTGTTCATAGTTGCTCTCATTATATCAAAGAAGACATTTGGTATTTGTTTATTAGGGATTGGCTAGCTTCACTAAGCATGATCTGCTCTAGTGCCATCCATTTCCCTGCAAATTCTATGATTTTGTCATTTTTTATTGCTGCATAGTACTCCATTGTGTATAGATGCCACATTTTTTTTTATCCATTCATCTATTGAAGGGCATCTGGGTTGGTTCCACAGTCTAGCTATTGTGAATTGTGCTGCTATGAACATCGATGTGGCAGTATGCCTGTAGTGCGCTCTTTTAAGGTCTTCAGGGAATAGTCCGAGAAGGGCAATAGCAGGGTCAAATGGTGGTTCCATTCCCAGCTTTCCCAGGAATCTCCAAACTGCTTTCCAAATTGGCCGCACCAATTTGCAGTCCCACCAGCAATGTACAAGTGTACCCTTTTCTCCACATCCTCGCCAGCACTTGTTGTTGTTTGACTTCATAGTGGCTGCCAATCTTACTGGAGTGAGATGGTATCTTAGGGTGGTTTTGATTTGCATTTCTCTGACTGCTAGAGATGGTGAGCATTTTTTTAATGTACTTGTTGATTGATTGTATTAGTTTGTTTCTCCATGATTATCTTTCCCCTCGCCCTCTGTCTTTACCGAGGCACTTCCCACTGATGGTTTTGTTTATTGGATACAGAATTCTTGGTTGGCATCCATTGTCTTTCAGTGTTTCAAATACATTGTTCCATGACCTTCTTGCTTTCAGTGTCTGTGATGAAAAATCCATTGTTAACTTTATTGGTTTACCCCTGAATGTAATCTGTCTCCTTTCTCTTGTAGCTTTTAATATTTTCTCTTTGTTCTGTATATTGGATATCTTCATAACAATGTGTCTTGGCGTTGGTCTACTGTGATTTTGTGTGCTCGGTGTCCTGTATGCATCTTCAATTTGTATATCTGTTTCCTTTTTTATTTCTGGAAAGTTTTCTGTAATTATTTCATTCAGCAGGTTACTCATTCCCTTGGTTTGAATCTCTGTACCTTCTTCTATCCCGATGACTCGTAAGTTTGGTTTTTTTATGTTATCCCATAACTCTTGGATGTTTTTCTCATGATTTTTTACCAGCCTTTCTGAGTTGGCTAGACTCTTTTCAAGATGATATATTTTGTCTTCATTATCTGACGTTCTGGCTTCTACTTGCTCCACTCTGTTATTGATACTCTCAATTGAGTTTTTAATTTGGTTTATCATTTCCTTCATTTCTAGAATTATTGTTTGATTATTTTTTATAATCTCTATCTCCTGATAAAGATGCTTAACTTCTTCTTTTATCTGTTTATGCAATTCATTCTCAATGTGTTCTTTCGCTGCTTGAATTTGCTCTCTCGTATCCTCTTTAAGGTTCCATTCCATCTGTCTAAGGTGTTCCTTGAGTTCTTTATATGACCATTTTTCTGAGGACTCTAGGTCCTCCTGAATATTTAGGCTGTTCTGCATTGTTTGTACTCCTTTTCTTCCTTGCTTTTTGAAGCTGCTCATGTTACTTCTTGTTCTGTTTGACTGCTGAGTTACTGTTTACTCCTATAAATTTATTTGATGCTTGGGAGGAAAGGTATTAGAAGGGAAGTGAAGAAGTCACTAAAGAGAATGAGAGTAAGCAGGTAGAATTCAAGGAAGGGGGGATAAGATAATTGAAAAGAAATGAAAAGACAAAAGAAGAAAAAAATAGGAAATAAAAAAAGAAAAAAAAATTTTTTAAATTAATAAAAAAATTAAAATTAAAATTAGAAGAAAAAAAATTAAAAAAAATTGTAAAAAAAATTAAAAAAACAACAAGAAAGAAAAATGAAAATGAAAGAAAAACTCAAATCAAAAAAAAGAGAAAAGAAAAAAAGAGAAAAAAAAACTAATAAATGCAGTCTTAGAGTTTGATTAACTTCTCTTCCAGTAGGTGGTGCTGTGCCCACCAGGTCAAGTTTCTCCTGTCAGTACACGGGAACCAATCACTGTGCAGCAGCTCCTCCTCCCAGACTGGGCGAGTCTCCAATCCTGAGTGCCTAGGGCCTCCTCTTGTGTCTAGTCACTTCCCACTTTTCCTCTAGCCAGGCCCCTCTCACGGGTGCCGCTCACCACAATACTGGCTCCACGCCAGGTCTGCTGCTCCCGGGAGCCCTGTTTTCATGGACGACTGGGCACACTCTCCCAGTTTGCCATTCCCTCAGACCCTAAGTTTGTAGAGCTTGGGGCTGAGAATCCTCAGCGAATTTTACTTGCCCTCCGGTAGCCACGCCCCCGGTAGCTGGTGCAAGAGACCTCAGTTGTCAGCACTGGTGGGAGCGGTAGTTACGCGCCGAGGGTCCCGTGCCACCTCTGATTCCCTCGGGCTGGCTGTCGCACTCACGGGAGAGCTGGGAGGGGCCCTTACAGGAGGGCTGGGAGGGGCCCTTAAGGTTTCCCCAATGTGTGGAGAGGGAAGGCTAGGGGATTACACACCTGTAGCCGCAGGTTTCAATGAAGTTATCTCCTCCGCTGCAGTCTGATGACGTCAGTTCTCTGCCATGGTGGTATCTCTTGCAAATGGCGACAGTTTGTTTCCCTTTGCCGGGCAACCAATGCAATGGGTGGGTCCTTACTCTCTCTCCCAAGCCCCATTTCAAACCTGTGGCCACTACCTATGAAGGCTCGGTAGGCATTTACCTCCGTAGGATGAGAAGGGCTGACCAGTTGTTTCAGCCGGATGGATTAGTGCTGAGTCACAGCTGTTTGTCTGTGGGAAGCAGGCGAACGGGAGCTTGAATTCAGCCGATCCGGGCTCAGTGTGTGTTCTGAGAGGCCCAGACTGTTCGCCCCAGATCCACGTCAGCTCAGCATTGCCTAGTGATCCTGAGCAAACAGATTTAGGTTGTTTACGACTCCCTATGCCTGCACAGCTGAAGAGGTCAGAGACTTGATCTCTCTGCGCCCGCAGCCATGTTCAGTCCCCTGGTGGGTTTATAATTGAATGGGCTACAGGGAAGTGGTGAAAACCATAGGATCTGGGCCCTTGCTAGAAGAGGTGAGACACTGGGAGTGTGTTCTAGAAGGGTTTATCTTGCCCTTGGGTTCTTCCTCACTCTCTCTTCTTATTGGAAACAGAGCAGATTTGCTCAGCCACACCCTCCCTGCATGATGTTTTGCCTTGCCACAAGCCCATAGCAATGGAACTAAGGAAGTAGGGACTGAAATGTCTGAAACATGAGCAAAACAACAACAACAACAACAAAATTTTTTCCACCTTTAAGTTGTTATGTCAGGCATTGTGTTACAGGAACACAAAGCTGACTAACACAGGTCTCTCTCATCTTATCAATGTTGACTGTTGTGCAGCTCTCCATGGTTTAAATTTTACTAAACACTAAGGTAGCCCTTTTGGTACATGGAGAAGGAAGGTTTCAGAGATACATATGCATTGTATTACCTCCATTTTTTGGTGAATCTAACTTCTATGAAATTTCTTGATTTTTCTCAAGTGGCAATTTAGAGGGAATAACATGCAGCATGAAATACAAAAGATAGAACTAATATAGAACCTATTTGTCAAATGCTCTTAGGTTTAAAAAACCAAGGGTGAATGTTTCAGATTTATTTACTTATTTTTAACAAATTAAAATAGTATATAATTATGGGGTATACAGTGCTGTTAAAATATATGTATATAGTACCAAATGATAAGATCAAGCTATGAACATATCATCACCTTAAATACTTGTCTCTTATTTCTCCTAACTGTAACTTTGTGCCCTTTGACCCAAATCTGCCCATTCTCACCACCCTTCAATCTCTGGTAGTCACCATTCTGTCTTTGGCTTCTGTAAGTCCAATTGCTTTAGATTCCCTGTACAACTAAGAACATATGGGTTTTGTCTTTCTGTGCCTGGCTTATTTCACGGAGCATAATTTCTTTCAGGTTTGTCTATGTTGTCACAAGTGACAGAATTTCCTTTTTTTTTTAAAGACAAAAATGCTGTTTCCTTGTTTATTATAGCTAAGATATGGAATCAACCTAAGTGTCCATATGGTGTATATGTAAACAATGAAATGTCATTTTGATAATGCTGCTGTGAACATGGGAGTATAGACATCTCTTTAGTATACTAACTTCAAGTCGGTAGGACATATACCTGGAAGTGGTATTGTTGGATCATATGGTAGGTCTATGTTTACTTTTTTTTTGAGGAACTTCTGTACCATTTTTTTATAATGGCTATACTAATTTACATCCTTATCAACAAAGGTACAAGGATTTTAATTTCTCCACATCTTCATTAACACTTATTATCTTTTCTCATTTTTTAATACTTACCATTTGACATCTGTGAGATGATTGTGACTTTATTTTGCCTTTTCCTAATGATTAGTGATGATGAGTATGTTTCATAGGGCTATTGATTCTTTATATGTCTCCTTTTTTTTAACCATCTTTAAATTTGGAGTATCACTCCAAATACACACAATACACACTGACAAATGAAGAGAAACAATATATTGATTAATAGAGAAATGATTATATAAATCACCATAGAGCCATATGATAGAGTGCCATACCACTGTTGAAAGTATGAAGTATGTCTTCTTTTGAGGAGTATCTATTCAGGTTCTTTGACCATTTTTTAATCATTAACTGTTTTTCTGCTCTTGAAGTTTTTGTTTCTGGTATATTTTGGATATTTGTCACTCAATCAGATGTACTGTCTCCACATATTTTCTTACAATCTGTAGGTTGTCTTCATTCTGCTGTGCAGAAGGTTTTAGTTTAGAAATAATCCCATTCGTCTACTTTTCTTTTTGCTGCCTGAACTTTAGGGGTTGAATTTAAAAAGAATCATTGCCTAGACTAATGCCATATACATTTTACCGTATGTTTTCTTCTTGAATTTTTGCAGTTTCAGGTCTCATTTTAAACACTTGAATCAATTTTGAGTTGATTTGGGTGTGTAGCACAAGATGACCATCCAGTTCCATTCTTCCACATGTATAAGTTCAGTGTTCCCAACACTCATTGAAGATACAGTCCTTTTTCTTCCCCCCATATGTATTCTTGGCATGTTTGTTGAAAACCAATTGATTGTAAACACCTGGGTCCATTTCTGGCTCGCTGTGCTTTTCTATTTATTGATACTTCTATTTTATATCAGTTCAGGGAGATTTGAATGATTATAGGTTTGTTGAAGTCAGGTAGTATGAGACCTTTAACTTCTTTATTTTTGTTCACTATTTTCTGGATACTCGGGTTGTTTTGTATTCCATATAAATTTTAGGATAGTTTTTTTTTCTATTTCTGTGAAATGTCATTAGCATTTTTATTGGGATTGTATCTCTGATTGCTTTGGGTATTATAAAAAATTTTAACTATTGATTATTTCTATTTAGAAACATGGGATATCTTTCCATTTACTTGTGTCTTCTTTGATCTCTGTGTCAACATGTTATACTTTTCTTTGTAGAGGTTTTACCTACTTGGTTAAATTATATCCTAGGTGAGTCTCTTATGTACAGTATATAGTCGGTTCTTCTATTTTTATTTATTCTCTTTTATTATCAAAATTTGAAGTTTGTTCATGTATATTTTTTCAAACTTCAATCCATATATTCTTGTAGTTCACTGCATTTCTTTTGAGAGGACTATTCTGAATCCTTTCAGTCATTTCATAGATCTCTCTTTGGGGTACATTAGTACTTGATTTTGGAGGGGTCATAATCTCCTGACTTTTTAAAATCATTCTAAAGCCTTTGTATAGACTCTGAGGCAGAGGTGAACTGCCATTTGAATTGCCAGATGGAACTGGTATAATCCCCCTGCTTAGCCAAAATGTGTTGTGTGGAACATTTCTCTACCTGAGTAGGCTTTTGGGGTGGGTTTTGAGGTTGATCTGATCCCCTGTTAAATGTACTGGTGGTGGTAAAAGTAACCCTGCTCTGCTTTGCAGAAATACTCTGGGGCAGGCATATTCTTGAGTAGAGTCTTGAGATAGGGGTCATTGGGTTAGCATTGAGGCTGACCATTAGGGACTTGAGCTAGATTTGTCTTTCTAGTGTGCTTCTGAGAGTGACTGACTCAACTTTGAGGGTGGACTAAACCACTGATACCTCTGCTCAGGCACACTTACTGGAAGTAACTCAAAGTCACCACCATGATCCATGGCTATCTCCTGAGAGCAATTTTTTTTTTGTCTTGTCTGACCAGGTGGCCTTATTATGCTTTTAACTTCTAAAATGTTCCTCATAAGGTGAGACCAGAGTTGGCTTCCTGAGAGGTTTCTTGGAATGGTTGGTATTGGATGTCCACCAGAGGTTCTCTTTTCCCACTGAAGAAATCCTGGGCCTAGAGAAATTGTCTCTGTGTGGTGCTGTCCCAACTTTGGAGTGGGAGGGGGGAAGTGTTGGTGCTTTTAGAGTGAGACTATTTCTTACCTTTCAAATGTATTTTTTAATCAATTCTGTGGTCTATTTGAATGTCTCAGGCTTATTCCCAAGTTTTGGGGTCGCTAAGTTGGTTAGAGACTCTCTAAATTGCTGGCTGGCTTTGAACTTGTGATCCTCCTGCCTCCTAAGCCCCTGGGATTACAGGCATGTACCACCATGCCCAGCTCTATTCTGCCATATTTCTTTTATCAGACTTGATTCAGGATTTTTAACATAATGTCTTTTGCTAGGTCAATTGTTTAATGCTATTTTACACCCTTAAATGTGAAGGACATATGACACTGTAAAAAATATAAATTTGCATGAATTTAGAGTCATGTAGAAGAAAAGAAGAATGAAAATAATTATTTTAAATAAATTACATATTTAAATTATAAACAGTCAATTCAGTAAAAAGAAAAATGTTTGTAGATTGTATTTTTTAAGTGTTAGCCATTCATAATTTATGTCAACTATTATTTTCTTGCTTAGTTTTATTTTAAATAGCTTTATCAAGTGTATTTTAGGGTATGGATAGTAAATATATACTAAGTGCCAAATTTGACAATTAAAAAAAATTTTTTAGTTGTAATTGGACATAATACCTTTATTTTTTTAATATTTATTTTTTTAGTTATACGTGGACACAATACATTTTATTTTTATGTGGTGCTAAGGATTGAACCCAGAACCTTGCATGTACTAGGCAAACACTTTACTGCTTAGCCACAACCCCAGCCCCCCAAACTTGACAAATTTTGACATATACATACATACATACATACATACTAAAATCAAGATGTGAAAAGGTCTCTCACCTCAAATGTTTCTTCTTGCAATTTACACTTGAACTTTAACTTTCTCTTTATTGTTGAGGGGTATTTCATTGCATGAATAAAGCATCGGTGAATATTTGGTCTGTGTCTGTGCTTTTGGCTATTACAAGTAAGGTTGCTATGCTATGAACATCCCATACAAGTTTTTATATGGACATGTTTTTAAATATCTGCTGCATCGTACTTAGGAATGGAACAATGTAAGATCAGCCTTGAGCTTCTTAAGAAGATTTTGAAATATTCTTCAAAGTGGAAATGCCATTTTACATTCCCATAAAAATTTTATGAGACATGTGAATATCTGTCACTCCATCCCTTCTCTAATACTTGGATGGTCATAGATGTACAGTGGTAGTACGTTGTGATTTTAATTTTCATTTCATTAGGAACCAAATGAGATTTAGCAATATTTTTTCATGCTTTTTTGTGGTTGTTAAATATCCTATTTAATGAAGTATCTGTTCACTTTTTTTTCAATGATTTCAATTGGGTTTTTTTTTCCCCCTTGTTATTGAAATTTTGGAGGTCTTTAGATATTCTGGGTTCAAATATTTTATCAGATGTGATTTTGAAAACTTTTTCCAGTCTGTTATTTACATTTAAATATTCTTAACAATGTCTTTTAAAGAGAACAAATTTCGGTTTTGATAAAGTATGATTTATGTACTTTTATAATTTATCTTTTTTTGTCATATCTAAGTTATTATTGTCTTATCCAACATCACAAAGGTAGTTTCTTCTTCTTTTTTTTAACCTAGAATTTTTAACAGGTTCAGTTTAGTTTCTTGGAGGAGGTGGGAGAATAAAGATCATAGAGAAATTATGGTAGGGGTGATATCTGGCTGAGATTGCTAAGTAGAAAAAAAAGAGGTGCTAGGTTATGAATATAACAGAGACCTTTTTCAAAATGATATTGGCAGTGCTCTGGAGATGTGTTAAGAATTTGATAACGTCTTTGGATGTTAGATAAGCTACTCCCAAGGTCTGGGAATTCTTAATTCCCAAATATTTATAGAAATGACAGAAATAGAAGCAGCCCTTAAGGAATCACCGAAATTTAAGACAACCCCTCATTTTAAGTAGTGTGAACTGAGATCAGAAGGTGAGAGGAAATCCAAAATGCTCAGGCACTGGACCTAATACAGGAGCCCCAAGTATGAGCCAGAACTTCTCGCTAACTTTGCACTATACAAATCTGGAGCTAGACGCATCAATTTAAGAAAATTTTAAAAAGTGCAATATTGTTTGCACCTCTTAGTTACAATATTGAAACTAACAATATACTATATGAATCAATTCCAAGTTTCACAGTGTCTTTATATAATTCTTTCCTGAAATGGTGGTGCAATTCAGTCTTGCTATTTGTGCTGGTCTGAGGACAGTGACATCGAAATTAAAAATGTTGTCTCTGAATTTTTTTTTCCTCAACTTTCTTAAAGACATGTCTTCCCTTAGTTTTCCATGATCATCGCTCTTCAGACAAGAGGTTAGCTAGGCTCAACTAGTTGTGTGCCTGTTTGTGTGAATGTGTGTTTGTGTGTGACTATGTAATAATAGTGTTTATTGCAAGGCATTTGAATTCTTGTAAGCAGTTCCAATGCTGCTGTTTACCTTGTCTTTTCTTCTCTTTGCTTCACCAGAGAGTTCTCTGAACTAATTATTCACGCTGCAGAAAAATTAAAACAGCATGTGCAAGCAGTTCATCACTGTAGCCAATTTCTATTTTCTTTTTTGACCTAATTTCACTATATGTGATAAATATTTTTTTTATAATTTGCAGTTTGGTATTAGATCCACTGCTCAGTTTTTATTATAGATAGAAATTTAGTCCCTGTTTCCTTTTTTTTTTTTACAATTAAATAGGTTTCCATAGGCTAAACTCTCATACAATTGTACTAAAGTTTCTAACTTGTCAATTGTGTTTTGTCTATGTGTTAATATCACCAAGGAATCAATTTCACTTTAAAACAGATATATTCAAGCCCTCTGCCCCTTGCCACCCACATGCACCATTTTCCATTTCCAGAGAGCAGCCAAAGTCATAAGCGAAGTAGGAACTTTAGTGTAATATATAAAATTGTAACCCTCCCCTTTATCAAATTATGGTTATTTGATCACCTACTTGGTTATTTGTTTCAGGCTTCTTTTCTGCCTCTTCTTAATCTGAATCAATATCAGTTTCTGATGCTTGGCCAACAGTCTTATAGTTCTACTATATTCAAGCTCCACATTTCAGATTAACAAAGCTCTTGATCATTTATAAAGCAACAGTTGAATAGTGAATGGGCTGAATCAGGTTGAGTTAGATTTCCACTGGGTCTTTACTTTTTCTACCTATCAGGTGAAGATGATGAAAGATTCCTGTAAAGGGACCAATACTTACAATTGAAGCCACAGGAGCTGCCTTTGTTGAATTAACTTCATTGAGATCAAACAGAGAGTTAGAATTTGAATCCAGTTCTTTATTTGAAGCACATTACTTTAGATTTTTAGTATTTTTTTTTATTCTCATGAGATGTTGAGAACTATGATTGGGTGTAAAATAATAATGCTATTATATTTCAATAAATGGGTTAATTAGATACAAGAATGAGAGATAGTCACAATTTGGCCGTTTTATGAATAAAGATTCTAAAAGACTGTCTTTCAGGCATCCAGACCTTTGATTAAAACAGCATAATACCAAAAAAAATTTTATACACATAAAACTTGGGCTCAAAAAGAATGGCACATGACCAAACACTATAAGAATTTCTATTGGTAACTCTATTTGTCCATTTTCTGTTGTAATATCTGAAGCTGGGTTTATAAAGATTAGAGCCTTATTTATCTCACAATTTTGGAAACTGGAAATCTAAGTTCAAGCACCTTCACTTTTTTGGCCTCTGATGAGAGCTCACTTTCCTGTGCCCCAACATGTTAAAGAAACGGGAAGGGAAACGGCTATGTGCAGCAGAGGCCATGTGCACCAAGAGGCCTTGTTTCATGGATATTTTTGAAAAGGAAAGAAATAAGAGAAAAACACCTTAGATATGAGTCCCCTGGTTAAGGAGTGCCCAGTGAGAGAATATCGGGAGAGACATAACTATAGTTTGTTGTGAAGGATAATGTGCAGGAACCATCTTTAGTTTTGCTTTATTGTCATGCATGGGTGATCATCATTCTCTCTTCTTTTCTCATCTCCCCAAAGTCCAGAATCCTACAGCTAGAGCCTCTGTGATAGTATAGTTAGGTATCACTATTGCGCATGCCAATTCACGTTTTAATAGCTAGTTTTCTTTTCTACACTAGGTATAAACTTGAAATAGCACCTCCAAAGAGTGTTTTTTTTTTTCTTTTTTTCTTCTCATTTGCTTGAATATTTTGTTGTTGTTTTTGTTGTAGGTATGACATCTCTAGTAAGAGTTCAGAGTGGTTGGAAAGCTGAATATGATAGAGCGTTTGTCTGTGAACTATATGTATGAAAAACAAAGGTCCCAAATATAGTAAGAGAAACACATCTACATGGGGTGGGAAGCAGGGTATTCTGTTTCAGAGTTTTAGGTCTGGTCATCAGAGTGAAGTCTGCAATGTGCCTTCATTCAGGTCAACATCTGGGTAAACCAACTCCATAAAGTTATTTGCCCACTCCAAATTTTCTCCTTCCCTCTCCCCTCTACTATACAATACTTTACAAATAAAATGTGCATGTACTTTATGGAGATACTCAGATATTAAACCCAGTCTTCCTGTATGATTTTCTGATAATCTTTGCAGATTAAAAATATCACCCATTTTTCATTATCATTTTGTTTTCATTTTTTTTAATCTGAATCAATATCAGTTTCTGATGCTTGGCCAACAGTCCTATAGCTCTACTATATTCAGTCTCCACATTTCAGATTAACAAAGCTCTTGAATAGTGAATGAGCTGAATCAGGTTGAATTAGAAAGTATTCAGAAAATATTTGTTGAATGTCAATTTAGGGCTCAGATTAACAACTACTAACAACTATGTTCCAATCACTATTGTACTAGCTGTGAACATGACAAAATAAAAAACAGACAAAATAGGAAAACAGGTTTCAGCTTATTTGACAACTAGATCAAAACTCCCGAGAACATCTATTCTTTAATATTTCCCTTGAGTTTCTGAATGAATGTGAATCTCAGTTGCCACTAGAGAACTTTGCTTTTGTCGACTGACTCCTAACACCCACCCCAGAAAACCCAAGTCCTAATCCCTAGAACCTGTGAAAATTACCTAATGTGGTGCAATGTGGAGTCAGTTTCCATTTTTTGGTGTGTGAATTCTAGCAGTTTCTGAGTTTCATTCCATTTTATTCCTCTTGTGCCCCACATCTAGACGAAAAAGAACAACAAAACAAAAACCCCACATCCTGCAGCCCTTTTATGATTAGCATTAGTCCATCTGTGTGTATGGAATCCTCGTGACCGGAACACTCCCTTTAGGTCCCACCTCCCAACACTGCTTCACTGTGATTAAGTTTCCAACACCTGATTTCAGAGAGAGAAGATATTCATAGCATCATTCAAACCAAATTTTAGGGGCCCATGTGCAGTAAACACAGTAAATCAGTTTTTCTCTGGAGCTATTGGAGGAAGCACACTGCTGCTGAAACTTTGAATATAGCCCTGGGATAACTGACTTCAGGTGTCAATAATTGTGAGAGAATGAATTGCTGTCATCTTAAACTATCAAGTTTGTGATAATTTGCTGCAGTAGGAAACTAATGTATTATCAATAAGTGGATGCTTTTCCCTCCCAGATCCTATAAACTATAGGGCTGTCCTAAGACTGTTTGCCCTGGTTTTTTGCTAAAAGTTCCAGTTCCTTAAAAACTCATGACATGGGGTTCAACCTCCTGTTGAAGTCCTTAGTCATTTACCATCCTCTTCATCTTGGATGGTTTTACCCCTGGCTTGCTGTTTTTCTCACTAGCACTACTTTTAGTGATTTTTCTCTATATATAGACAATCTATCTTAGTCTATTCAGGATGCTATAAAAAAATGCCACAGTATTGTCACTCCCTGAACATGTTCTTGCTGTCTGTTTCACTTTGGTGGTGGCCCTATGCTAAATATTTTGAACTCAGAGAACCCACAGTACATTTATCCCATCCTTTCATGCTGACACTTCTTTTACTTCCTAGCCTGAGTCACACATCTGTACTATCATTCTAACAACTTTGTTACTTTTACTCTCAATTCCCTTGACAATTTTCTGTGTCACATCTGCTGACAAAACCACAAAGATGATTAGATACAACCAATATATGTTTCTTGTCAATACTCAAGGAACTATAAATGAATAAAAAAACAACATTAAACATACTGCCTAAAGTCAGATTGAATATAAGAAAATAAATGTCAAGTGGTACTTGAAACTGCTCAATAATATTATCACATTTATTTAGATAATTTGCTATTTGTTCTTTCTTCAGTGAATTTCACATTTTCTCTCCTCAAATGTGCCTTGTGCTTATTCCACAGCTTTCTCTAACATGGACTTTGATCCTTATTTCACTGAAAACTTCTACAAATTTCCATTGTGGAGTAAACCAATTTAACAACATCTAATTTTTAAACTCTTACTTTACCCTTGTTAAAATAGATGGGCTACTAATATTGTTTCTAAGGCCAAACTGGTCTCACAAGTGTTGGATCCCATTCCCCTCATCTATTTACTCAAGAATTTGCTTGTATAGTTCTTGATTTTGGTCCTAGATCATACATGTAACTTTTTAAAAAAGATCTTCCCACAAATATGCAAGCATGCTGTAATGTCACCCATCTGTAAAGCGAAAAACCTCTCCTTTGGAGAAAAATATCAGAATACATATAGGAGAAACCAATTCAGATCTTAACTTGTTTCTCAATCCAGAGCCTCAAAGTAGGAGGTCCTGGAATAACATATGCCAAGTTCTGAAAGAAATGGATGCCAACCAAGAATCCTATATATAGCAAAAGTAAGCTTCATTTTTGAAGATGAAATAAAAATTTTCTATGATAAACAAAAGTTAAAAGAATTTGCAACTAGAAAGCCTGCACTACAGAACATTCTTAGCAAAATATTCTATGAACATGAAATTAAAGAAAAAAAAAGTGAAAACCAGAAAAGGGGAAACTACACTAAAGAAATAGTCAATCAAAGGAGAAACTAATTCAAATTAAAAACTAAAAATAAACCCAAATGACTAGAAATACAAATAATATCTCAATAATAACCTTGAACGAAAATGACCTAAATTCATCATTCAAAAGACAGAGACTGGCAGACTGAATTAAAAACAAGACCAAACAATATGCTGTCTCCTAGAGACTCACTTCATAGGCAAAGACATCCACAGTCTGAAAATGAATGGGTGGGATAAAACATATCACTCACATGGATTGTGTAAAGAAGCAGAGGTTTCTGTCCTCATATCAGATAAAGTGGACTTTACGCCAAAGTTAATGAGAAGGGACAAAGAAGGATATTTTATGCTTAAGGGAGTTATACAGCAACAAGAAATAACAATATTAAATATTTATGTCTTAAACTATAGAGCATCTATGTACATCAAACAAAACCTTGCCCATTTCAAGGGTGACTTAACACAGTGCTCTCACACCACTGGATGGATCCTCCAGAAAAACAAAACAAAACAAAACAAAACAAAACAAAACAAAACAAAACAAAAAAACACTAAATAGAGAAGACATACAAGTAAAAAATAAAATTGATAATTTAGACTGGACAGACATAATGTACAATATTTCATCCATCAATGATTGAATACACTTTCTTCTCAGCAGCACATAGATCTTTCTATAATATAAAACATGTTATGTAATCTATCACATGTTGGCATACAATTATAATATTAATTTAATATATTTTTAGCATCTGTAGGGTTGTTTTGATCGCTCCCTTTCCATTGATATTAATTTTCGTGTTCTTGCTTTTTTTCTTGATTAGATTTGTTTGACTTTTATCAAATTTTAGCTATATTTTCTCTATTTTATATATTTCTGCTCCTACTCTTATTTTTCCTTCCCACTACATAATTTGAAAATAAATTGATTGTCATTCTATCTTCTTTCTGATACAAGTACTTTAAGTTATAAATGTTCATTTTTCATCCCAGACATCCTGATATTTTAAGCTTTTATTATCCCTTAGTTCAAAGCACTTTTTATTTACTTTTCTTGTGCTTTCTTCCTTGACCTCTGAGATATTTATAAATGCTCCATTTAATTTTGAAGTAGTTGACATGTGGGGGTAGAGTTCTATGTATCTTAAGGTGGCTGATTTCAAATTTTAAAAAGTAATGGAAATCCTTTTTATATTGATTGTATTGGTTACATACATATCAAAACTGATCAAATTGCACACTTAAAATATGTGCATTTTATTGTACTTTAATTTTACCTCAATAAAGCTAGGGGGAAAAAAGAAAAATATCTCCTTTGATGGGGCAATCTCTTATTTCTTATTCCCTATTGTAGCAAATGTCCTCAAAAACACTTTCTGTACTTACAGTGCATACCTGCTGTCTTCTCATTCTATCCGCTACTCTCTCCAAGAAGGCTTTTGTCCAGTATTTCACAGAAGCCACTTTTGTCAATGACACCACTGACCTCCATGCTGCTAAACCTAATGATTCACTTGAGAGCATCATTCTTTTAACTTCTCATCAATATTTGAAACAATTGACCATTCTTGAAGTCCCTTCTTGCTTCGATAATCCTAGGTAGATATTTCTCAAAGCTGCCCCCTCATTTTATTCACGTGACTTATTCTCAGAGTCCAATTCTCACTTTCATCTTGCTAGATCCTTTTTTTTTTTTGTACCAATTTCTAGATATTATAGAGCACTCAGGACTCATGAACTATCCTCTTCCCTTCTCCAGCCTTGCTCACCTCCTAGATGATGTCTGTACTCTATAAGCCATCTAGTCACATAAGGAACCTAAATTAGCACTTGCAGACCAACATTTGGCCAGTGAAATACACCACCTGTCTATTACAGGTCATCAATTTTGATCCTGTATTAGTCTTGTTTTATGTTGCTATAAAAATATTTGAGACTGGATATTTTGTAAAGTGCAGGGATTTATTTGACTTACAGTTGTGATATAGGGAGGGTCCAAAAAGCATAGCATTTCCACTATAGTAAGGGGCCACCGGCTACATCACAACATGAAAGTGACTGGCCACATACAGAAGAAGCCAAGCACGTGGTGTTTTTACAATAGCTTTTACAATAGCCCACTTCTGTGAGAACTAACTTAACCAGTGCTTTTACAATAGCCCACTTCTGTGAGAACTAACTTAACCAGTGAGACCACCATTGATCCCTTCTGAAGCAGTACCCACATAACTAAATTACCTTTCAATAGGCTCCATCTTTTAAAGGTTTCACCAATTTAACACCACTACACAGGAGACAAGACTTCCAGCACATGAACCTTGGGTGACATACTCACTAGTCAGATTACACACACACACACACACACACACACACACACACACACACACACTGGGGATTGAATCCAGGGGTGCTTAACCACTGAGTGACATCTCCAGCCCCTTTTAAAATTTTATTTAGAGACTGGGTCTCACTGAGTTGCTTAGGACCTTACTAAGTTGCCGAGGCTGGCTTTAAACTTGCAATATTCTTGTCTCAGCCTCCTGAGCTGCTGGAATTATGCATATGCCACTGTGCCTGGCTCAACTCATATTTAACATGTCTAAAACAGTTTTCTGACTGTCCCCTTTATCTGACCATGCACTCCATTCCTTCCCAATTTTCATCTCTGGAATTATCATAACCAATCACATAGAATCTCAGGTCAAAAGTTTCTCATACCTCATATCTCATTTTCAACTAAATATTATTGGTTTTATCCTCAAAATACATTAGAACTCTATCAAATCTTACCACCTCCACCTCCACCCCCCAAGTCTAAAGCATCCCACCCTGTTGTCCATGGAGATAGCTCAATCATATTTCCCATCAAGATAACCTGCTGCAGGGAGGCAGCTGACAAATTCCAGCTGCCACATTCTTCTACCTGCCAGGCCACTCTTCCCTCAGGGTCTTCCCAGCCAAGGACTAGGCATAGCAAATACAGAACAGAGTCATTATTGCCTGACATAAGATTCCTCCAAAGAGCAACTTTCACTGGGGCCTCCCATTGGTCTTTCCAATACCTTTCTTAGAACCATGGTGTCATCTGAGGCTTTCCAATGATGGTTCTGCTTTCATAAACATCACATTTGCATCGCTGTTAGAAGGTTTTTTCTGCCTATTTCTGCTTTCCCTCTCTTTATCTGTCACATTTATTTAGATAGATCTTGCCCATCTAAACCCACCCGATATTTTCTTCTCAAGCACACATTTCACTTGTATTCAACTGTAATATTTCTCACTCCTCCCGTTCTTGACCCCCTATAGAAGCAAGCAATGTCTTTTAACATGTCACATTATTCATTTCTTTGTTTAATCTTTCCAGTGGCCTCCTATTATTCTTATACCTAAATCTACTCATGATCCAAAGCTTCAGAAATGTGGCCTCTGGCTCTATCTTCAAACTTCTCTTTTGCCACCCTCCTATTTTTGTCTTCTTGTTGTTACTTGAGTTAATGTGACATGGACAGACTATAAGTCTTTGCACACCTTTCTTAGAGAGGTCAGGAATGTTCTTCTGATGTTCAGATGAACTGTCCTTCACTTCACTAGAGTAAAAAACCCATCAGTGAGAACTTCTTCCTGGGAAGAACTTCCCCGACCTCAAGTGTATCTAAAATAGGAAGTATTTTTATAACTATTACTTTATACATAAATCAAATGTATTTCAAGATCCAAGTATGCAATCAGATTTTCAAAGAATCTTTTAAAAAAATTTCCAACTAAATTACAAGTTAGATGTGAAATAAAATTAGACATCTTTTAGGGGCTGGGATTGTGGCTCAGTGATAGAGCACTCTCTTAGCATGTGGGAGGCTCTGGGCTCAATCCTCAGCACCACATAAAAATAAATAAATAAAGGTATTGTGTCCAACTACAACTAAAAAATAAATGTTAAAAAATAATACATCTTTTGGTAGCACAAACTGTTAGACATTTAAAACTCTCTGAGATATATTTTCCTCTGAGATTAAAGTTGTACTTTTTTTTCTTCAAGTCATAAGAGGTTTGATATTATTTCCACTAATCTATTTAGTTATTTGTAAAATAAAATAAATACATTGTACAAATGGATGTAAATGAACTGTGACTATTTGTGTTTGTTTTATATTCTGAGTACATTTGCCATACTTTGCATTTTAATAGCCTGCCTAGTAGCTCTCTGACTGTTGTTAGAAACCCGTAATTCTTTCAAAGAGTGAACATTATGAAGATAGAGATTTGACAAAGTGTTTATTATCTTGGTGACTGTCTTAGCTTTATGTCACTGCTACCAAAACACCTGACACAAACAACTTAAAGAAGCAAGGATTAATTTTGGCTCATGGTTTCAGAGGCTTATGGTCATTAAGTTTATTAAGTCAGCTGACTCCAAGGCAGACACATCATGGCAGAAGTGTTCATCTTAAGGCAACCATGAAAGGACAGTGAGAGGAATGGATGAGAGACAAAAATTATCTCCCAGTGGCTCTCTAATAACCTACCTTCTCCCATCATGCCTGACACCTGTAGTTTCCACCACCACCCAGTAGTCTACTCAGTTATTAGTAGATTAATCTACTGATGAGCTCAAAGCCCTCACGAGCCCATAACTTCCCCAAAGCCCCATCTCTGAACATTGCTGTATTGGGCTCCAAGACTTCAGAATTTTGGGGAATACATCATATCCAAATCATAATAATGGCTAAGCTTTAAGAATTCAGGTCGGAAATTTATTTACAAGTATTTCTTAAAAATGGGAAAAATGTGATTAATTTCTAAGTGTCTTCTGCTGTGTTCACCTAGTATTATTTGGAACTTAAAAAGTCATATTATGGAGGATTTTCAAGATGGCTGAGTAGAGAGGGTCACTTTCCTGGCTGCTCCTTGCCATGAAACCAAGAAAGCAGACAGGCAGCTTCTCAGCAAATGAGGCACAGGAAACCTTCAGAGGCAGTCGAGTTTTTACCCTATGGACTTATAAGAAATATGGGATAACCTGAAAAGACCTAATTTAAGATTTATTGAGGGCTGGGGATGTGGCTCAACTGGTAGTGCGCTCGCCTGGAGTGCGTGCGGCCCGGATTCGATCCTCAGCACCACATACCAACAAAGATGTTGTGTCCGCCGAGAACTAAAAAATAAATATTAAAAATAAAATTCTCTTCTCTCTCTCTCTCTCTCTTTAAAAAAAAGATTTATTGAGATAGATGAAGGCTTGGAGATACAAACAAAATGAATGCACAATCTTTTTAATAAAATGATTTCATACAATTTCCCAAAACTAAAAAATGAAATACAAAAATCAAATATGAGAGGCTGATAAGACCCCAAATATACAAACATTATAACAGACCCCAAACAAGGTACATTATTATGAAAATGCCTAAAATACACAATAAGGGTAGAATTTCAAAGACTGCCTGAATAAAACAACAGGTAACATTTTAGAGGGAAACCAATCTGGTCTCAGTTGATTTCTCAACCCAGTCCCTTGAAACTAGAAGGTCTCAGAATAATATATAACAACCTCTGAAAGAAGATCAATGACAGCCAACAATTCTATATCCAGCCAAAGTAAGCTTCATATTTGAAGATAAAATAAAAACCTTCCATGATAAACAAAAGTTAAAAG
This sequence comes from Spermophilus citellus, assembly GCF_964194105.1. Taxonomy (NCBI): domain Eukaryota; kingdom Metazoa; phylum Chordata; class Mammalia; order Rodentia; family Sciuridae; genus Spermophilus; species Spermophilus citellus. The sequence continues at coordinate 48,905,645 of NC_138196.1, read as the reverse complement.
AATTTACAACTAGAAAATCTGTACTACAAAACATACTCAATAACATATTTTATGAAAAAGAAATGAAAAATGAAAGTGAAAACCAGCCACAAGAGGAAGTACACTAGAATAGTCAACCAAAGGAGAAGATAATTCAAATTAAAAACCAGAAATAAATCAAAATGACAGAGAAGGGAAAAAGTTATATCTCCATAATAACATTAATGTAAATGGTCTAAGCTCATCAATCAAAAGATCTAGACTGGAAGACTGGATTAAAACCAAGACCAAACAATATGCTATCTCCAAGAGACTCACCTCATAGGAAAAAACATCCATAGACTGAAGGAAAAAAGGATGGGAAAAAAACATATCACTCAAATGGATTGTGTAAACAAGCAGGGGTTTCTATTCTCATGTCAGTAAAGTGGACTTTAAGCCAAAGTTAATCAGAATGGACAAAGAAGGACATTTTATATTACTTAAGGGAGTTATACATCAACAAGACATAATAATCAAAAATATTTATGCCCCAAACAATGGAACACCTATATACATCAAACAAACCCTTCTCAATTTCAAGAATCAAATAGACCACAACACAATAATACTATATGACATTAACACAGTGTTCTCACACCAGTGGATAGATCCTCTGAACAAAAACTAAATAAAGAAGCTATAGAACTAAAAATGACAATTAATTATTTATATGTAATGGACCTACATAGAATATTTCAGCCCTTAAAGACTGAATACACTTTCTTCTCAGAAGCTCATGAATCTTTCTTTAAAATAAACCATAACATAGAGCATAAAGCAACTCCAAGCAAATATTAAAAAAATAGAGATAATACCTTGCATCCTATCAGATAATAATGGAATGAAATTAGAAATCAACAATAAAATAAAATAAAATAGGAGCTACTCTAAAACTTTGAGACTACATAATATGCTATTTAATTACCAATGGATAGCAGAAAAATTAGGGATGAAATTAAAAAAAAATATGTAGAGGTAAAAGGCAACACAACATATCAAAATCTCTGGGACAATCTCTGTTCTAAGAGAAAAGTTCATTATATTGAGTTAATTCTTTAAGAGAAAAGAAAGTCAACAACTATATAACCTAACATTACATCCAAAGCCCTAGAAAAAGAAGAACAAATCAACACCAAAAGTAATTGAAGATAGGAAATATTTGAAATCAGAGCTGAAATCAATGAAATTAAAACAAAGGAACAATCCAAAAAATTAACAAAAAGTTGGTTCTTTGAAAAAGTAAATAAAATTGGTAAACTCAGAGCCAATCTAACAAATAGATAGACAGAAAACTCAAATCACTAAAATTTGTGATGAAAAAGGAAATATTACCACAGACTAATGAAATAGAGACAATAACAAAAACTATTTTGAACAAATTTTTACTCTAATAAAATAGAAAATATTAAAGACATCAACAAATTTCTAGAAACATATGACTTACCCAAATTGAATCAGGAGGAGATATAAAATTTAAACAGAACAATTTTAAGCAATGAGATTAAAGACACCATGAAAGCCTTCCAACAAAGAAAAGCCCAGGACCAATTGCATTCTCAGCCGAGTACTACAACTTTCAAAGAAGAACTAACACCAATCCTCCTCAAATTATTCCATGAAGTTGAAAAGGAGGGAACCCTTTCAAATACACTGTATGAAGCTAGTTAATCATCTTGATACCTAAACTGGACAAAAACACATTAAGGAAAGAAAATTTCAATCCAATATCCTGCATGAACATATATGCAAAAATTCTTAATCAAATACTGGCAAATTGGATAAAAAAAAAGAAGATAGTGCACCATGATGTGGTGACCCCCAAAGACTCACATGGGAGACAATGCAAGAAGGTTTGGAGGAGAAATGATTGTGTTACAGCCTTCACCTAATCCTCGAATTAATCCCTGATGGGATTAACTGAATGGTAACTGGAGGCAGGTGGGATATGGCTGAGGAAAGAGGTTCTTTGGAGGTGGGCTATGGGGTATATTTTTCGCATCTGGAAAGTGAAATCTCTCTCTCTCTCTCTCTCTCTCTCTCTCTCTCTCTCTCTCTCTCTCTCTCTCCTTCCTGATCACCAAGTGAGCTCCTTCCCTCTGCCACACTGTTCCACCATGTTGTTCCTGTCTCACCTGGAGCCCTGAGGAATAGAGCCAGCTTTCTATGGATTGAGACCTCTGAAACCATGAATCCTTAAGTAAACTTTTCCTACTCTACTATTTTTCTGGTTGGGTCTTTAAGTCGCAGCAGTGAAAAAGCTGACTAAATCATCTGATCTCAAACTTTCAGTTATGTTCACAAATACATTGACAGCAAAATATCATTGATATATACAAAGATAAAAACTTTTTTAATGATTCAGATTTTCCTTAGACTTGATAAATATCTATTATTGCTCTGAAGTACAAATACCCCTGAATCTATTCCTCAAATTCAGTAATACAATATTTTTATGAGTCTTATAACCAGGGCATATATGATAGCATCTATTTAGTTAGAAATTAAAAAGAAAAAAATGAAATATATGATGAATTATATAAAAATAAGCAATTCTCAACCTATAATTAAACTTTCAGTAAAAATTCTTTTAGTGGAAAAGGCTATACACATGTGGCTCATGTGACATATTGGAACACTGTCCTTTGCTATAAATGTAAAACTGCTCTAAGAAAAAGTCAATTTTAAGATACCTTTAAAAATACTATTGGCTTTCAAAGGCAAACCTCAGGTAAGGTAATCAATCATATTCTTTAATTGTTGTATGATCATTATTGTTTAATTATTACCTAGGGGAAGAAAAACTGGTTGTATATGTAAATGGCCTTTTTATATTAATAAGGTAAAACTTTGTTACTGTTTTGATTCAAAAAGATGCATTAAATATATTGAAAGAGATAATCATTTTCTTCAATTTATCTAATGTCTTCTTAGCCATAAATAAAAAGAGCTAAAATTTTTAGTTGCTAACTTGAGATAAACAGAATTACTATGCCTAATTTACTATGGAGGAAGGCTTAGACAAAGGATAAATAGATGAACAATCTGAGGTCACATCAGTGGAAACTCTTGGAGGCTGAATTCAGATCCACCGTCTGTCTTCAGAGACCCTGTGCTTAAATACTGAAGATCTGCAGCTGCCCTTGACAAGTGCCACATGTTGGAAAAGTAATCTGAATAATTTTAGATCATAATTGACCATTACAAGTGGCTCATCTTCTTGATAGATTTGTTAATAACAAAATACTGTGGGGAAGTTTGTTCCAATGAACTTTCTATAAATAATTTAGAAAGTAACATTTACAGATAGCTTTTCAAAGGCAATTCCCTACTGCCTTTTTAAAATTCATTTTTATCTTAAATCACTTTGGACAACCGATGAAGATGAAGTCTGAGATTCTCACCTCCTTGCAAATCATAAATAAACTTAATCAAAAGGAGGTGGTCTATGCCCATCAAGAAGCAGCTAATAAAATTCACTGAACACTAAACTCAGCTCTATTGAGTTCAATCATTTCAAGAGACTTTATTTTTATATCAGAACATATACAACCTTGAGCTAAGGAAAGTGGTACTCTGCAAATCAGAATTCCTTTAAAACTACTTCTTCAGCAAATTGGTAACTATATGGTAAAATGGTATGAAAATGAGCTGGGTATTTTATTAAATAAAGGAACTTTAAATCAGTGTTCTTCAAACTGTGAGTCATGACCTATTAGTGAGTCACGAAATCAGTTAAGTGGGTCAGATTGATTTTTTTTAATGAAATAAGATGAAAGGAGGAAAAGGGGGGAGCAAGGAAAGAGCATTGTGTGTAATAAAGGTATTATTTCATGTGGATATACAGGTTGTTATGTAAAATGTATCTGGTCAGATAGGTTTGGAAAACACTGAATTTAATAGCTTGTGTTCTTAGAAAAAAAATCCTACATTAATTCTATTCTCAACCCAATGATTACTCTCCATTAACATCAGCCTTTAATAACTTAAATTTGTTTTAAAGAGGATTATTCATTTGCTTCTATTCTACCACATGCTTGGAGCTGTTCTAGGCATTGAAGACATAGTGGCAATAAACCAAGATCCCTGCTCTCCTAGAGCCTCCATGGAGTGGAACTCGGATGAAATATATGCTAGACACATGAGGGGGTCCTGTGAGCATTAGGAAAAGAAGGGAGAATCAAAGGCAAGGGATTTGGGTGCCATTTTATGAGATGTTCAAAGAAGGCATCACAGAGAAAGTGACATTTGAATAGAGTTCAACATTTTTTAGTCTAGCATTTGAAATGCTATTTTAAATTTAAATGAACACTTTAATAAATAATAGCATTGCTGACATTTAAAGCCCTATTATGTTGATTAACTTTTTGCTCATTTATTTAAGTCATTTACTAGACGTATATTTATTTTATGCTTACTCAGGGCTGGTCTCTGTACTGGGTTCTGGAGACTGAACTGAGAAAAAGACAAAGAAACATAGTTCCTGCTCTCAGAATAGTCCAATCTACTGGGGAGGAGAGAAAGAGAGAGAGGGAAAGAGGGAGGGAGGGAAGGAAATAGGCAATTCTAATGTGGGAAGTTTAAGATGGGGAGTATAGGTTGCAATTCCCTTCCTGGGAGATAAGGACAGGCTTCCTAGAGAAATAATATAAAACTTAGATAATTTTGGACACATCCTCATTGTAAATTATAGTTGAGACCACAGGCATTTCAACTGTGCTTAATAAGAAAATTGGGGTTGTGACAGAGGTGCTTTTAACGTCACTGAGTTAGTCATTACCCTCTGATGAAAAATTGACAGAAGGAGGTTAATAATGTTTGCACACCTGTTGCCATTAAATTTAAGTTAAATCTATAATGATTTTGTATCTTGTAATCATGAAATTAGATTTCTCTCTGTTCAATAAAGAGTTTCTATAAAAAAATTTAAAAAATGGTATGAAAAGAAATAGAGAAAAAGTATATGCATAATGTGGAACTTACATAAAAAAAGGTTGAGAAGCTACGACAGAATTGTAAGATAAGCTGTGTTTGCACTTAGTCCATGAGGTGGATGGTGGAATCTATTACACAGATAACTCAAGCAAAAGTATCGCTTTTCCTCCAATTCGTATGGATATTTCGAACAATATGCTTTTCTTGCCTAGGACTTTCTGGCAACTGTTGATCTTTACCCCTTTTTACAGTTCTTTTGCATTCGTCTATTCTGAAGATGTATAAAAGTAGGAGCAAAATTTAAAACCATAAAGAAAATGTAATAGTATAGGACACCCACTATACTAGCCTATATGTGTCCGTTGTTGTTGCTACTTTAAGTACATTTCTACATTTGCCTTGTAACAATAGGTTTTTGTACCAGTAGGCATAGTTACGGTGGGTTTGGAATAAAAGTTGGAAAGTTGTGAAAGATACATCTGGTTGAGGAAACCAGCTTCCTCATTTACAAAGGCTGTTAGGAACGCCAGGGTTCCTTGCTTGGGGTCCAGAGAATTTTCATCTGTTCCATAAACACAAAACAGAAGGCAGACTAAGAGTGAAAATCCTAAGTACAGGAAAAAAAGATACAAATATTTTTTTTATGGGAATCAAGAAGAAAAAAGGCATTCAATAGAATATTCAGTACACCTCACAAATATGAAGACATGTAAAAGGCATGTTATCAGATAAATCAGATGAGAATAAATGCAAAAAATATATCATAAAGGGGGACGCAGAGATTATGTGAGCAAAGTGATACGTATTCTAAAACAGTGATCTCATCTGTCTTGTTCTTCACTGTTAGGACACGAAATAGAAACTGATCTACAGGAAACTTTCACTAATAATCTGTTATTATTCAGATTAATAACACTCTGGGAAGTATGAAGGGAAACAGTGGGTGATAGGACCAGAAACATCATCCGGAAACAGAATATTAAGAGTATTAATATCAGATGAAGGACTGCAAACTTTATTCACTGGAATAAATGAAAGAGGAATAAATAAAGAGGAATTGCTGAATGCTTTTTAGAAGTAGCATAAATGGAACAATGCTTAAAAAATGAGCTGTTTATCATACATCAGATGAACAATTAGAATAGAATCCAAGTGAAATGAAAAGTGTTTTCAAACTGAGGTAAATTAATCCAGATGTAGAATAGAAAATGAGTGCAAGAGATTTAACAGAGATTGGTAAGAATGAAAAGTAATTTAGTGCAGAAAATAATGGAAAGAAGAGTGATAAGTCTTAGAGTGAACAATATGAACCTGTATTAAAAAACATCAAAGAGGAGAAAAAACTTGATGATATGCATTTGATTTGCTCTGAACAACCTCTTATAAAGTACTAGTAGTAGTAGCAGCGGCAATGATGTTGATAATAAAAATAATAGCTGACATTTTTGTGGCATTTAGCATATGTGTAGTGTCACATTCCACATGTTTACAGACCACCAGTCACATATTAACCAGTCCCATTGTCCTGCAAAACCTAGATATGTGCTTGGGACTGCCCAAGCCCAAACCAGAGTAAATATTTCATTTTTTTAAAAATTTAAAACATGTCTTTATTTTCTAAAAATTCACCGATTTTAATCTGGAAATGAAAATAGTCTTGGATTTGAAGTTTCCACATCATTAGCAAATGATTTCCACGTTTGTCAGATGTCTCAGTGCAATGGATGTGACCAGTGCTCAGTTTCTATAGTAACCTTAACTTCTGAATTTACACCTGCAGTTAGAGGAGTAGCACTGCCCTCAGGAAAGAGCTGACTAGCAATGGATGGAGGTTTGAATTACAGATATATTGCTTCTTCCTTGGGCAGAGCTGCAGCACGTAGTGCCTTTTAACCCAATTTGGTAATAATGTCCACTGACCTGGGACCTATTTCCTTTTGGTAAACACCTCCCCCTCTCTAAAGGATCTTAAGAGAACATGCTTTACTTTCCCTGGACAGGTTGAAACTTTACTTCAGACCCTAGCTGGTATTGGCTCTAATAAACCTCTTTTCCTGAGATGGATCCTATTCCATCCCTCTCTTGTACCGCACTCTCTCTTTCCAAACCTAACATATAGCCACATACAAAATGCCTTACATATATAAACTTAAGTAGGTATGGATTTGGGTGTAACATTAAAGAGCCCCGAAGTCACAAGACTGGCAAGAGAAAGTTATTTTTCAGAGTAAGAAGTATTGAGCAAGATGACTAAAGCAAACACGTGGATTAAAGCAAATGCTAACCTCTAGTCACTTGAACTGCTATAGGTAAATAAAATTGCTGTTATTTATTGATGGAAAAGGCAGTTGTTGAGGAATGTTTTAAGAAAAGTGAAAGATTATTCGTTCAGTTCTGAATCGTCAGTCATTGTATACTAATATGACCTGTAAGCAGTGTGAAGTCAGCAGGACATATAGTCTCTGTCATGATCTATAGATAAGGTTTGCTTTGTGCATTGTTATTCCTGAAACATTAACTGAAGGTGCATTTTGAAACTTATTTCTAGTTGTCCTAGGCATATGCCTACTGTGCCCAAATGTACTTTAATATTCATCAGGACACAGAAATTATGTCTTTTATATCATTCACAACTCACAGGGCTGGGCAATCTGTCATGCTAACACATCCTTTGCCAATATATGTTTTAAGAAAACAACCAAGATTTTTTGGGGAGTGGGGGGCATATCAGGGATTGAACTCAGGGGCGATCGACCACTGACCCACATCCCCAGGCCTATTTTGTATTTTATTTAGAGACAAGGTCTCACTGAGTTACTTAGCACCTCACTTTTGCTGAGGCTGGCTTTGAACTTACCATCCTCCTGCCTCAGACTCCAGAGCCATTGGGATTACAGGTGTGCGCCATTGTGCCCAACCCAACCAAGATACTGTTTTTTTTGTCACCAATTACTAGAGCAAACATGATTCTAATTCAGGTAACATAAATATCCTGACAAGTTAAATGTCGATTTCAAACCCCAAATATTGCATGTAAATCACTGACCATCTTAATAAATCCATTAAATTGGAAAACAATAAACACCTGATTCTCTACTGGTTCAAGGGGCAAGACCCTGTAGTGTTCTGGTTCACAAACTGAATACTGACAAAATCATCTGCTCTGCTACCCTCAGCCAGACAGTCTACATTGGACTATTCTATAAGCAGAGGAATTATTGCTTATAACAACATACTGACTCACTCATATTCATAATCATCTTGATTTCTAGTTCCAAAAGGAACTTCACATCCCATCGATGTGTTTGAACGCAGTAGTTCTAACATTATATACTATTTATTGCTTGATATTCTCAATTTCAAAAATACAAATCACGGATTTGAAAGATACAAGAAGAAACGGTGGAAACAAAGGAGAAGCTATTTTTGAGACTCTGAGATGATGAAGAGGAGGGGATAAGCACAGGTAAGAGAATTGGAGGGACAGTTTCCAGAGATCAGATGTCTTTGTTAATTACATATGAATAGGGCATTGTGCTCTATGGTCACAAGAAGCCTAAGGTAATCTTTGTCCGATTTTAGCAAAATATTGTGACTCCCTAGCTTCTATTCTAGCTACCGATTAAAGCTCATTCAATAGGAAGCAAGTTTTTAAAAAACACTATTTTTCCCTCTTGGGTTATTTTTAAAGAGCTCAAGAAGGAGCTCACAGATAAAACAGAATGTGAATCACACCCATTGATAAACAATTAAGAAGAATTGGTTGAAAAACATCCCTTAAGTATGGATTTAATTAATCAATTAGATTAATTAGAAGTACTTCACCAAAGCTTGGTCATTTCTAAGCTGAAGACTGCTTTGCCATCTGAATAAAACCTTTTCATTATTTACAAAATAGATGCTTGTTGCTACATGGGCATAAGTTAAATTACTTCCTGATTTATGCCGGTTGTTTAAAGGGTAATCTTTAGCAAACTAAAGGAGTTCAACATGGTTGCCCTTAGTTTTTTGTCTCCCAAGACAGTGCCTAGGAATCCACTCATCCATTTATTCATTCATACATTAATTGAGCACTTTCTGTCTCTTTCAACTCCCACGCTGTGGAACAGTTTTTGAGAAAATTCTGTAAGGACACCAATTAACATTGGAATAGATTTAATGGTCTCCAGCTTTACATCCCATGTCAAATGTTACTTGGAATTATTTTACAGTAAGATGTCAAACATGTATTCTTCGTTATGGAGCAAAATCAACGAAGTTTAGAGTTTAAAAATATCTGATTTTGAGGTTACATTATGTAATCTCTAGATACTCCCATTGAATAGATGAAAAAAATACATGAAAGGGAATACAAAAAGAAAAGAAAAAAATGGACAGAGACCTCATGAACCAGGGAAGCTTTATTTACTACCAGAGAGGCACGTCTTGGAGGAAAAAATGGCGGTGGGTCCCTTAGGAGGTCTGGCTTTTATATGGCCTTAGCAGAGCCAGTTCATAGAAGGAACTAGTTACTTTTGGCCGGCCCTCTTGGTGGGCAGGTCCAGCTGATTAGAGGAGTTTAGGGTGGGGCACGAGGACAGGTAGGTAATCATATCCTCTAATAGAGGCAATAGTTAATGACTTTCTCTAAATAATTAGCCATTCTTATTAAAGAATCATTTCATAAGCAAAGCGCCTAAAACTGCCATTGAGTTACTGCCAAATGAAGTAAATTCTTCTGAATTATTTTCAGTTTGCACATAGTTATTTATCTTTGTTTTGTAATTAAAATATACCTATGTATGACTATTGCCTTATGAAAAAGTTGATTTAGAAACAGTTGCATCTTCAGTGGTTGGATTTTGAAGGGTGGGGAATTAAGGGTGAAAGAAGGGATTTTAAAATTATTCAAGTAAAAAAATATTGAAGAGAATCGGTAAACTTTGCTGCTTGACCAACCAAGCAACAAACAAGTATTTCTTTATCCTCTATGATATAGCAAACATTGAGAATGTAATTGGAGATCTATGTTTGATTAAAATCTCAGAGTATCATGAGGCAGACTGACAAGTCGGCAGACATGGCAGGACTATAGTGCAAATTTAAAGAAAGTGCATAAGGAGTTTATGACAACTTGAGAGTAGCAGGGAAGCACTTCACATTGGAGAGAATTAAGGTGAACCCTAAATAATGAATTAAAATTGTCAGATGAGGAAGAGAAAGGCCTATACAAAAAGAATAATTTACAAAAATATAAAATTATGAAATGATTTTTGAAATAGAATGCTCTAAATCACTGAAGAATGACAAATGTCTGTGACATGAGACAAGAGGATTGGGTAGGCCACAGATAATTAAAAATCGCTGTAAGATGATAAGTAATTGAGGCTTCATGAAGTAGCTGATAGGAAGCAAAAAGAGAATATAAGAAAGAGATTAAGGGAGATCCGGAAGATGGCGGCGGGAAGTGACTGAGCCGCTCTGTGCTCCGCGCCCGCCGCGCCCGCAGCGTATGTTGCCACATCTTAAAAGAAGAAGTAAAGATTATTAAAGGAGATCTGTCGACAAAGACTCAGCACCGTGTCAAGAAAAGGGCCTAGGTGGAGTGAATCCGCCATGACTCCAGCCAAGGTAGAGTGAGTCCATCACGACTTCAGCTCGAGCAGTAAGGCTGCAGCCCCCGAGCTGCCCGGCTCCCTCGGCCCCTTCTCCTTCTCCTTCTCCTCTCCGCCTTTCCGATTTGCTTCTCCCCCGCCGTCTCTCCTCCCACGCTCACTCCCTAAATATAGATCTCAATTTCTTTCCCCCACCCTGCGCGCTCTCTCGCGTGCCCAGTACCCGGCCCGCGCGGGCCCCGAGGCGCTGCCTCCCCGCCCCCAGCCCGCACCCCCTCCACGGGGGTCCCGAAGGCCACAGCTTGGCCGCTGCCGCTTCCCGCGGAGCACCTTAGAACAGACTCTTCACCACGTGAGTGAGCTGCCGAGTAAAATGGAACAGCTGATAAGATGAGTGACAATTTAAGATCTAGGTGATCCAACATGGCAGCGGACGCAGAGAGATCAAGTCTCTAACCCCTTCAGCTGCGCGGGCATAGGGAGAAGTAAACTGTCAAAATACTGTTCGCTCAGGACAAACTAGGCACGGTTGAGCTGAAGTGGACCCTGGGCGAACGGTCTAGCCTTCTCAGAACACACCGAGCCCGAATTGGCTGCATTCTAGCTCCGGTTCGCCTGATTCTTGTGACTCAGCACTAATGATCCGACTGAAATAACTAGTCGGCCCACCTGAACTTACAGAGGTAAAAGCCAACTGAGCACCATAGCCAGACCGAGGGAATCAGGAGTGACGCGGGACTAGCGGCACAGAGCTCCCAGCTATCGCTCTCACCAGTGCTGACAAGAGAGGTCCCTTGCACCAGCTACAAGGGGAGTTGCTACCTGAGGGCAAACAAATTCGCTGGGGGTCCTCAGCCCCAAGCCCTACAAACTTAGTGTCTGAGGGAGGCAAACAGAAAGGGTGTGCTCAGGCACCCATGAAAACAGGGCTCCCAGGAGCGGCAGACCCGGTGTGTAGCCAGTATTGTGGTGAGTGTCACAGGTGAGCGGGGCCTGGCTTGAGGAACCACAAGAGAAGGCCCTAGGCACTCAAGATTGGAGACCCGCACAGTCTGGGAAGAAGAGCTGAGGCACAGTGATTGGTTCCCACCAATCAAGAAGAGAAGCCTGGCCCAGTGGGCATAGCTCCACCTACTGGAAGAGAATGACTTCTTCCCTCTCCTTCTAATATCTCTCCTCCCAAGCATCAAATAAATTTATAAGAGTAAACAGTAACTCAGCAGTCAAACAGAACAAGAAGTAACATGAGCAGCATGAAAAAGCAAGGAAGAAAAGGAGTACAAACAATGAAGGACAGCCTAAAATTCAGGAGGACCTAGAGTCATCAGAAAAATGGCCATATAAAGAACTCAAGGAACACCTTAGACAGATGGAAAGGAACCTTAAAGATCACATTGAAAATGAATTACATAAACAGATAAAAGAAGAAGTTAAGCATCTTTATCAGGAGATAGAGATTATAAAAAAAATCAAACAATAATTCTAGAAATGAAGGAAACGATAAACCAAATTAAAAACTCAATCGAGAGTATCACTAACAGAGTGGAGCAAGTAGAAGCCAGAACATCAGATAATGAAGACAAAATATATCATCTTGAAAAGAGTCTAGCCAACTCAGATAGGCTGGTAAAAAATCACGAGAAAAACATCCAAAAGATTTGGGATACCATAAAAAAACTAAACTTACGAGTCATTGAGATAGAGGAAGGCACAGAGATTCATACCAAGGGAATGAGTAACCTCCTGAATGAAATAATTACAGAAAACTTTCCAGAAATAAAAAGAAATAGATATACAAATTGTAGATGCATACAGGACACCGAGCACACAAAATCACAGTAGACCAACGCCAAGACACATTGTTATGAAGATATCCAATATACAGAGCAAAGAGAAAATATTAAAAGCTACAAGAGAAAGGAGGCAGGTTACATTTAGGGGTAAACCAATTAGGTTAACAACGGATTTTTCATCACAGACGCTGAAAGCGAGAAGTTCCTGGAACAACGTATTTCAGACACTGAAAGACAATGGATGCCAACCAAGAATTCTGTATCCAGCAAAATTAAGCTTCAGGTATGACAACGAAATAAAAATCTTTCATGATAAACAAAAGTTAAAAGAATTTGTAGCCAGAAAACCAGCATTGCAAAGCGTCTTGAGCAAAACACTACACGAGGAAGAAATGAAAAACAATAACCAAAACCTTCAGTGGGAAGTGCCACGGTAAAGACAGAGGACGGGGGGAAAGCTAATCATGGAGAAACAAACTAAATTAGAAAAAAAAAAATAGATAAATAATCAAACATGGCTGGAAGTACAAACCATATATCAATAGTAACTCTAAACGTTAATGGCTTAAACTCTCCAATAAAGCAACATAGGTTGGTAACATGGATTAAAAAAACAAATCCAACAATATGCTGTCTCCAGGAGACACATCTGATTGGAAAAGACATACACAGGCTCAAGGTAAAAGTTTGGGAAAAATATACCACGCACACGGTCCTAGTAAGCAAGCAGGGGTGGCCATCCTCATATCGAATAAAATCGACTTCAAGACTAAGTTAATCAAAAGGGATAAGGAAGGACATTATATACTGTTAAAAGGAGCCATTCACCAACAAGACATAACAATTATCAATATTTATGAACCAAATAATGGCGCTGTGACGTTCATAAAACAAACTCTCCTCAAGTTCAAGAATCAAATAGAGCACAACACAATAATCATGGGTGACTTCAACACACCTCTCTCACCATTGGACAGATCCTCCAAACAAAAGTTGAATAAAGAAACTATAGAACTCAATATCACAATCAATAACCTAGACTTAACTGACATATATAGAATATATCAACCATCATCAAGTGGATATACTTTTTTCTCAGCAGCACATGGATCCTTCTCAAAAATAGACCATATATTATGCCATAGGTCAACCCTCAGTAAATATAAAGGGGTGGAGATAATACCATGCATTTTATCAGATCATAATGGAATGAAACTGGAAATCAAAGATAAAAGAAGGAAGGAAAAATCCTATATCACATGGACAATGAACAATATGTTACTGAATGATCAATGGGTTACAGAAGACATAAAGGAGGAAATCAAAAAATTCTTAGAGATAAATGAAAATACAGACACAACATACCGGAATCTATGGGACACAATGAAAGCAGTTTTAAGAGGGAAATTCATTGCCTGGAGGTCATTCCTCAAAAAAAAAAAAAAAAGGAAAAACCAACAAATAAATGAGCTCACACTTCATCTCAAAGCCCTAGAAAAGGAAGAGCAAAACAACAGCAAATGTAGCAGAAGGCAAGAAATACTTAAAATCAGAGCAGAAATCAATGAAATTGAAACAAAAGAAACTATTGAAAAAATTAACAAAACAAAAAGTTGAAAAAATAAATAAGATCGAGAGACCCTTAGCCATGCTAATAAAGAGAAGAAGAGAGAGAACTCAAATTACTAACATACGAGATGAAAAAGGCAATATCACAACAGATGCTACAGAAATACAGAAGACAATTAGAAATTATGTTGAAAACCTATATTCCAATAAAATAGAAGATAGTGAAGACATCGATAAATTTCTTAGGTCATATGATTTGCCCAGACTGAGCCAGGAGGATACACAATTTAAACAGACCAATATCAATGGATGAAATAGAAGAAGCAATCAAAAGACTACCAACCAAGAAAAGCCCAGGACCGGATGGGTACAAAGCGGAATTTTACAAAACCTTTAAAGAAGAATTAATACCAATACTTTTCAAGTTATTTCAGGAAATAGAAAAAGAGGGAGCTCTACCAAATTCATTCTATGAGGCCAACATCACCCTGATTCCGAAACCAGACAAAGACACCTCAAAGAAAGAAAACTACAGACCAATATCTCTGATGAACCTAGATGCAAAAATCATCAATAAAATTCTGGCGAATCGGATACAAAGGCACATCAAAAAAATTGTGCACCATGATCAAGTAGGATTCATCCCTGGGATGCAAGGATGGTTCAATATATGGAAATCAATAAATGTTATTCACCACATCAATAGACTTACAGATAATAACCATATGATCATCTCGATAGATGCAGAAAAAGCATTCGACAAAGTACAGCATCCCTTTATGTTCAAGACATTAGAAAAACTAGGGATAACAGGAACTTACCTCGACATTGTAAAAGCTATCTATGCTAAGCCTCAGGCTAGCATCATTCTGAATGGAGAAAAATTGAAGGCCTTCTCTCTAAAATCTGGAACAAGACAGGGATGCCCCCTATCACCACTTCTATTCAATATAGTTCTCGAAACTCTGGCCAGAGCAATTAGACAGACGAAAGAAATTAAAGGCATAAAAATAGGAAAAGAAGAACTTAAATTATCACTATTTGCGGATGACATGATTCTATACCTAGAAGACACAAAAGGGTCTACAAAAAGACTACTAGAACTAATAAATGAATTCAGCAAAGTGACAGGATATAAAATCAACACACATAAATCAAAGGCATTTCTGTATATCAGTGACAAAACTTCTGAAACGGAAATGAGGAAAAACACTCCATTCACAATATCCTCAAAAAAAGTAAAATACTTGGGAATCAACCTAACAAAAGAGGTGAAAGACCTATACAATGAAAACTACAGAACCCTAAAGAGAGAAATAGAAGAGGATCTTAGAAGATGGAAAAATATACCTTGTTCATGGATAGGCAGAACTAACATTATCAAAATGGCGATATTACCAAAAGTTCTCTATAGGTTTAATGCAATGCCAATCAAAATCCCAATGGCATTTCTTGTAGAAATACATAAAGCAATCATGAAATTCATATGGAAATATAAAAGACCCAGAATAGCAAAAACAATTCTAAGCAGGAAGTGTGAATCAGGTGGTATAGCGATACCAGGTTTCAAACTATATTACAGAGCAATAGTGACAAAAACAGCATGGTACTGGTACCAAAACAAGCGGGTGGACCAATGGTACAGAATAGAGGACACAGATACTAATCCACAAAGCTACAACTATCTTATATTGATAAAGGAGCTAAAAACATGCATTGGAGGAAGGATAGCATCTTCAACAAATGGTGTTGGGAAAAGTGGAAATCCATATGCAACAAAATGAAACTGAATCCCCTCCTCTCGCCATGCACAAAAGTCAACTCAAAGTGGATCAAGGAGCTAGATATCAAATCGGAGACTCTCCATCTGATAGAAGAAAAGGTTGGCTTCGATCTACATATTGTGGGGTCGGGCTCCAAATTCCTTAATAGGACACCCATAGCACAAGAGTTAATAACAAGAATCAACAAATGGGACTTTCTTAAACTGAAAAGTTTTTTCTCAGCAAGAGAAACAATAAGAGAGGTAAATAGGGAGCCTACATCCTGGGAACAAATTTTTACTCCTCACACTTCAGATAGAGCCCTAATATCCAGAGTATACAAAGAACTCAAAAAATTAGACAATAAGAAAACAAATAACCCAATGAACAAATGGGCCAAGGACATGAACAAACACTTCACAGAGGAGGACATACAATCAATCAACAAGTACATGAAAAAATGCTCACCATCTCTAGCAGTCAGAGAAATGCACATCAAAACCACCCTAAGATACCACCTCACCCCAGTAAGATTGGCAGCCATGATGAAGTCAAACAACAACAAGTGCTGGCTAGGATGTGGGGAAAAGGGTACTCTTGTACACTGCTGGTGGGACTGCAAACGGGTGCGGCCAATTTGGAAAGCAGTTTGGAGATTCCTGGGAAAGCTGGGAATGGAACCACCATTTGACCTAGCTATTGACCTTCTCGGACTATTCCCTGAAGACCTTAAAAGAGCGCACTACAGGGATACTGCTACAACGATGTTCATAGCAGCACGATTCACAATTGCTAGACTGTGGAACCAACCCAGATGCCCTTCAATAGATGAATGGATAAAAAAAAATGTGGCATTTATACACCATGGAGTATTAAGCAGCACAAAAAAATGACAAAATCACGGAATTTGCAGGGAAATGGATGGCACTAGAGGAGATTATGGTTAGTGAAGCCAGCCAATCCCTAAAAAACAAATACCAAATGTCTTCTTTGATATAATGAGAGCAACTAAGAACAGAGCAGGGAGGAAGAGCAGGAAGAAAAGATTAACATTAAACAGAGACATGAGGTGGGAGGGAAAGGGAGAGAAAAGGGTAATTGCATGGAAATGGAGGGAGACCCTCATTGTTATACAAAATTACATATAAGAGGTTGTGAGGGGAATGGGATAGCAAACATGTAGGGAAATGAATTACAGTAGATGGGGTAGAGAGAGAAGATGGGAGGGGAGGGGAGGGGGGATAGTAGAGGATAGGAAAGACAACAGTCACTAATATGGCATTATGTAAAAATGTGGATGTGTAACCGAGGTGATTCTGCAATCTGTATTTGGGGTAAAAATGGGAGTTCATAACCCACTTGATTCTAATGTATGAAATATGATATGTTAAGAGCTTTGTAATGTTGTGAACAACCAATAAAAATAAATAAATAAATAAATAAATAAATAATCTAAACATGAAAAAAAAAAAGAATGGGGAAAAAAATCTTTGCCAGCTACTCCTCTGACAGGGAATTAATATCAGACTGTATAAAGAACTCAAAAACTTACCACACATACAAATATCCAGCCCAATCAATAAACAGGCAAAAGAACTAAACAGACAGTTATCAAAAGAAGAAACACAAATGGCCAACAAATATATGAAAAAATTGTCAACATTTCCAGCAATGAGGGAAATGAAAATCAGAACTACACAAAAATTTAATCTCACTCCATTCCGAATGGTGATTATCAAGAATACAAATAATAAATATTGGTGAAAATGTGTGGAAAAGTTACGCTTATATATTGTTGGTGAGACTGCAGATTAGCACAATAACTCTGGAAAGCAGTAAAAAAAAAAAAAGAAAGAAAGAAAAAGAAACTAGAAATGGAACCATTATATGACCCAGCTATCTCGCTCCTTGGTATTTATCCAAAAGAACTAAAATCAGTGTACCATACTGATACAGTCACATTAATGTTTATAGCAGCACGATTCACAATTACAAGTAATGGAACCAGCCCAGGTGGTTCTATCATTTAGATAAATGGATTAAGAAAATACGGTGTACAAACACAATGGAGTTTTACTCAGTGGTAACAAAGAATGAAATTATGGCATTTGTTGGTAAATAGATGTAAATGGAGAACATAATGCTAAGTGAAATAAACCAGACTCAAAAAATCAAAAAAAAAAAAAAAAGAAAGAGATTAAGATTTTTGCTTTTCTACTCTAGGACAATAATTGGGGAGAAAAGTTGAGGAAACTTTTCTCAAGGCAAGGAGTAGTTTCTTATAATAATCAAAGTTCCAGTTGATGGAGAACTCAGCTAAGACAGTGACAGGGAAGTGATTCTATTCACAGACAGGTGTGAGAAAGAATCATCTAAACTTTAGCAACTGGATGAATATGTCATTTAAGAGGGACTAGAACAAGATACCATGGAGCAGAAGAAAATGTAACGGAGAAGATCAGAGTGGAACAGAAAGGCAATCGGAATGTTGTGAAGGTGGTGATGCTATTAACTGATTTTATTAACACATGAAAGAAAATGAATGTAAGTCATAAGACAAATGAATTTGTTTTTAGCCATATTAAGCTGTCTATGAGGAGCCTGGCAGATACATCAATATAGAGAACTAAATCTCAAAGAAGAGATTAATCCTGGAGATATGAATTGGGAAGCAGTCGACACAGAGATAATTAATGTCATAAAAGCAGATGAGATTATGCTGGAAAGTGAAAAGAGAAGCCCTGGAAGGAACATTAAGGAGCTTCAGGGAGCAGGCAAAGGTCTTTTAAGAGCCAAATGTACTACAGTTTGGCACACAGTTAATCGAGTAATGTATTTTCCTTCAGCAGACTTTAAAATAGAGGATATAATGATCATATTAATGACAAACAGAATTAATAATACCAGAAGTACATAAAAGCATCGATCACATATATTGGTATTAATAAAGAATTAGGACATTAATTGATATAACAATATGGCTTTTAGCCAGGGCATCTAAAAAACCTGAATGTTACTTCAGTCAGTAGTCACTTCCTTCCACTGGGTCCCCAAGTCATATTTATGTACAAATAACAATGAATCCAAAGACACAGGTTCTTATTAGTTGGGCATGAGCTGACAGATTCCATTGCAGAAAATTTGGAAAAGATTGGCTGACCACAGTTCTTTAGCCAAACTCCAGATATAAATTATTTTTAACTAAAGGTGAGCAATCCAAACATGTGCAGCCTCACACCAAGAGGTCTGGTTTTCTGACTAAAGAGGGCAGGTTTGAGCCTGAAACAGTGACAACCCCACTGAGTCCTAGAAAAGTATATAGCCCCTTCTGCTCTAATGGATGGATTCATCAGATGTCTAGGGTTTTGTGGCATACTTCAGGAGGAGGAGAAAGTTATATGTGTGTAAAGGCATTTAACACAGACTTACACTCTAGAAAGTGTAATCCAATCTATGTCTTCCAATCAGATAAACATTAATGAGTGCTTCTTTTTTCTAGGGGTGAGGGGAAAGGAGAAGAAAGCCTTGCCTATAATATAGTTGCATATCACATATAATCTTAGTGCACTTTAATAGTCTTTTTTTATTCCTACTATTTTCATGTTACAGACAAGGAAGTAAATTTCCAATACACTAAATATCTCCCAAGGTTAAAAAACAAAAAAACATAGTTAACAAAGCTTGCCCCTCTCTGGTTCTGACGCCATGTGCTGCCGTCTGTTTCTACCATATTACCCTACCCTTTATGGAAAGAACTGAATGTATAAGGAATGCATCTATATTTTAGGCTTCTTGAATTCTGTTGCTGTGTGACAGTTGATTTCCATGTCCCCTCTAAAAGTGTGCTTTCAAAATGTAAACTTGGTACCTGAACATTTGCTCTGACTGGGGAAAGTGACCCTATATTCCTGGCATATAATTTGTAGTATCAGCTTAAAAAATAATTTCACACCTTTCAACCTGACACGTACTTTGCAACAGAAATGGCACCTAACCGTGCAATGGGCTAAAACCCTGAATAATTTTAGAAATTGTATTTATATAAAGAATTGTGCCACAAATTACCTACATTTAAAATCTACTCCTGTAGAGTTGCCTAATACATGAATTAAAATGCAAAATGAGGATGATTAATAGGCTACTTAGAATTTGGAGTGGCCATCTCGATGCTTTTCTATTAGATGCCATGAAATTGAAGCTACCCTGTGATTCTGGGCTTCACAGGCTCATCATATTATAGGATTTGAGTCTTTCTGCCTTCCTCAAAGATGAGTGCTCAGGTATTTCAAGGTTATCATTTCCATTATTCAGAAAGAATTTTCTCCTCCTGATTGAATGTGAAATTCCTGCTCTTTTGCATGTGCCTTTGTTACGACTAGAAGCTTATTTTAGGAGCATGATTCCAATGCACTCTAGTCTGTGTGAATATTCCATCAATTATAGGAATATTTCTCAGACCTAACTGTTCAGACCTTTTACATTCATAGACTAATATTCAAAACAATGAATTTTAAACACATAGCTGATTGCTTTTTTTTACCCTGGGTCTATAAGACATAAGTTCCTGCAAAAGGTGTCTGATAAAGTCACATCTATAAAAAGCCAAAACAAATATAGTGTGCCATTTTTAAAAAAGTAGTCACATCAATTTTTTCTCATTTCATTGTTATTGGTGTTCTATAATTATACAGAATAGTGAGATTCATTATATCATATTTGAACATGCACATAGCATAATTTGATCAATCTCATTTTCCTCTACTTTCTCTTTCCCTTTTTCCCTCCCTCACTGAAAGGTTTCACATTTACACTAATAAAAATATTTCTTATAAGTATCTCACTATTACAAATAAGTTAATTCGATATCAGACCAACTTATTGGTTAGGAAAGACATTGCTCCCTCTTTGACTAAGTATTAATAGCATCACTGGGGATGTGGCTCAGTGGTAGGGCACTTAGCATGCACAAATCCATGGGTTCCATCTCTGGGCACTGCGGGAAAAATGGTATTGGCATTATCAATTGCAAGTTATTCAAAAGTCTAAAAAATGCCTGCACATTTTTACTTTTCCAATCACCGCCATTAAAAATAAATGAGGGATTAAGGAAGTAAATGGATCTGAATTCCATATTTGATTTTATCCTGCATCCAAGCAGCTGTTAGAGAAATTGTGATGGAGAATCTCTCAGTTGCCTTTGGTGAGCTTGATTTGCCACCTGGATGCTAATTGAAGAAAGGGAAGCAGGTTTTTAGAAAAAGTAAAAGTATGTGTGAAAGTTGCCACCATGGTTTGGATGTGATTTGTCCCCTGGAGGTTCTTGTACTAGAAGCTTGGTCCCCAGTGTGGCAATGTTGAGAGGTGGTGAAACCTTTAAGAATGGGGGCGTACTGGGAGGTAATTAGCTCACTGGGGTGTCACCGTAGGAAGAGATTAATATAGTTCTCCTGAATCCAGTTAGTTCTCATGAGAATGGGTTGTTAATATTTTTGTCACTCTTAGACCTTTTACTATACTGCCCTTCTTGACTTCTTACTCAATGGATGCTCCACAAACAAGCAAGTAAGAAAACACAAACATACACACACCTCATTTCAGATAATTTTCAGTGAGAAGGTGTCCGTCAGACCTATTTGGGTTTTCCGAATTTCATGATCTCATCACTGTTTGGCTTCTTCAAATCTGAGGAAAGAGGAAAAAACTAAATTCAGAGAGACTTGCAGGAAGGCTTTATTTCTATTGTTTGACAAGAAAGGCCCTTTATTTTGATACTGCTAGTGTGCAGTTGCCTTTCTTAAATGAATCCCTTAGTCCACATGTTTCCCCCTCAACACAGCCAGAATTACTAGGAAGAAATCTCCTGTTGGGGCTCACTCAGAGACTCAGAGAATTTTTCAAGGTCTCAGTCTTTGAGAGTAAGCTGTGTCCTACTGTCTTTGTTAGCTCTCTGTGAATCCGGGTCTTGAGAGGTTTCCTTATTATATTTCCTTTTTCATTTTTCCCTGAACTGGACATTTTATTTGTGACAGCTTGGAATTGTTTGAGCCCTGGGCAGATCTCAAATACTCATCACCTTATATGTCTGACGTTGTGTTTACATAGGTTAAATTTGGGGAAAAAGGTTTCTCTGGAACTGTGGATTTCAGAATTCCAGTCAGGAGATAAATAATGGTGCACATGCTCCTTTAGAGAAGGAAAAGGACCAATCCAGCTATGTTTCTGTAGTGTTGTCTTTTTTGGCCAATGCTCATGAAGATCTTCTCTTTCATTCTTGTGTACTAGAGCAATGACTCTGCAAATGGCCATTTCCTGGTACATAATGATGTTTTGCCTGGTTCTCAAAGGTACTTTGGCCACTGGTTATGTGCAAAGATTTTGGCTATTCTATTTTCAAACAGCCGTGGTCTGTTAGGTCTAACCATCAATTTAATGGCGCCAAGGGCCATCAAAACAAAGAAAATTACACAGTCAGTCAGTCTTTCTTTTATAAAGGGAATCATTTTCATCTCATTGTGGTACAATGAGATGTACCCCCAACACTTCTCAAACATCATTCACACAAGAGGGCGAACCAAGAATGCGGAGGTCATTTTATTTTCATTATCTTTGTTTCAACGGTAGAAACACTTTTCCATGGAATCACTTCTATTTTTTTTAACATGTATAATGTGGAAGAAACCCAGTAGGAAACAATAGCTTTCCAGAAAGAGAAGGAAAGAGTGAGCCTAGGGATGGTGAAGAATGAGGTGCCCATGGGAAGGACAGGGGCACACCAGGGTGAGGGAGACAGAAAGGGTTGAACACCTGTCTACAGGAAGCTTTCACTTGGTGATTTTAAAGTGCTTTAGAATCATACTTTAATGGAATACAGCGAAAGGTAGCATGAAAAGAAAACATCTTCATAAAGAGTAAGAAAAAAAAATGTCACTTTATTTAACTGAATATTTTGTAGGAAAAATTATATGATTAAACTGTGGCCATTGTCATTTGGTTTAAAATTTTATTACTTAAAATGGATAAGCATTTCCAAAGTGCTAATCAGTTTGAACCACAATTATATCAAAGGAATGATTGGGTCTCTTGTCATTTGCTTTGGGATGCCTCTTAACCAGAACACAAACTAAGTTTGATTGAAAAATAATGTTTTTATGTAGTAACAGCTTTTACCTAGTAATTTGAAGTTTTTTGATTCTTACTATAGTTTGTGCCCTCGTGCTTGCCATGTGTCTGTGTCTGTGTCTATGTCTACATCTATAAGTATCCGTGTATCTCTAGCATCTATCTGTGTATTTGTCTTGGAGAAGATAAACTGATACTGTTATCCTGTATAAATTCTTTTAGTGTCTTTCATTTCTGCTTTATTTTTTTTAAAACTCCATTTACCTTTTTCTCTCTTTATTTTGAGACAGGGTATCACTATGTTGCCGAGTCTGGCCTTGAATTTGCAATCATCCTGCCTCAGCCTCCTGAGTTGCTGGGATTACAGGCATGTACCACCATGCCCATCCCCCATTCTTTATTGTAGCTTCTCTTTAGGTTTCTGTAAGACTATTATTATGTTTACCCCTTCATTTTCATGTTACACCTCTTTTACCAATCATTGGCTCCCTTTCTTCATGTGACAACCTCATTACAATGCAGTTAGGGTCTGCTTTTTCTCAATCATCTATGACTACGTTCACTTACACGTCCCTACCCTCAAGTGTGATGTTATTAGGTAGTAGCAAGCAATGAACCGTGAAATGCAGGCCAGGTCACAAGTGTTCTTTAAATTACTTTAGGGTCCTTCTTTAAACTACTTCCAAAGTAGATAAGAAAGCAAAGGTGGTAATTAATTTGTAGAAAATAAACAGAAGCAAAAGGAGCTAATTGGGAAATCTGTCAATAGAAAAGGATTATTGGGACTAACTCTTGGCAGGGTCCATTGATGTTGACATAAAGCTAGGAATTATGGCTGTAAATGTCTCCAGTTGTCTGAAAAGGAAGATTCCTTTAGTAGCACAGGCGCACTAAGGTAACTTCTGACCAGCTGTTGACCCAGTGTCTACATTAACATGGGATTGATTTGTAGATGAAGCTCCCCACCCACATCAAATAGGATGGCCACCATGACAGTTCTAGAGAGGACAAATTAAGGTAAAAAACTCCACTGCCTCACATGAGGGAGGAATTGAATACTTCATTGGCAAAGAGTATAGAAGGTGGTCTCCTGTTCTCCTGGTAAACATCAAACAATAATTAAAAAGGGGTTAGCATTGTCTCCTGAGTTGTTCTCTGCTTGGAAAAGGCCCACTCTCTCCCTTGAGAGTGTTTTTTTTTTCCTTAAGCCTCACTTTTCTTTTACTTTATTTTTACATCAGTTTCACTTTTAATAAAGTTCTCTTGCATGACTTTTGGTGTCTGACTTTAAATCTTCTTTCTTCAGAACACAAGAACTAAGTTTTGAAGTTTCATCTCCCCACTTTCCTATGACAATACATGACTCCCTAATCAAGATGTTCAGCCTGCAATCAAGACTGCAGTCCTGTGATCCAATCTAAAATTTCCAAGATGGCTCTGGACATTTATTTCTGAATATTTGGACCAACAGTACTACACTTTCCATATGACTTTGGTCCCATCCTTCCTCCCAAGTTTTCTAGCTTCTGTGTTACAACTTGTGGCTCTTCCATTAAAAAAAAAAAAAAAAAAGTAAAAGTCTATTAAGAGCTGTTTCATCTAAACCACAGCAAATGATTATTTTAAAATTTGTAACTAGCAAGCCTGTAATCTTATAAGTATAATGCTAACTCAGAATTATATGAGAATCTTATTAAAAGCAAAAACCGAACTTAAGATGAGGGTTGTTTCTAAAATTTTGGAGGTTTGGGAATCAGCATTTCACCATCTACTTCAGTTGGTTCTTAAAACATGCTAAAGTGGGAAACTCACATTCCTACATAGTATATAGTATACTATTAATGAAGGGAGTAGGCATATGAAATTATGAATAAGTAACTTGATGACATGGCTTAAAATTAACTATGCAAACCAACACAGATAAAAGAAGAAAAAAAAAACCTGACATTTGTGCATGGTAAGAGACTTAAACATCCCTGCTCCCAAGGGTACAAATATATATTCAAACAATATGGGCATTGAATAACTTGGGCTGTCGAAAAGAGAAAAATAATTGTTTTCTAAGTATAAAATTAATCTATTTTCAATATTCAAGTATGTTTTTGATCACAGAGAAGATCATTTACTATGATTGATGTTAAAATTTCAGTTAAAATTGAAGAATGAGGGGTTGGGATGTAGCTCAGTGGCAAAGTAATTGTCTTGCATTGTGAAGCCTTGGATTTGATCCCCAGTTCCAAAAGAGAAAAGATAATTTTTTTTTAAAAGAATGAGAACAGTTAATTTAAGTAGAATTTCACAGGTGTGGCCAAACCAACTACTTGAGGATCTTCTCACTTATTTTAGGAACTTTTCATTTCTGTGCCTTGGGAAATGATTCTCTATGAGCCTTTCATGCTTTGAGGTGCCATGTTAACAGAGACTAGAGACTAGCAACCTTTGTTCTTGATTATATTTTCAAGAATATTCACACTTGCAACAGCCTTGAAAGTTAGAAGTGGTGTTCCCTTCTGAGAAAAAGGAAAATAATTTTTTGCTGTTTAGGAAAATTAAGGTAATGTGTCCTTTCAGGGCAAAATTTGAGCAAATTTATTTGTAGTCTACTATGAAGGATTGGGGTTTCCTAGGAAGAAAATCCATTTGTACCTAGCTAGCATCTCCCCGGTCCACTCAGGGTCACTCTTATGGGACTTACGGAGCTTGGGAAACAGATGGAACACAAAATTTAAGCTGTCTGATGCTTGGCATGAGCAATGAAGTCTTCCTTTGACTTAGAGGTGTTTTATGTCTTCCGCCAGCATCCACAGAACAATAATAAAGTAACTTTTACACTGCAAGTAGAGTAAACCCTTAGGCCCTTTATAATTGACAATGCCTCAACCATTTCCACAAAATTGAAGAATTAGAGAACATAGCTGTTTATGTCCTTATGTTTTACATCTGGGTTTATACGATAGATGCCTAAGTACCTCTCTTTAGTATGGAATAGTTCACCAAACATTGAATGGACGCTGTTATCTAGTAGATACTTTCCAAGGTCTAAAGAATCCAAAGATAAATAAAACATGATTTTTGACCCTGAAATGCTTCCGAGTCATTCAGTGTGTGATACACAAATGATATATTTTCATACTATGGAATGTATATTATGACAACAATATTCAAAGGGTGTTTTATTAGCTCACAGAAGTGTACCTATCTCAGCTTGTTGTGAGAAGCCAGGAGAAGCTTCTCGAATGAGATGTCACTGACTACAGTTTCCAAGGAGGTATATGAAGACAAATGAAAAGATAATTTTATAACAAAGCAACATAGACAAATATAGAAAAATATAGCACAATGCCTAATCAGGGATCTAAACACAATCTGGTATTGCTAATTTGTATTAGTGTTGTATGGGGGTAGGAAGTTAAAGATGGAGCTTACTTGAGTTGGAGCAACTTAGACTTTATCCTTAGTTATCTGATTCTAGACTTTTTGATTGTGTATTCATTTACTAAAACTTTAAAAATTCATTTCCTTCAATATATTGTGTTTTCTGTGTATTAAATGTTAGCCCTTTATTTTATTTTGTAGGAAAAAATAAAAACATGACATTTCTAATATGTTCTTCAAAGTCCCAGTTGATTTTTTTACGCCCCTTGAGGGCTTTTATGCTGTTTACAGGTTCTAAATAAGTATCTTGGGGAGATCACAGATTTGCCTCTTCAGCCATTCATTGTTTCCACTCTGTGGATAGAGTTCAGGGTGACAGAATTGGCAAGAAGAAGAGTAACCAAATGTTGCAATAGATCAAGTAAGACAAAATGGTGACTCAGAGAAGTCATTGACCTGGAATGAAGGGATAGATACGAAATAATGTCTATTGAGTAGGAGTAGAGGGTGGATCTGAGAGGTAGGGGTAGTGAACAGAGAAGAAATTGTTGTACATTTTGTTTAGGTGGCTAGAAGAATAGTAGTGGTGTTTAATGAGACAGAATTCAGTAGATAAAAGGACTTGAGGTCATCTTTACAAAGATTCATTTCCTTTCACTTTTCTTTGTACATGTCATCCAAACTTTGCCTGTGGCTTTCTCCTAAATAACTTGTGTTGCTCTCCTTTCTTTTCCAAATCTCTATACTTCAGCTCAATCTATGTTCATTAGTGAATACTTGTTTTTCTCCTGAAATGTCAAAGTCCCCCTTTCAAGTACCTTCTTTGTTATTTGTTACACAGTGTCTTTTATTTTAATTTTCTATATGGCTTGTTTTTTTTTTTTCATGGTAAAAACAAATACACACACACACACACACACACACAAACAGATACATTCAGTCACTTCAGGCTCTGCTCCTTTTTAGAACAAATAACCTCAAAGTTTCAGTGGCTTACAATAAATAAAATTTATTTTCACTCAGGCAATTTCATTTTATTTCATGTTACTTTCATCCCAATGTACACAGCAACTTGGGACCCAGAACAAAACAACCATTCAAGTACAAGTGGTTTACTTTGTAGATATTCCTATGAGAATAAGTCAGACAGGGAAGGATATAAAGATAAAAAAGTCTTTACTTACAAGTGAGTTACTACTATGGAGAACTAGAACTTAATCCTCCTGTAGAATTCAAGGATCCAGGGTAAAATATGTACCTAAGTAATCCAACCCCAGGATCAAGGGAGTTGTGATATTTATACAGCAATTTCCACCAAGTATTGCTTGAGACTACGCCTAGGGATTCTTCAGTACTTTGGGTCTAGAGAAGGTAACCAAAAGGGCTTAAGAGTCAGAGAAAGCCCTCATGCTGTCATTTGTAAATCTGTCAGGCAAAATTGATGTGGTGAGAGTAAAAATATAGAAAGAAACCAATAAATTTATTAAGAAATAAGCAAAGAAATGGGGGGGAACCACTTTTGAATTAGTTCAATAATTTCATTCTTACCACTATTTCTTTAAAATTTTAGCTGGCCTTTTTTTTCTACCATCTACTTGTGACAGCTAATGTGAAAATCTTATGGTGTGCATTAATTTGAATCAAATATTTGTAATCATTAGAATACACCATACTTTTATGTAGTCTTCATGCTATTTGTCCATCTTTCCTGACTTTCTCTGTGTGTGAAATCTGACTGCGGAGTCACATTCTGTCTCAAATGATATCTTTTAAATAAAGACTTCCCAAAACTTCGGTCATAATCAATCACTCCCTATTGGGTATTCTTGTAAACTGTTATCTATACTTTTTCCATCTTACTATGTTATACTATACTTTATAACTGTCTCTTTAAAAATTGTGAACATTCTTCAAGGTCTGAATTGTGCATTGCTTTCACTTGTCTTACAATTGTTACCCAATAAAGGTTTGCTCACATTATAAGTAAATATACAAATAGGTGCAGCTTCAATTTCCTTGAAATTATTAAAGTTGATCTTGCTTTGGAAAAATAACAAATGCCTTCCATTTTTAAATTTACTTTTAGAAATTTCTTAACAACTATTTTGTATGTATACAGTAGTTTAATTAAATGTAATAAGGAATTTGTAGTTTTAACTTGTGGTTACATATGGCATTACATATTTTTACCAAACAAGCATTGCTTTTTACATTAGTTTTTTTGTTGCTGTGAACAAAATACCTGACAAGAACAACTTAGAGGAGGAAAAGTTTATTTGGGGCTCACATTTCAGAGGATCAGTCCAGGTGAAGCAGAACACCATGGCGGAAGGGTTTAGCAAAGCAAAGCTGCTTACCTCTGGGCAGTGACGAAGCAGAAAGAGGGGGAGTCAGAAGCAAGATATAATACCCAAGGGCATGGCCCCATGACCTACCTCCTTCAGCCATGCCCCCCTTCCCTACAGTTAACCCCCAGTACAGTAGTCCTTTCTTATTAATCAAATCAATTAATCAATTCAGTAAATTGATTAATTATGAATCCATCAAACTCATCAAACCACTGATTAGGTTATAGCTCTTATAGTCTAACATTCTCTGAAAATTTCTGCATTAACACAGAAGTTTTTTTTTGGGGGGGGGAGAGGGGAAGGGGAATCATATCATATCCAAACCATAATGATTTTCAAAGAATTTCTTAAAAGAATTGAGTGTTTAATGAATATTACAGAGTCCTAGGCATTAATGAAATTGCTTAAATGTATTATTTGTTACTTTGAAGACTAGGAATTTCTAATACAAAAAGTGTAAGAAGTACTTCATAACTTAAGAGCATCCACTTAAAGTTGTAAAATAGAGCTAGTTATGTTATCATTTAATGTTTCATATGAATAGCAAATTGATATCAATGAGAAACTTGAATATTTGAGAATAATGCACAAATTGTTCCTATTTGGTCTCTGTCTTAAGTTTTGGCTGTGCTCAATATATCTGGCTATAAAATTCTTTAAAATTCTATATAATTTAGAAAGCAAATCCAATGTATGTATAGCTGAATTTCCCTTGAGACAATTTATTACAGGAGAAATTCCACTGTCAAGTCTCTTGCAGCCCATAAGGTGCACAGATCATTCTGAAAAGTTATAGTAGGGGAAAAAGAAAAGTCATTGGGACTACGTTGCCATAATTAAAGTTTTGGGGCAGACTTTCCAACAACCAAAACCGCCTTCAATTTGCCTTTTTGCGGTAGTATTTATCATTTATGAAAAGAAATTCCAACCCTTATTTTCTTGCTATAATTAGTCAAGGTTCATGGTCAAAATAGATTGCTCCCAGAATTACCACAAGTGGTCTTTGGGCATCAGCAGAACTGTATTGGAGTACTTATTTATTTGTGTGTTTAATATATAGCTTTACCCATCTTGAAGCAGAACTGCACGTGCTGGTCTTGGTTTTGATGAATGAGATGTGGTGCACAGATGGAGAAAAGGTAAATATCTCCCCAAAACAGACCTCTGTGGTTCATAAATAATTTATGAAATACTTCAATGTGCTGTTGCAGTGGTCAGAGCCAGTTTCTCATATGGAGACAAGAGCTCTTTAATCAGATCCTTTCCCTCTACAGAAAGAAGATTGGCATTTAACAGAGAGCAATAAGCCAAGAACAGGATAGGAGTATGACTGTAAACGTGAATTTCTGATTGGAAGAGGAGTCGCTTATCATTTAGAGACCTTGAAAGTTGACTGCCAATTTCCTGAGCCTACATAGTAATAGCAATGATATCTTAAATATATCTAAGTATTTTCTCCATAATGTCCTGAAAATAGTTTCAATCTATTACCAGCATTTTATAGATCTTTTTAACAAGTAGAAAGTGAGCACACACTATCTCTATGTTCCATAATCAGAAAATATCACCACTTTCCTGGGACAAAAATACATAAGTTTAAAATTTTGGTGCTAGTCCAGCAGTCACAATTTATCAATAGCACTTATGATTATTATTAGCACATATCATACAAATGCATGGCATTCACGATGCTTTTTTCATACACTCAGTCATGGTTAATTGATGATGTTCATCCACTCCTTCTCTGTACCCCTGCCCCATCTCAGGTCAATCCTCTGTTTCTGCTTTCAGTCTTCTTCTTCTCTTTTAAGTTTTTACACATGAGAGAAAACATGCGACACTTGTCTTTTTGTGTCTGGCTTATTTCACTTAACATGATGTCTACCAGTTCCATCCATTTTGCTGCAAATGACAAGATTCATTCTACTTTGTAATATTCAACTATGTATACATACTACATTTTTTGATCCATTCATCTGTTGACTAGCATCTACTCTGAGTCTATACCTTAGCTATTGTAAATAGTACCATAATAAACATGGTTATGTAGGTATCTGCTTTGTATGCTGACCTTATTTTCTTTGGATATACACCCAGAAGTGATAGATACATACTGTTGGTGGGAATGTAAATTAGTACAACCATGATGAAAACAGTATGGAGTTTTCTCAGTATTTGTATTTTTATGTTTTCAGTGATAACTATTCTAATTGGGATCAGATGGTATCTCAATGCAATTTTGGTTTGCATTTTCCTGATTGCTAATGATATTGAAACTTTTTCACATATTTATTGACCATTTGTATTTCTTATTTTGAGAAATAAGATCATTTGCCCATTTTTAAATTGAAATACTTGCATTTTTTTCTAAGTTCTTCATATTCTAGATATTAACCCACTGTCAGATCAATAGCTACCAAATATCTTCTCCCATCTGTAGGATAACTCTTCACTCCATTGATTGTTTTCTCTATTCTGCAGAAGTTTTTAGTTTGATGTAATCCTGTTTGTCAATCTTTGTTTTTGTTTCCTATGCTTTTGGAACACTATCTAGGAACTCATTGCCTGTACCAATATCTTGAAGTATTTCTCCTGTTTTTTCTCTGTTAGTTCCAGAATTTCAGGTCCTACATTAAGTCTTAGATCCATTTTGAGTTGATATTTTGTACAGGGTTAGAGATAGGGGTCAAGTTTCAATCTTCAACATGCCTGAAATACCCCAGGACCAGGTACCAGCCAATTGGGAGCAGTCCCTATGCCCTATAGACCACTGAAACATCCAGCTCAGCCTGCAGATTCTGCCTTTGTCATTCTCTCCCATTAAAATCTCAAAAGTCTCCCCGCCCCCCACAGCCTCTCCCTCTGCCTGCAACCAACTCTGGCGTGGCCCTGTGTGGCATGACAACCCACCCTCTCTTCTTGGAATTGCCAGTCATACACTATCTTTTCAATGGCAATTTGTCATCTGCAGGCTTCACCATTCCTGAATAAAAGTAAAATCTATATTGTAGAAAAGTGACCTACTTGCTCTCATCTCTGCCTTCTCTGTATTTCCGTCTTGTGTGTCTTCTAAGGACACTTATCCTTGAATTTAGGGACCACCTAGATAATACAAGATGATCTCATCTGAAGATTCTTAATTATATAACTAATGAACTCTTTTCCAACCAGACCATAATTATAGGTTCCTGGAATAAGACATGGACTTACCTTTTGGGGGACAAATAGCTCAGTACAGAAAGAAGGCTACGTATTCAGCTGTGTGGAATTTGAAAAGAGGCTCCTTTTCTTGCCTTGAGCATGGGCTGAAAGGGAAGCCAAGAAGGGCTTTGTTTTGATATTATTGTAGGCCTTGATCTAGACACACAGCAAAGCTTTCTCTGTTTCACCCCAGTGGAGCACCATACAGAGAATTAATTGCCTGTAATCAGAAACTGGATCATTTTTCTTGGAATATATCCATGGCTTCTCTTCCCTGAAATCTTAACAGAGTACAGTCAGGACAGTCACTGATGGTACTCCCTCAGCCCTCAGTGCTCCAAGGACATCACGCTCTTGTTACAGCAGCAATGTCCAGTCAGCAGCCCAAACCAGCAGGCAGGAAGCACAGGCCTGGGAGCAGCTCCCAACCATGATGAAGGAAGTTAGCACATTAGGACTCCCAGCTCGATGGCCCATTGGTAGAACAATTTCGAGACCATTTCTCAACAGTTTTTCAGAGGTACCAGTAGAAGTAATCCCAGTTTTCTTATAATACCAACCCATTACCATACCCTTCAATTGCTTCTTTTGTCTCATTTCCACATTTTCTAAGTGCATTTGGGACCAATTCCCAAATGAGCAATTTGCACTTGTGTTCTGAAGATCCAACACCTAGGTAAACCTAGGGATCCTAGCACACAGGTCCTCGGAAGGAGATTCTGGGGATTAGATCACGAGGCAGCTACATAGCAACAAAGACTCTGTTGCTAGCTGTCATTTGAGTGGTGATAACTACTGGCGTCCCTGGCAGCATGGTTTGTCAGTCTCACCTGTAGGAATATTAGAGAAGGGAAGAGAGGTGGAAGGGTTTCTACAGCTCAATGAAACAGTCTGGATATCCAGACGGCAATGGGTTACTACAAATAATGTGGAGCCTTCTGTTTCTTTTCAATATCCAATAAAGCCCTGCCCTGAATATTTAACGATATTCTCCCTCCTGAGAAGGCAGAATATGATGAATGTCAAATCCAGGCTCGATTTTAAGAATGATGTTACAAAAGAGGCTGTATATTAGTTTCCTAGGCTTGTTGTAAAAAATCACCCCAAACCAGGTACCTTGAAATAATAAGAATTTATTATTTCACAGTTCCGGAAGCCAGAATTCAAAACTAAGATACCAGCAGGGCCAAGCCATGCTGCCTCCAGAGGTTCCAGAATAGTTTTCACTTCTTGCTTTTGTCACCGCTGGTAGTAAGGCATTTCTTGGCTTGTCCCTGTCACTGAAATCTCTGCCTCTGTCCTCATATGACTTTGTGCCTTCTATGTGTCTGCTATGGGCACTTGTTATTGTATTTAGGGACCATATGAATAACTCAAGATGGTCTCATTGTGTGATTCTTAATTATATCTGCAAAGACTATTTTTCTAAATAAGATCAAAATCAAAGGTTTTAGGGACTAGAGCATATAGATATGTCTTTTGAGGGGACCATCATTTAACTCACTACAGGCTAAATTTATAGTTCGAAAAGGGCTTCTACACAAAGTAAGGAACTTCATTTAGAGAGAGAGAGAGAGAGAGAGAGAGAGAGAGAGTCCTGAGATGTGGAATAGGATCATGTGGATGGAACATTCAATGGACTAATTCTCGGGGTCTTTGGAAATGACTCCTTCCCATCTCAGGTTCAAGATGATGCAAAGTCTCTCTTGACGCCTTGCATGAAAATAAGTCTAAGTCTGTTACAGACGTCTTTGAGACTATCTTTCACTTACTTCTTGCTTTCTGTATTTATCTATTTTCACTATTTTTAAAAATTTCTTTCTTTTAAAATTTTTTTTTTTTTTAGTTTTGATAGACCTTTATTTTATTTATTTATATGCGGTACTGATCCTTGAACCCAGTGCCTCACACATGCCAGGCAAGTGCACTACCGCTGAGCCACAACCCCAGACCAGATTTTTAAAATTTTCTTAAATAAGATAGTTACATGACTTATTCATTAAAATTTCTTCAAAAAACAGTCTTTGAATAAAAACTAGTACTGCTTCCATTTTATTTTAGTCAGAGTTTTGCTTTATTTTCTTCTATATTTTGTTGGCATTTAACTATTTTTCTGTGTTTATGTTAGTATCATCATTAAAGGCCACAGAATATTTTCTGGGTATAGATTTAACTCCATCATATAGGTATTCATTTTTTTATTTTGGGGGAGTACCAGGGATTTAATTCAGGGGTATTCAACCACTAAGCCACATCCCCAGCCCTATTTTGTATTTGATTTAGAGACGTGGTCTTACTGAGTTGTTTAGCCCCTCATAATTGCTGAGGCTGGCTTTGAACTCATGATCCTCCTGTCTCAGCCTCTCTGAGCCACTGAGATTACAGGTATGCACCATCCTGTTGGCAGACTTTTGATGTGTAGTTGTTTATATTATAGTTCTTTTAAATATATTTGCCAACACTTTTCCCTTTGGCCCTTGTGAAGCTTTTTGAAAAATGCGTTCTTTATAGCATTTTGAAGTTTTATTTATTTTTTATTTTTTCTTCATTTTAATAAAGAAATGCTGTTGGTACTTTTTTAAATACCTTTTGGAAAGAAGATTTTTTTTTTGGTGGTCTTTTCTAGTTTGAAATAGGATGAGGTTTTTTCTTTTTGTTTATTTGTTTTTGGATGATCTGTGGATTCGTGAATTCTTCAGATAAAAAGGGCATTTTATATTTTTAAGTTGCCAAGCTTGATATACATCCATTAGAAAAACCATTTAAATATGTTATTTAAGTTTGGTTCACTGATGTTTTTCAGTAGTAGATTTTTAAGCACTCTTGGAAACAAAGTTCTCTTATCTTTGAAAATTCAAAATCAGTTTATGCTGCATTTCTGCTTGAATAAAAGTATGGTTTGGTACAAAATTCCTGGGTTGCTCTTTCTTGCTGCAGAAATTTCATGGATATCAACCCAGCCAATGTTGAATATGGCTAACCCACTGCCCCTGTGATTACAGATTCAACTTAGGCATCAGACTAACATGAAACAGACAGGCTTTCATCTGACAGGCATTTGGTTAGCTTTGAAGAAGGATAAAGGCTAAGAGACATCAGCTGTATCTTGGGATTCCTAGCAGCAACTTTTTTTTTTCCAAGTAGGGCTCATGGTCCATAGATGGCCAACTCCATTACTCTGACCCCATGGTGAGGCAGAACATCATGCCAGAAGGGTATGGAGTAGGAAAGGATCTCAGGACACAATGATAAAGAAGCAGAGAGAGCTCTTTTTTTTTTCTTCTGGTTGTATATAAAGTTTATTCGTACCATTCATGTCTTCATACATGCACTTAGGGTAATGATATCCATATCTCATTCCACTATCTCTTTTACCCCCATGTCCTCTCCCTTCCCTCCCACCCATCTAGTGTTCATCTAATCCTCCCATGCTCCCCCTCCCAACCCTACTAGGAATCAGACTCCTTACATCAGAGATAACATTTGGCTTTTGTTTTTTTGGGGGAT
This sequence comes from Spermophilus citellus, assembly GCF_964194105.1. Classification (NCBI taxonomy): domain Eukaryota; kingdom Metazoa; phylum Chordata; class Mammalia; order Rodentia; family Sciuridae; genus Spermophilus; species Spermophilus citellus. The sequence goes on along the minus strand of NC_138196.1, from coordinate 48,870,423 downwards.
TAGCTAACTTCACTTAGCATTATATTCTGCAGCGCCATCCATCTACCTGCAAATGTCATGATTTTATTCTCTTTTAATGCTGAGTAATGTTCCATTGTTTATATATACCACATATATCCTTTTGTCTCTTCCCTCCTATTTTCCAGTTTCTTTTTTCAATCCTTCCTTTTTTGAGGATGGGTAGAGGTAGAGAGTATTGCCAGAATTGTATTTTCCTAAAGCCCTTCCTGTTTCTTCTTTTTCACCCTGGATCATTGCATGTGTATTTATTAATGTGTGTGATATAACATACGTGTAAAAGAATTGCAAAAGTTGCATGTACACTTTAGTAAGTAGATGGCCAGCCAATGCTATGTAACACCTGTACAGGTGAAGTAGAGATGGTCCTCAGCTTATGTTCAACTTTATGATGCTGTGAAAACACACCCATGCAATCATTTTGGTTTTCACTTTCTGTACAGTGTTCAATAAATAACATGAGATATGCAACTTTTTATTATAAAAATCAGCTTTCTGTTAGATGATTTCTCCTACTGTAGGCTAATATAACATATCTGACCACCAGGCTAGGCTAAAGTAGGATGTTTGGTAGTTCAGGTGTATTAAGTGCATTTTTTTACATCAGATATTTTCAACCCCTGATAGATTTATTCAAACACAACCCCATCATTAGTCACTGAGCATCTGTATTGCCAACACCTCAGCATCTTTGAAGGGATCCCTCCCCAATTACATCATTCCTCTTGCCCTCCAATCCCAAAATCCCCCATGGGCAAACACTTTTCTGTCTGAAGTATAATCATTTCTTAATTTTTCCACTTATATTTTCATTACTAAAAAAGGTTGTCCTCCTTATTTTCTTGTTCTTATTGTAGGTATCTTATTGTATCTTCAAGGATATTGGAAAAAGTTTTTAAAAATGTAACTTCTGTTTCTGCAATTTCTCTTTTTCTACTGGGTACCTTACATCTCTTTGATCCTGTTCCACTTAACTAAAAGTTTGTCTCAGATGCCTATTGATTTCCATTTATAAGAGGGATGAACCAGCACATCATTGAAAGTCTAGTATGTGTGTGGATTTTTTGGTACGTGGACTCTTAAGTGGAGTGAGCCTTTTCTATAGGGCATTAGCAAACTTCAGTGATAGAGGACAATCTCTTTCTTGGGAGGTCATGTCTGACTACACCTTTCTGGGAGGAGACAGGAAAAGGCTTGTGTTCCGCCACTTAAAATGCATGTTATCTGGGGCTGGGTTGTGGCTCAGTTGTAGAGCTGCTTGCCTAGCATGTGCGAGGCCCTGGGTTCGATCCTCAGCACCACATAAATAAAAATAAAGATATTGTGTGCAACTACAAGTAAAAAATAAATATTAAAAAATAAAATAAAATGCATGTTATCTGTAGGGCACAATGATGCATGCCTGTAATCCCAACAAATCAGGAGACTAAGGCAGGAGGATTGCAAGTTTGAGAGCAGTCTCAGAAATTTGGACCCTAAACAACTTATTGAGGCCCTAAGCAACTCTCTTAAAAGCTTCTTAGCAAGAACCTGTCTCAAAATTAAAAAAAAAAAAATAACAAGAACTGGGGATATGTCTCAATAGTTAGGTGCTCCTGAGTTCAATCCCCAGTACAAAAAACAAAAAACAAAAAACAAAAATATAAAAAACCAAACCCAGCATGTTATCACTTAAGTCCTCAACTTTAGCTTCATACTTTCATAGTTCAACCATCTACTTTGGTCCTGTGAAAATCAAAGGAATGTTACAATGAAAGCAACACTGAAATAGCTTTTCAAAATTCCACAGTAGAAGGCACTATGGACACAGGACTTCTGCAATATTCTAGCGCTTACTTAAAATATAAACTTTGGTCCTTTTGCATTTTGCTAATGGTGTCTGGGAGGACATAAAGGACCAAATAATTACATGGTGCCCAGAGGCTCAAGATACACAGCAAAAGCTATCCAACTCCTTTTCTTATGGACATTGTCATTCTGTTTGAACATTCTTCTCTTTTTTTCAGGCATCTATCACCTGTTTCTTGCCAACAATCAATAGCTTGTGCAAGCTCCCACTATTTCTGCCTTCTTTGGAACACTGATTTAGAACTATCTGAAACTGTCTCTTGAATCACAATTCTTGAGTCCCCAGATAAAGTCCTTTTTACTTTTACAGTATCTGAGTTTGGATTGAGTGTCAGTCCTGGATATTTGATGGGCATCTTCTGTCTAATTGCTTCAGAGATGGAACGCTGGTACACTTGCTTGGAGAACTGAGGGTGGGACTTCTTTCATACAGATATTCAACCAACTCCCTCACAAAGTTTAGCTTCATATTTGCTGATGTATCAGTGACTCCAAGTTATAAAACTTTCTGAAATTCTCTGGGTGATTATGTTTTTCTTCTAACACTTATAGTTTCCTTTATCCCGCTAAATCAGCTACCATTAATCTTTTAAATGTCAAAGAAATATTCAATTTCTTGCCTGCTAATTTAGCCTCTAATTCTTTTTCTCCTGTGTACTTATATGTTTGCAAAATCTCCTTGCTCCCCCTTTAGTTTATTTTCTTAAAGGAGAGTACATTCACAAATGTGCTCAAACTACCACGCTTGACCCCAGTTTTAATCAGGGTAGTTGAAAAGGAAGTCTGTGAAGAGATTTCACCTTTTCATCTATTCTCTTTGTAGAATTGCTTTAATATTTTTATTACTGGTAATGTTTTGTATGCATGCCAAAATGGGACATTAGGAGTTGTCGAGTTCCAGGGTGGTGATATTGGACATTTATTTTAGTAGTGAAGCTAAATGTTCACATTATACTGTCTCTTTAGAAGGTTTCACTCATCCTTTTTTTCCCCAAATTAATGCAGAGATAACATTTATATCTCCAATTTTATGAGATTTTGCAGATGACATATGGTAGAAGAGACACTTTCAAAGATAAAGGAAGGTTATAAAATTGTAGAGCTCGGTTACCTTATTCATGAACACGGTTCTTCTAATCTAATAAACTCAATATCTTAGCATCAATAGGACTTTGAGATTTACCCATGACCAGTTTCTTCTTTCTTCCTTAAAGCCTTTGTTTTACTGTCCCATTTTTATTACTTTCAATTAATGAAGTTAAATTCTAAGACCAAGAACTCCTGAGGTGTTGGCCAATCACCGGATCCTCCCTACTGCCATTCTATTCTATCTGTTCAACCACTCCTCATGGAGACATCTCAAGTTAAGGTCATTAACCTCACATCATGCTCCCTATTTCCCTTCCATTGTCCTCATTTTTCCCAGTGTGGGTAATTCAAATGTAAATTGTCTTGGTCACAAAATACAAATTCCTTGTTCACTGAATGCCCAGTGATCTGCTTTTTGCCATCATCAGTTCTTTCTGGAGGGCACATTGACATCCTCGATTCCAAAGGCAACCAGCTCTGCCATGCTACAACCTCCTTGTAGCTTTAAACTGCAGTCTCTGAACTCCAAGGAGGCCACCAAAAAAAAAAAGGTTTTTTGCTTTTCCTTGTTTGACTACCTCTGCATCTCCTAATTATTCTAAAGTTGAAAGAGAATGGTGGTGTGAAGGACAGAGACAACTTTTCTACATCTTGATTTTATTTTTATTTATTTATTTTTTTGGTGATTTTTTTTATTGATTATTTAAAGCATTACATAGCTCATGATATATCATCTTTCATACATTTGACTCAAATTGTGTTGTGATTCTGCAATCTGTTTTTGGGGTGAAAATGGGAGTTCAAAATACATCTTGATTTTAAAATGTTAGTCCAGAATGTTTGAGATTAGAAGTGATTTTTTTTTTCCTAAACAGAGCATGGTTCCTTCACCATAAGCATCACTGCCTAGGGGACATCTTAAGAGATGCTCCATTGTAGTAAAAGAACATGTTCTCTTTTTATTAATTTTTTATTGGTGCATTATAATTGTACATAATATAGGTCATTTTGACATATTTGTCCATAAACATAACATAATTGAGTCACTTTCATTCCACAGCACTTTGAAATCTGATGGTGCTGGAGTTAAACATGGTCCTACCTCTTATTAGCTTTATATTAGGATGGTAGGAATCCTCTCTTTATTTCTTCACTTGTGGGAACCGGATCCTATCTCCAAGAGTTGCTGAAAGGATTGAATGAAAACAATGCACTTCATATTCCTGGTAGATAAGAAGCACCTTATAAAGAGTGATACTTTTTATCATCCATGGTGTAGACATTAGTTTGTGAGGATGCTCTAGGATTATGTACTCTATAATTCAGTAGTGGCTTCATACCCTCTGAAAAACTTCTCTAGGATACTGATAAAAGAGTTTTCAGTGATAGTTTACCCCATTTTAGATATTTATTTGAGCTGTCTAGCTCTGAAGAAAGAAAAAGATAGTTTAGATTTTTTTTTAAAAAAATTAGCTCATTTATTTTTCCTGTTCATATTCCATATCTGAGGGGAGACTCCATAAATCTCTCACCCTTGGCTTCCAAAACCCACAAATACACTTTTATTTCTAGGGAGGAAGAGAGTAGTAGAAATTCAGCAGAAAACTCAGGTCTTCCTGTTTTCCAAAAATTCCAGGCATCTATTCTTGTATAAAATCCCCAAGTATTTCAGTTAGTGTTGAATATTGGATTTGGGCCAATCAACTAGATCATATTCCACTGAAAGGTCACATCTTCTAATTTCAATGTTTATGATGCCAAGTGAAATCTATAAATCCCTGTTCAGAGTGTCATAAAATTGAAGATCATCTTCTCCCAGATGGATCATCAGGATCGTCACAGTATTTGGACAAGTCAACAGTCAACATTAAAATAGTAGGGGTGTGTGTGTGTGTGTGTGTGTGTGTGTGTTGAATTTTAGGTACAGCTTAAGACATTTTACAGAAAATATTCTCATGTATGAAAAACTTTTCTTCCCTTGAGATTAAAATAGTCTATTTTCTTGTAAGACATAATCTATCTTTGGGCCTTTAAACAAAAAGATTATAAATTAATGCAACCACTGTGGAAATCAGTATGAAGCTTCCTTCAAAAACTAGGAATGATGGGGTTGGGGATGTAGTTAAGTGGTAGAGTGTTTGTCTCCCATGCACAAGGCCCTGGGTTCAATACTCAGAACTATAAACAGGATAAAAGTAGACTAGGAATGGAACCACCATGTAACTCAGTTATACCACTCTTTGGTGTTTATCCTAAAGAATTTTTTTTCTTTTTTTTATTGATTATTTAAAACATTACATAGCTCATGATATATCATCTTTCATACATTTGACTCAAATTGGGTTTTGAACTCCCATTTTCACCCCAAATACAGATTGCAGAATCACATCTGTTACATATTCACATTTTTACATAATGGCATATTAGTGACTGTTGTATTCTGCTACCTTTCCTATCCCCTACTATCCCCCCTCCCCTCCCCTCCCCTCCCATCTTCCCTCTCTACCTCCTCTGCTGTTGTTCAATTCTCTCCCTTTTTTTCCCTCCCCCTTGCCCCTCATAACCTCTTATAATTTTATGTATCATTGAAGGTCTCCTACCATTTCCATATGCTTTCCCTTCTCTCTCCCTTTCTCTCCCCCCATTCGTCTTTGTTTACTATAGTCTTTTCCACATGCTCTTCCTTCCTGTTCTGTTCTTAGTTGCTCTCTTTATATCAAAGCAGACATTTGGCATTTGTTTTTTAGGGTTTGGCTAGCTTCACTTAGCATAATCTGCTCTAATGCCATCCATTTCCCTGCAAATTCTATGATTTTGTCATTTCTTAGTGCTGCATAATACTCCATTGTGTATAGATGCCACATTTTTTTTATCCATTCATCTATTGAGGGGCATCTAGGTTGGTTCCACAGTCTAGCTATTGTGAATTGTGCCACTATACTCATTGATGCAGCCGTATCCCTATAGTGCGCTCTTTTAAGGTCCTCAATCAATCAACAAGTACATGAAAAAATGCTCACCATCTCTAGCAGTCAGAGAAATGCAAATCAAAACCACCCTAAGATACCATCTCACTCCAGTAAGATTGGCAGCCACTATGAAGTCAAACAACAACAAGTGCTGGCCAGGATGTGGAGAAAAGGGTACACTTGTACATTGCTGGTGGGACTGCAAATTGGTGCGGCCAATTTGGAAAGCAGTTTGGAGATTCCTGGGAAAGCTGGGAATGGAACCACCATTTGACCCTGCTGTTGCCCTTCTCGGACTATCCCCTGAAGACCTTAAAAGAGCATGCTACAGGGATACTGCCACATCGATGTTCATAGCAGCACAATTCACAATAGCTAGACTGTGGAACCAACCCAGATGCCCTTCAATAGATGAATGGATAAAAAAATGTGGCATCTATACACAATGGAGTACTATGCAGCACTAAAAAATGACAAAATCATAGAATTTGCAGGGAAATGGATGGCACTAGAGCAGATTATGCTTAGTGAAGCTAGCTAATCCCTAAAAAACAAATACCAAATGTCTTCTTTGATATAATGAGAGCAACTATGAACAGAGCAGGGAGGAAGAGCAGGAAGAAAAGATTAACATTAAACAGAGACATGAGATGGGAGGGAAAGGGAGAGAAAAGGGAAATTGCATGGAAATGAAGGGAGACCCTCATTGCTATACAAAATTACATATAGGAGGTTGTGAGGGGAATGGGAAAATAAACAAGGAGAGAAATGAATTACAGTAGTTGGGGTAGAGGGAGGGGAGGGGAGGGGGGATAGTAGGGGATAGGAAAGGTAGCAGAATACAATAATTACTAATAGGGCATTATGTAAAATTGTGGATGTGTAACTGACGTGATTCTGCAATCTGCATTTGGGGTAAAATTGGGGGTTCATAACCCACTTCAATCTAATGTATGAAATATGATATGTCAAGAGCTTTGTAATGTTGTGAACAACCAATAAAAAAAAAATAAAGTCCTCAGGGAATAGTCCGAGAAGGGCGATAGCTGGGTCAAATGGTGGATCCATTCCCAGCTTTCCCAGGAATCTCCATACTGCTTTCCAAATTGGCCTCACCATTTTGCAGTCCCACCAGCAGTGTACAAGTGTACCCTTTTCCCCACATCCTCGCCAACACTTATTGTTGTTTGACTTCATAATGGCTGCCAATCTTACTGGAGTGAGATGGTATCTTAGGGTGGTTTTGATTTGCATTTCTCTGATTGCTAGAGATGGTGAGCATTTTTTCATGTACTTGTTGATTGATTGTATGTCCTCCTCTGAGAAGTTCTGCATATCCATCTATATAGAAGCATAATTCACCATAGTCAAGTTATGAAACCAACTTATGTCCATCAGCAGATGGATGGGTAAAGAAATGAGGTATATATACACAATGGAGTTTTATTCAGCCATAAAGATGAATGAAATTGTGTCATTTTGCTGGCCAACAAATGAAACTGAAGAAGATCATGCTGAGTGAAATAAATGCAACTCAAAAAAGTCAGGGGTCACATGTTTTCTTTTATAGATGGAAACTAGATATAAAAAAGTAAAAAAAAATGATGGGGTAAATAATGGAGAGACCAGTAGTGTAGAGGAAGTAGACAAGAACAAGGGGAAAGGGAGGGAAAAAGGAGGTATTGGTGAATGAAACTGACCAAATTAAACTCTTATATTGTGTGCATGCACGAATATGTAACAAAAAAAATCCCACTGTAATTTGTAATTATAATGTACCAATAAAAAAATCCTTTTTGATTGTTATTTTCTCCAAGAAAGTTTTTATCTTTCAAATCAGAAGAGCTGATGATTGTTTTTCCTTAAATTTGTCCTTGGTGCACTGATGTTTTTAAAAAACTCCTCAAAATTTGAAAATTTATTTAAATCATTAAACTGCCTTATTCAAAATGAAAACTTTCCATGTTCCCTATTGTGATTTGATATGTTTTGCTAATTTCTGTTAGTAGTCTCGGATGTTTTCTAAACTTGTAAGTAATGTGCACAAACTTGTCTGGGATAGTTCTGTTTTTCATAGCTGTTGTCATTGTGCCACATATTTGCCTCCCTGTCTTTTTCCAAAGAGCTGGGTAGATCTTGGCTATCCTCTAAGATTTATTGTCTTTGAACTGCCACTTATTCTGAGCTGCTCACATCCATTAATCAGTCTGACTTACTGACTCTGGTGTTATCTACAATTGTGTGCTTATCTCAGATAGGTTGTGGCTAAAGTCCATTCATTATTTCTAGACTCTAACTTCTCTGCACAATACTAGTTTAATCATGCTGGCAAATATCTAGGTAGCACTTATTCTTAAGGGGTTCTGTAAGAAAAAAAAATTCCATTTGGGCTCAGACTATACACTCTAATTCAGAGTCAAATCAGTAAAAAGGTCAGCTGTCATTTACAAGCTATAGGCATTGCAGAATTGTACATTTTAAATGGAGAAGAATATATACTGATGGCACTCTTAAAACACGAAGAATGAAAACAATGAACACACAGATTCAGTGTATCTTTGCCTTGGAAAAATAGGTAGGCGTGGGTGGTTGCTTTTTTACCTGGTCGTCTATGGTTCGTTGATTCTGACGCCTAATTAAATTGATCAGCCACAATGCTGATCAATTGCTACTAAAACAATTGTTTGTCAAATATGCTGGAAAAATAAACTTATCATGTACTTCTGATTTATTTTATGGTTTCTGTCCAGAATTAGAAGCAAAAAAGACATTTGTTTTGAATTAAAAAATGGTTTACAATTTTGCATCATGATTTATGCTGCTATAATAACCACTATATATTTGCTTGTTTCTTACTTTGATAGCCTTCATGGTATTAATTTCAGGGTTTTCCATTTTTATCGTTAATTCAATTTTGCCAATGTTTTCTTTCAACAAAGCTTGCAATTGCATTTAATTGTTTTTAAGAAAAGAAACTAAAAGTGTCAACTTTTGAAAAATGTAATGCTTTTGTTAAAATCAATCTTTGTTAAAGCAAATATCATTTAAAAAATCAAGCAATATATAACTTGCAAACATTTGATTAAAATAGTTTCAAAAATGGATTTTTGGCTTGAATATATCAAGATTATAAATCTATACATTCTCTCAAATTGTAATAGCATGTGCTAAAAAATGTCCTTCAAAATAATAATAAAAATCAAGTAAAGCCAATCAAAGAAGTTACTGATGACTTTGATTCCTAGTTGACCTCAATTTAAAAAGCAGATCCAGTAGTTAAATTCAAATAATTAGAAGGAATAAAAAAAGGGGGATTTTAATTTTTCTCAAGAAAATGCTTTCTTAGCATTGGTTAAACAGTGTGTTCATTTACATGTATTTTTATTCTATAATTCTGTGTGTTAAAATTGAGGGCTTCCTGTTTAGTTTTTGTTTTATTGAATGACATTATATTAGAATAGCCAAGATATGGTTTTGAATATAATTAAATAAATATCTGCAATAATTATCAAAAAGGTAGTCTGTCCATCAGTCAAAATGATTTTATGTGGCAGAAAAACATTTTATGTACATTGCCCTACTATCTTTATTCAGTTACTTTGGTAGAAATGTTAAGAAAGTATAAAAATGCAAGAAGAGACTTAGCTGGTATAGCACATATTAATCCCCAGACAAATTTCATGGGTGAAAAAAAATACCCATTTGTTTCTTGTAAAGTTGAATGTCATGTTTATTTTCTGTGTTCTTTTTATCCTATTGTGAAAACTTGGTCCCAATTTAGAGTCTTCTTTGACAGTGTAGGTGTCCTCTTTGTCCAGATGAAATCTAAATTCTTGAAGTCGTTTCACAAGCCACATATGTGAGGTAGAGAGGCTTCTTGTCCTTAGCCATGCTCATCTCTGCACAGTGACATCCACAGAGATGTACATTATCTCCTTTGACCTCCTCAGTTACCAATTCTCAGCTGAACCCTCTCTTCTTATCATGACTCTTTGAACCCATTCTATATCCATATCTTTCTTTCAGTTTCTTCTTTATCCTTCTTAGACAAACCAAAGACTTAGGCATTTCCCTGACTTAATAGGGTTCTCTGGTAGAGGCCTCCAAGAGCCTATACCTGGGAGCTCAGACACAACAAACAGATATTGTCATGTAGTAGAGTCAAGATAAGATCACAGAGTGGCTGCCATTTGCCCAGACTCTACTAAGGGTGAAGGCACACCATAGGCTCTTGTACCTACCAAACCTTTCTGAAGTTTCTAGTACAATAACTGGAGGAATGTGATGCCATTTTGTGGCACACAACATGGTAGAACTCATTAACATCAAAGAGAAGGAAAAACCATAAAACAACAGGAAATGAATAGCAGTGTCCATAGAAACATATGTTCTCATGCTCATTCACCATAATAGATCGTCTAAGGACAGAGAATCTACTTCTGATGAAAGTTAACTCAGGTTTTGTGCCACAGTTTGCACTCAAATTTTTTTTGGAATTGACTGTAAGAATTTTTACATTTTTTTCTTATAAAAGAACAAACACTTTTGGGCTGGGGTTGTAGGTGAGTAGTAGAGCGCTTGCCTAACATGCATGAAGCACTGGTTTCAATCCCTAGCACCACATTAAAAAAAAAAAAAAAAAAAAAAAAAAAAAAAAAAAAAAAAACCTTTCAAAATCAACATGTGTAGCTGAGCTGAGTATATGTATGTGTGCAAATACGTAAATAAATGAACTTGTTTTTCCAAATTAGGTACTTTAAGATAGCTAATTCTAAAAAACAAGTACAACTTCATTAAGTTCATTTAAATTTGTCTATATCACATATGAATATACACATATGTTATGGAGCTGGAGCCTTCCAAGAAACTGAGGCAACGTGAAGACCCCCTGTTCAAATCCTGATTCTTGCAACCAAGTCAGAAAGATTTCATACATGTTGCTCAAAGTAACCAGAATGAATTTATTGAAGGAATAGGGAAAAAAGGAAAGGAGACACTTTTAGGAGAGAGTAAGTTGTTTCAGAGAGGAGAGGGATAATGTGCCTCTCCTGCACTCCAGTGTTATTGGGGGGTCCAGAGATTTCCACCCAGGTCCACTTCTTGATTTATGACTGACAGCAGGGGATATCATACTTTCAAGTCCCCACTGTCATGACAACTCTAGGTCACCTTGGTTCATGCTGACTTTCTACTTAGAGTCTTAACCAAACAGATTTTATGGTTAGGAGTAACTATCTTTATCTCCCAGAGTTCAGGATGTGGTCACAAAAGTCTCCTCCTTCAGAGTAACTTTGGGTTCCTCTTATTAACCTTATTTTGGGCCTGCATTTCTTGTGCAGTGAACAGGTAGTTTGCTGAGGAATGTGACATCTCCTGTGTACTAAAGCCAGACAAGACAGGGCTGCAGGTAAATTGCTTCTTGAACAAGAAAACATGTGGGGTCAGCACAGTGGGCCCATTTTATAGAATTATTCTGTTAACCTCGGTTCCCACCAGTTACACCTGATATTAATATTATATTAGTAAGGATTCTTCAGAGAAACAGAACACCCCCAACATACACACAGACCCAAATATATGTATCCATGTTTCTATCCTACCCTGAATTTCTCATACTCTTATAGTCACAATTATTTTTATATTTACTTGGGAAGAGGGTAGTTATCAAGATTCCTCTAGAGGAACTGTCTGTGTGCTCCTGACTTACAAACCTTGACTCTATCTAATCCAAGTTAAACCCAACAGTGAATGCTAAACCCATTTGTATTATGTATAATATTTTAGCAGATCAAAAATTTCACTCCAAAACATTTAGTGAACACATACTATATGTTCATACATTTTTGGCTTTGCAATACATAAACAACATATATCCCAATGTGAAAAGAAAACAGATAATAATAGAGAATTATAGAGAATTTCAAAAGAGGGTAAGTGTTATGGGCAGAAAATAGGATAGGAATTATAGAGATTTGTTCCACAATTTTAAACAGTGTACATGGCTGAAAAAATTTTTTAGAGTGTTGCTAATACATTCAATGACATTTTAGAGAATATTGGACAGTCATATAAATCTAGAATTAGGAAAATAGCTATAAAGAACAGAACTGAACAGAACTGAAAATTCAAAATTAATGTACTGAGAAATATTTGAAACTTGTAAATTATGGCAAGGTCACTAAAATATATTATTTTCACAAAGACATCAATTTCATTTTGTTTTCAAGTATCAGGCCAAGGCTATTTAAATCTTCATCAGTACAGCTCACCTTTGTAGAAATGAGAAAGTGCTGCAGCTATTGGTAAGCAGGATGGAATGCTGGAAGAACAGGGATGTGAGCCAGCGCTGCAGTGATCCCAAGTGGCAGATCGATTTCGACAATGGCTTTCAATTTGCTCATACCTCCCAGTACCCATTCACTTTGGTAGTATCCTCTCAGACAGACTCTGGGATTGGATAGCTAATTGCTTTGACAAATGGGACATTAGCAAATGTGATGCATGCAGCAACTTGAAAAAGAAGGTGCATTGAGGCTTATTTGTTGCTACTCATAGAGTCCTGAGACTATTAAAAACAAAATATAAGCCCAGAATGGCCCACTGGAAGATTGCAAACACTGGATCCCAACAGCCCAGCCAAGCACCCGTCATCCACCTGGTATCTGAGAGGTCAGATTGCTGACCCACCAGCTGACCAAGGTAATCATAGACATGAGTCTACCTGAGACTGAAACAGCCAGTTATTCTCCATTCATAGAATAATGATCTAAAAAATGATTGTTATATTAAACTACTAAGATTGGATGGCTTTTTACACAGTAAAAGCTAATTGACAGTGTATTTCAGTTCTGATAGCCTGCCATTGGCTATTTTATTTCAGAACTATTAATCTTATTCATGGGCTTTTATATTTTCCTCTGTTGAAAATATTTCTTAGAAGTAAACTAGACCTATGGAAGCAAAATGATACATCATTATGCACGCCTTTTTGTAGACTATATAGATAATTAGGCAATATGATTGTTTTGAAGTCCCAGGAACACTTACAACTTCTAGGTTGACATTTATCAAAATTTATTATGTCTAAGCAGTCTTTCTCACCTTCTCCAAATAGCTACCTACAAGGTACCTATCTATCATATGCATTTTCAACCCTAAAAAACAAGGCCAGCAGTAATGTTTAATTATACAAAAGAAATACATATATGTCAATTGAAATGAGACAGGCTCGTGATAAAATGTGATGATTATTTTCATTCAAGGACAAAAATTTAAAAACTATCAATAAGAATTGAACTTGAATTTGCTAAGGTTGGAGGGAGCTAACTTCTACCCAGCAATATTTGAAGACTGAAGCTGGCAAGGCCAATAACCTGTTTGTCACTGGTGACAAAATTAAAAAGAAAAAAAGTCAATAAATTACTTTTTACTACAGGAGAAGTTTCTCCTTTATATGCCAACAAAGAGTTGAAATGCCAGAAGCTGTTGAGGACTAAATTACTAAACACTTATTTTATCACAACAGAACGCTAATGCCAGTGCTTGATTACAACAAGCAATCCAATTGCATGAATTTGGATTGCAAGGCACCCAGGCTTTTATATTCATTAGAAAAGTTATTGATTCTGGAAAGTTACCACTAATAAAACTACACTATTTTCTCAGGCCTGTTATATGAGCACAGACAGATTATTTGATCAATGATATTGAGCAAAAGGAAAAGCATTCATTGCTTCTGATCTCTTTTTCCCTCATTTCTAAATTGTACATTGATAACAGCAGAAACATGGAGAGTAAAACGTGCATCCCACCACAAGTCTAACGTCAGTAGCACTGTGCACAACAGAAATGCCTTCTCTGGATTCATATACCTATATATAATTTTTGATAAATTTATATTATTTGGATAAAAATTAGTAAACAATCTAGTTTTAAAAATGACACAATAATGTGATATGATAATAAAAATGCCTTCAAGTTTATAAGAGGGCATAATTCTCTACTGTAAATTGATTGAGCAGAACCATTCCTGAGACATACAAGTTATTTCAATTGGCAACAGCTTGAAGTTCTTTCTTTGCAGGTTAGTGTTTTGTCTGTTAAGAATGTAGTTCTATAGCTTCTATAAAACATTATTAAATTAATTTTAATCAAATAATACTGTTTCACAGTTTTCATACTGAAGGGGATTTTCATTTGTAAAATTAACGAAGATGTAATTTAAGTCACTCTTTAATTTTTTTAAAAAATAGGATGTGAGCTATTCTGTAACTATTCATGTTGCCATTTAAATACTAGAATTACTTTGGCAATTTCTACAAATAATTTTGCTGGCATTGTATCAGTTTAGGGAATCTTAAAAATACTGATTATTGAGTTTTATAATCCATGAACATAGGTACCTCACTATTTATTTAAAAATTTTATTTCTCTCAGCAAGTTTTTTTGGGTTCAGTATGAACAGTTTATACATTTTTTGTTAAATTTATCTCTAAATATATACTCTTGATGTCTTTGTACAAAGTATACATTAAACTTTTATTTTCTAATTGTTTGTCACTAATATATACAATGTATATTGACTGTTGTATTTTGGCATTGTGTCTATTGATCTTGCTAAATTCACTCATTACTTGTAATATCTTTTTTCCAGAATTTTTAGCATTTTTGTGCATAGAATAAAAATTAAAATATTTGTTCAGAAAATAAGTTAAGAAGATGAAAATTCAAACCACCATTTGGGAGACAATGTTTGCAATACATGTGTCTGACAAAGGGCTTGTTTCCAAAAGGTACAAAGAATTTACAATTAATAATAATAATAAAAAGAACAATTGGAAATAGGCAAAAGTTGTGACACTTCACAATATAAGACATATGAATTACAAGCTGATGAAAAGCTGCTTAGCATTATTTGTTTTCAGGCAAGTGCAAATTAAAACCAAAATGAGACATTAATACAAACATTAAAATGACTGGAATTAAAAACACAATAAGACTAAAATCTGGCAGAAGTGTGGGGTCAGGAGAATTCTTATATATTGCTGACAGATTTGTAAAACAACACAAATACTTTGGCTCCTTTTCTTTACTCATAGGTATTTACCCCAAGAAATAAAACACAGGCCCACAAAAGTACTTGGGAAAAGTATGCATAGCATAATGAGAGATAACCTATCTTATCCCTCACATCACAAACATGAAAAAATAAAATACAGTATGTGTGTGGGGGGGGGGGAGAGAGAGAGAGATGCAGCAAAATAGAGATTATATTATTTTAGATAAACCTCTTTGAAGCACATATGAATTTTTTTTTTCAATTCAGTAAGATAATCTTTGGTAGAAAACTGAAAAATTCAGTCAATTTATTTATGTGGTTATTTGATGTAGTTATATTCAATTCATGTTGTGATGATATTTAAAAGCAATGAATCTTAAGTAAACTGACTGATTTGACTTTTGCCTCTTTTGTTGGACAATCATTTAACCCATTATGGACTGAATGTTGCATCCCCCACCACCTCCCAAGTTTGTATGATGAAGGCCTCACTTCCTAAGAGATGGTATTTAGAGACGGCACTAGGGAAGTGATCAGAGTTACATGATATCATGAAGGTGCAGCTCTTATGATGTGATCAGTTCCCTCAAAGGAAGAGATACCCTGAGTGCTTGCTCTCTCACACACCTCGCCCATATGGTCACCAGAAAAGGTCAAGTGAGCATAGAGACGGCAGCTGCCTGTGAGCCAAGAGACAAGGCCTCACAATGAAATCCATCGAGCTGGTGCCTTTTTCCTGGACTTTCAAGGAGTGTGGGAAAAAAAAGGTTTTTTTTTTTTTGTTATTTAAGTCACCCAGCTTGTGGCATTTTGTTTTGGCAGCCTGAGGAAACCAGGATAACCTCTCTGTCTAAGTGTTGTATCTATAACTCCTAGTAATGCTGGCTCAGTGTCTGTTGTGCGGTAAATGACTTGGTACGTTTAAAAGTGATCCAAAGATTATTGAATTCAATCCCAGTGTGGGTCTTGGTTACTAGTATTACTGAAACATTTACATGCCTTGCTTTCCCTGTGTCTTGTCTCACTGCTCCTCTTATTTCTGGCTTCTTTTGAAAAGCTTGTTTAATTTTCTTCTCCTTTATTATTCAGAATTCATGTCCTATGCTATATTATTTTCATGGTTACTTTTATGGTTTGGATGTGAGATGTCCCCAAAACTCACACATAAGACAATGCAAGAAGGTTTGGAGGAGAAATGATTGGGTTTTAAGTGTCTTAACCAATCATCTGTGATCAGAGTTACATCATATCATGAGGGAGCAGCTCTCGTGATATGATCAGTGCTCTCAAAGGAAGAGACACCCTAAGGGCTTGCCTTGATAGTTATTAAGAGACACCCTAAGTGCTTGCCCTAAGTTATTCCCCTGATAGTGATTAACTGAGTGGTAACTGAAGTGATAGGGTTGCGTGGAGGAGGTGGGAGTTGGGGCATGTCTTTGGGGTATATATTTGTGTTTGGCCAGTGGGGGGTCTCTCTCTCTCTCTCTCTCTCTCTCTCTCTCTCTCTCTCTCTCTCTCTCTCCTTTGTGATCATCATGTGAGTTGCTTCCTTCCACCATGATGTCTAGTCTCACCTCTAGCCCAGAGGAATGGGAGCCAGCCTTCTATGGACTAAGGCCTCTAAAACCATGAATCCTCAAATAGACCTTTCCTCCTGTAGAGTTGTTCTGATCAGATCCCTTAGCACAGTGGTGAAAAAGCTGACTGCAACAGTTATCCTTAAAATCTAAAGATGTGCATTTGACATAAATCCTGAAGTTAATCTGTTACTTCCTTTCTTCTTGAATTCAAGATGCTTAGAACACTTTATTTCCCATCACCTCTTTCAAAGCACATTTGCAATTAACATATTTTTAAAATGTCTATCTTGTTTTCATAACCGACAAATGAAAGTTTCACATTTTATACAAAGTTCACTACACAAACCCTGATGTCTCTTCCTCTCCCTTTCTTGGTGCATTTCAGATTGTCCAGGATCCCTTTCCCTTCTTTTTTGAAGGACTCCCTTAAGGAGTTATTTAATTGGGGGCTGTTTAGAAGCAAATTCTCAAGTGCTGCTGCTTTGTTGTTATTTTGTCCTCATTCTTGACAGACACTTTAGCTGTGCAAACAATTCTGGGTTGACCGTTATTTTCTCTGAAAAAACATATTTCACTATATTCTTGGTTCATTCATCATTTTTTTTTTTTTTTGTGGACAAGCTAGCTGTCACTCTAAATGCACCTTAGTAGGATTTGTGCTTGTTTATTCTAGGTCTCCATGAGCACTACAGGCTCAGATCCACTTTATATCATATTTGGGGCTTGGAACTGAGGTCCACATAAACAATATGGATTCAGGCTGCAAGCCAAGGGCAGACCAGTGGACATCAAATTAGCAGGGAAGATGTTTGTTTTTCCTCCACCCTCATCCAAGTCGAGACAGCAGTTAGCTGGATTATTTTTCCATTTCCCTGGGTTCTGACTTTATGTAGATGGCCTCAGATCTGAACCTCCAGGCCACAGGACTCTGGATGTGGTCCAGGGTGCCTGGTGGCTTCCTTGCCCACTGTCCTTCCTGTGCCTGTGCTCCTACTTTGCTCCGGCCCATCTGGACTTCCCTTACTTCCATGCAGGCTTATCTGTTGCTTCAGAAGTTATATCTGCCGTGTGTGTCTTCATTGACCATTTTTATTTGTTATATAAACAAAAATTAGGAAAGGTGTAAAATCTCTAGTCAATCATATTTGTAAAAATAGAAATCCCTACACAAATCTACATTCATTCAAATTTTAAGTTTATGGGAAAATAATGACAAGAAAGCAAGTGTAGTGGATCTTAAAAAGTGTAGCTTTAACTTGGGAGTTACTGTGTCAATTACATAGTTAAGGGAAAAAAAAACGATTATTATCTTTTATCTTTTATTTATTTATTATCTTTTTATATTATAAAAGATTTAAAAATAACATCTTCATGTCCATTCCTTGTATATCCATGAGGCAAAACAGACAATGGAGTATTATTTAAATATTATTATCTATGAGCAAATTGAAAGAAGGATGATTTTGATATGAAAAATGTGATGAAAATAAAATCTCACCTAGACTGAGAAAAATATATTATTTTCTACATGTTCTAAGATATTCTTTTATATAAAATACAGCTAAACATCAAAGGGCCATTGACTACTGCATCAATCATTTTATTTGCTGAGGCTTAAAATGGCTACTGAATTGTTTCTGCTAATTAAATATCAAAAATATCAATGATTTTCATATTTTGTATCTTGTACTTTTCTCCTATGTCCTATGCCAGATGGGAAATCTTACAGATTGTCTCCTGACCAGATTCTTTTGTTAAATCACTTATGTTGGGATTAGCCAGTTATTAAATTCAGTAACCCCTAGTGCATCCAAAGGCTTCCTCATATCAGAATCTCATCAATAAGTTGAGGAGTAACGATGTCATTGCATGCCATAGATTATCACTGCTGAAAGTACCTTCAACAAGGAAGTCATCCACACGTGGTCTAATATCCACACAGGGGCTTTTGAGTTACCTAGGGACTAGCAACAAACACCATCACCATGCTTAAGGGATGCTTGTGGAAATGATATCACTGAAGTCCTGTGAAGTCACAGCTGAAAGAAACACATCACCACCACCAACACCATCACCTTTGCAACAGCAGTGCTTTTTATTTTTTAGCACTTTAAAGACTACAGATCATCTCACATAGATTAATAAATTTAACCTTCAATGCGACCCAGATACTTCAGTCTTAAAAATATGAAGTTTGAGGCTTAGAAATAAGTTATTTACTCAAACAGACTAGAAAGTAATCATACAAACCTGGATTCTAAATCTATATCAAGTCAATTTTTCTTTAGTATCTTAGTTTGTTCTAGTTGATTATAGTAATCTTGGGAGACTAGAAAAAATTAAATCTAAAAATAATACAACTATTCTTTCTCTATATCGAAAACTAAATAGATATAAAGATAATTATCCAAATGAGCCAAGTCAAATAAAAACATACTTCAATTCTCTAGATACTGTAAGAAAATAGGTAAGAGAGAGCTTTGTGTGTTTAATGAAGAGTGATCGAGCATTTGTAAGATATAACTAATGACATAATATTCATCACTTCTTGGGCGTCTATTGCTTGGTGTTCAATAGTCTTGTAAGATGGTTATAATTATGCCTTATTTGCACATGAGGAAACTGACTCAAAAAAGTTAAGCAATTTGCTCAGAGCCATGCAGATAGCAAGTGGCTCAGGCAGTATTTGAGCCCAGATCAGTCTCACATCTGACATTTCCTGTACACAATTTTACCTTGTCTCTGTTTGCCTTCCTTCAGTTTCACTCCCATTGTCCTATTGATTTATCTCTTTTAAAAAATATGTATGTACCTTATTTTAATAAGTACATAAAATTTGTTTCTATACATGGCATAAAGTATGCTATTTTTAATACACATGTATTATAAAATGGCCAAATCAAGGAAATTAGCATACACTTTACTTCACATGCTTATTTTGTGCCTGTATGTTGAGAACACTTAAAAATCTACTCTTTTAGCAATTTTTAAGTATATAGCATATTGTTGTAAACTATAATCACCATGATGTGCACTAGATCTCTCAAACCTATTTACCCTAACTAAAGTTGTGTATCCTTTGACCAGAGCACCTTGATTAATCTTGAGTATATTTTATTGCTACATTGCAGCAGGCAGAATTTTTGCCCTCATGACACAGCCCCTTATTATCCCATCCTTAGTGAGGTTATGTTACAAAACAAAGGATCTTCGTGGCTGTAAATACTGTTACTAGTCAGGTCTTAAAACAGGGAGATTATATTAAATTATCCAAATGGGCTTGATCTAATCCCATGGCCCTTTAAAAGTCAGATGAGGATGGCAGAAAGGGAAATAAAAAAGATTGATAAGTAAAAGGGTTACTCATATCATTACTGGTCTTGAAGACTGGGGGAGCTTTGGGCCTTGGAATGAGTGGTGACCTCTAGGAGCTGAGAATGACCCCCAATCAATAGCCAACTAGAAAAGAAAGAGGTGAGTGCTCCCACAGCAATATGGAACTGAACTCTGCCAGCTATCTGAGGGAGGCTGGAAGCAGATTGTCACCTATCCACCAAAGAGCCTAAGCCAGCTCACAGTTTGACTCTCACACCACCACAATACACACATGTACACATGTGCACATATGCAATTTCAGAGCTACTCCGACTGTAGTCCTTCAGAATATGCTCTTTTTTGTGTTTAAATCTGTGAGTCTCTGCATTCTGACTAAGCCATGTTATTGCTTTCATACCATTTTGAACAACTGTCTGTGTTGTCACCCTCAGTTTGTTTTTCCATTGTTACCTCTATTTTCCCCCCTCTCTTCTCTGTTCTCTATTAGTGTTTCAGTTCCTTGTTTATTTTACTAATTCTATGACATAATTATATACACAGCCAGTTGATTAACACATGCATATTTTTTTTCTCTTAGGAAACCAAGGAAACTCTTGGCAATATGTAAAATGTTTGCTTTCTTAATTTTCATTGTATACTTACTGAAAAGTGGTACGTGGATGCTTCTTTCCTGCTAGATATTTTAATAGAAAAATTCCTCATTCTAGGACTGCATGACACTTGAGATAGGAGAAAATTTGGCCTTAGGAAAAGTGAATCATTGTCATATTTGGTTTTAATTAGATTTGATATGGTTTTGTTATTTTATTACTATCTGGAGAAAGATTATATTAAAATAAACATTTATGATTTTAGTTAAGAGAAACAAAACTGCAATTCATCAGTCTGCATATTAATACAAATTCAACAACCAAAAATTCATGCTATTTTTTTTGTTGGTGGTGGTGTTAAATTAACCTTTCTTAGTTTCATTTATAGGTAGGTCCCAACTTACCATTGTTTGACTTATAGTTTTTCAATTAGATGATGATACAAGAGTAATACTCATTCATATATTAGATGTATATGCACATATTGAAACTGTATTTATAATTTCAGTCGCCAATCAGCCACATGATAAAAGGGTGAACAACAAATACTTGGTAGTGTATGATATGACTAAGTCATAATGCTTCATAGGTTAGGTGTACTAAGTGCATTTTTGAGCTAAGATATTTTCAATTTATGATAGGTTTATCAGGATGTTACACCACTGAAAGTTGAAAAGCATCTACACAAGTAAGTAATCAATCTTGGAGTCCCCCTGGATTCCACTCTCTCCTTTACTTCCAATGTGTAGTCAGTCCTTGAGATTAGCCCATAGTTTTTATAAATGCTTCTGAATGACTCTAAGGAGTAGAAATAGAATTGATCAGTTGGGATTTTATGATTAGCTACTGCACAGGAAAATTTTTAATCATTGACACTTTATAAAAGTCTGATTTGTCCTTTGGTGGAAAATATTTTTCCTTTAATTGGCATTTTCTGACCAGATAGTAGGACTATCCTAGGAAATGTGTTGCTCTCAAATTGTTGAAAGGTCCACTGCAAACAGGGGCATTTCTACTTCTGCAATCAGTTTCATTCTCCCAAGAGCATATTGTATGGCTGCTCTCGGGGTAGGGTCTGGACTTTGTTCAGAACTTAATCAGTTTTCATGAAGAAAGGGTCCTTAGGAAATGCTTTTGGACAAATTAAATGGATTTTAAGGCATTTTATTGATTTTTTAAGAGAATTTTTAATCTGTTGAATTACTTTGATGAAACATAATAGTAAACTTTTTACAACATTTAAACAGAATCTAATTTGTAGCTTTTTGTCACCTTGAAATTATGGTCATTACATATATATTTTCAGGAGGAACAGCATCTGTTTTTACAAAACAAGAACTTGAATTTATAGCACAATCAATGCATGATTGAGGTTGACTTAAAAAAAAAACAGCCTTATTTAAACCTGTCTAAATTTGGCTACTAGCATAGTGTGAATGACCTCATAAAATGCAATTCTGTGAACCAAAATATTTTTATAAAAACTAAATGAAGTCAAAGATGTTTGATGATTATTTTTTCCTTAAGAAAAATAATCTACTGAAATCTATGGACCTAAAATGTAGTATCTCACAGTATCAAAATAGGCTATTTTAAAACACACACACACACACACACACATCATAGCATAATTTTTCACCTAATATTTACTATTGTATAAGAATAACTCCATAGAAGTCAAGTTGTTTTATGAAAACAACTATGTAAGGAGTCAGTTTTTTCTTTCAGACAATAGTTAAATGTTGGAATCCATCTTTTTTGAATTCCATTCAGCGGGTTGCATTTATGAAGTTAATCTGTGAGATTTAAGAAAATAAAATGGAGTATATGTATTCCAGCCAGATATGGTGGTGTACACCTAAAATCTCCCCAATTCAGGAGGCTGAAGCAGGAGAAGCACAAATTCAAGACCAGTCTTAGCCACTTAGACTCTCCACAAATTAGCAAGACATTGACTCAAAATAAAATAAAAAATAAACATTAGTTTGGCTGTATCATTGAAGTATGCTAATATCGGTTCTTTGGGATAAATACCAAGGAGCAGAATAGCTGGGGATATAGTGATTCCATTCATTGATTTTTGAGAAATCTCCATACTGCTTTCCAGAGTCATTGTACTAGTTTGTAGTTGAGTGTACATTTTCCCCCACATCCTCACTGGCATTTATTATTGTTTGTATTATTGATGTTAATAGTAGTGCAACTCATAATAAGCAAGTTATGAAACAGCACAGGAACCCTTAATAGATGAATTCATTAAGAAAATGTGGTCTATATTATACACAACAGAGTTTCCATAAGCCATAAAGAAGAATGAAGTTATGGCATTTGCTAGGGAATGGGTAAAAATGCAGAACATCATGCTAAGTGAAATATGTCAGACTTAGAAAGTCAAGGGTTAAAAGTTTCTCTCATAGGCAAAAGCTAGAACAAGGTAAAGGAAAAGACAATAGGAGTTAGGTATCTTAGGGTAAAAGGAAGACCAGTGGAAAAGAAGGAGACTGAGGTAGAGAGAGGAGCAACAGGAAAGAGGAGGAGACGCAGAATGAACTTGCCAAAATTACTCTATGGGCATGTGTAAATACACCACCGTGGATTTTACTTTTTTGTATATCTATAAAACACCAATTAAAAATAGATAGATAGATAAATAAAAGGAAGTCCAGTAGAGTAGAGGAAAGGGAATAGGAAAAGAAGGTGGGGAGATGAAGAGGAATACCAGGAAATAAAATAGAGCAAATTATGTTAAATTATGTTAAAATGACTCCATAACTATAATGCACTAATAAGAGCATTTTAAAAATAAAATAAAATAATAAAAAATCAGAAAATTCCTGGTATGTCACTCATTGGTACAGTACCCCTAGGTTCAATCTCCAGTATCTCAATAAATAAATAAATAAACAAACAATCAGAAAAAAGGGGACATATAAATGTTATTAAAATGACATCATTAATGAAACCATTGATATAGTAAAAAATTATATAGATGTATTAAGTAGGTTATTATACTTTAATTATGCCCAACTTTTTATTAAACAGTATAACTGTCAATACTTTTCCCCCAAATTTACTATTGTACTGGATTCCTCTCATCTGAACATAATTTAGATAAAGCATTAAGATATTGGGTAAAAATGTCTTCTTTGATATAATGAGAGCAACTATGAACAGAGCAGGGAGGAAGAGCAGGAAGAAAAGATTAACTTTAAACAGAGACATGAGATGGGAGGGAAAGGGAGAGAAAAGGAATATTGCATGGTAATGAAGGGAGACCCTCATTGCTATACAAAATTACATATAAGAGGTTGTGAGGGGAATGGGAAAATAAACAAGGAGAGAAATGAATTACAGTAGATGGGGTAGAGAGAGAAGATGGGAGGGGAGGGGAGGGAGGATAGTAGGGGATAGGAAAGGTAGCAGAATACAACAATTACGAATAGGGCATTATGTAAAATTGTGGATGTGTAACTGACGTGATTCTGCAATCTGCATTTGGGGTAAAATTGGGGGTTCATTACCCACTTCAATCTAATGTATGAAATATGATATGTCAAGAGCTTTGTAATGTTGTGAACAACCAATAAAAAAAAAAAGATATTGGGTAAGATATCTCTTCACCTTATTCTAGGGAATATTTTCCGAAATAAAAATAACCCATTGTATATTAATTATTCTAATAAATAAATGTACATATTCTAAATTGTTACAAGGCATTATTTCATTCAACAAACATGTATTAAATGTCTATTGGGCATCAAGATCTAATATTCTGTTCTAAATATTAGAGAAAACAATATTAAAAAAAACTGTCAAAGTCCATAATATAAGAGTTCATATTATAATGAAATAAATAGATATAGTAAATACAGACTATACTGTCAAATGGGGATAATATTTTAAAAAATAGTAAAATAACCCATGGGAATGGAAAGTGATGGGGGAAAGGGTAGGAACCTGGGAGTGGCTGGGAAGACATCTTTAACGAGACACTATTTGTGTAGAGAACTAAAATGGAAGTGAAAGTCCTGCAGATATCTGGGGAAAGAGGATTCCTGGCTGGAGGAACAGTGGCATCTTAGTCTGTTGCTATGTTTGAAGTATAATAGGGCAAAGGTCACTGTGGCTGTTGAAGAGGAAAAATGTTGGCATGCAGAAGGAAGATGAGGTCAGATGAGGCCGATCAGGCATGTGAAGTTTGGCTAATCATGACTAACTAGGCTGTTGGAACTTATTTTGAATGTGTCTAGAAGCTATGGAAGGATTTTCAGCAGGAGAGTAACATAATCCTGTCTACATTTTGAAAGGACCACTTTAGTTCCTCTAAAACAGAAGCAGAAAACCCAGGTAGCAATTATTAGAGTGTCAGGCAAGAATGGGTGTCAATGGAGGAGTGAAAAGTGAAGACACTTTGTAGAGAGAAACAATCTACCTGAGTTTTTCTTTGAACCTTTTTTATTTTCTATTTTTCTTTCTTTTTCTTATGTGTGTGCACGTGTGTATATTTGTATGCATGTGGTACTGGAAATTGAATACAGGGCCTTGCACATGCCAGGCAAGCTCTCCGCTACCGAGTTACATCCCTGGCCCTTTTCATTTTATTTTGAGTTAGGTCCTTCCTAAGTTGCCCAAGATGACTTCAGAATTGTAATGTGCAATCCTTCTGTGTCAGCCTCCTGAGTAACTTGACATTACAGGCATGTACCACCATGTCCAGTTAAAATTACAGTGTACTCTGGAAACTGCAGAAATCCAGTGTGATTAAGCTAATGGAACAGGGTGGGGAGGGTGGAGCAGAGTAGTATGAGATGAGATTATAGTAATAGGTAGAATTAGGGGCTGGGGATGTGGCTCAAGCAGTAGTGCTCTCGCCTGGCATGCGTGCGGCCCGGGTTCAATCCTCAGCACCACATACTAACAAAGATGTTGTGTCCGCCGAGAACTAAAAAAATAAATATTAAAAAACAATTCTCTCTCTCTCTCCTCTCTCACTCTCTCTTAAAAAAAATTAAAAAAAAAGAAATAGGTAGAATTAGATTACAGGAGGCCTCGTAGGCCATGGGACAGAGTTCTGTTGTATTTTTTATATGAGAAGTCATTGGAGGATATGGGTGCAGAATGATACAATCTGACTTAACTTTATACGAAGTTTATTCTGTCTAGTATATGAGGGGAGGAGAGAGTAGCTCACAGGGAATGAGGAATAAAAACTGGGACCAATTTAGCAGTCACTGCCAGAAGTTAAGCAAGGGATGATGATAGTGATGGTATGGAGGTAGTAACAATAGAGGTGGAAAAAGTGAATTTATGCAAGGTTTGAAGTTGGAACAGATTAGATAATTGGACATAAGGGAAAAGGGAAATAGAAGAAAAAGATGTTCCAGTTTGGGTAACTGAGTTATAGTAGTTCAGATAATAACAAAACTATACATATAAACATAGACATATACACTTCTAAAGTCCTTTATTATTATTTTTTTTTAATTTTGACTGAACAGTATTGTATTGTACTGTACCTGTTACTCTAAAGCACACCTTTATCACTTAACATTTTAAGTGCATGGAATGTAGTAACCTTAAATAATATTTAGTTAACTGAGCATCCTATACATCTTATGCATTGAGGTAAAATCTATTTCTAGTCTATCCTTTGTGGAGAGTGAACTTCAAAAAATTTTTAAAAACTAAGTCATGCTCTTTCTTCAAAGCTGCCAGGGGCTCTTCTCTGCTGCCAGAAAAAGAACCAGGGCTGCAGCAGAACATACAGGCCCTTCTTCCACTAGTAGATTTATTTTTCACATTTTTATGATTCAACTTTTCCTTTTCCCCTTCATTCAATATTGCTGTTAAAGTGAACTACACAACTGAATTATAAATTCTCAAATGTGATGCTTTTTTAATTAGTAATTTCCTGCTGCCCCTCTTTATGCTATTATCACACTCTGAAGAATTTCTTCCTAGAAGTCTCTCCAACTTGACAAGTCGAAGTCAGGTTCCATCCTATATAGACCGTAAGCCACCTGCAACCCTCTATTATAACAGTATGTCTTTGACTTGTAATTGCTTATTTCTTTTGTGTTTTTTCCATTGAACAATAAATTCCTTAAAGCCAGAGATGTTTTCCTGTAATTTTATTCTCAGAACGTAGTACAGTGTGAAATGCTCAGAGCTTGGTAAATACAACATTGCATGAATAAATTAGAATTACTATTATAGAGCAGAGAATAAATTTTCTATGGAAAGAATGTAGAGTGTAAAGAGTATAGGCTAAGAAAAAAGACCTGGGGAACAGCAATATTTGAAAATTAAAACAAAAAAAGGAAAGTTAAGAAATAAATGGCCATAAGGCATGAAGAGAATATTCAGAGTGTTGTATCATAGTCATCCAAGAAAAATAGAATTTTAAGAAATGATCAGCAATGTCAAACATGTATAAAAATCATGAAAAATGACTGTGGAATGTTTAATAGATTTGGCCATTAAAAAGACTTTGATGCCTTTATGGTACCAATTTAGCACATTGGTGGAGACAGAGCCAGATGATAGGGTGCTCCATAATGAATAGAACGCAGTGGGTCAATCACAGCCCAGCTCCAGCGTGAACTGCAGGAACATGATGTGTTCAATGTTATCCTCACTGTCCTCTGTGGATGGTGAGTCCTGGTAACTAGTGGGTATTTAACTTCCTGAGTGTGAACAGTCATGGCTTTTCATACACCTGAAAATACTGATGGATGATGCAAATTTGCATTACCTTGCAGAAGAGAGAAGGGAAGAAGTGTAGAAAAATCACTGGAGATGATGTCTTCAGTGAGTGAAGTTTGAAAGACCACATCAAAAAGAGGTTCCTTGGGAAAGCAGGTGGAATCTCCAGTAGATTCCAGAGCAGAGACTGTGAAGGGACACTTGTGGTGGCCAACTGAATACACCTCACCTATGCAGACCTCCAGAGAGAAATACCGTATCTCACTGTTGAGCTCTCAAATGCTGTGGTCACGTTTCCCATGGGCAGCTCTCCAGTCTGTGACTAAAGGAAGCAGAGATACTGAGGCGGTTTTGGGCTTCTCTGTTGGCCCAGGTTGACTCAAGGACTCCATAGTGGCCTTGCTGACCCTTCCTTAGGTTGGGAAGTAGTTTGAGATGCTTTTTTTCCCCAGCCTTCTCCAGGCTTCACAATTTTATCTTATAGGAATTTTTCTTTTTTCTTTCTTTTGTGTTGGAAGTGGAAGGATTGTGTTTTTGATTGTTCTTTATTTTATGTTTAAAATTCATTTTTAACTGACACAAAACTATTTACGGGATGCAGTATGATAATTTGATACATGTATACAATGTATAATGATCAAATCAGGGTAATTAGCATTTCCATTTCCTTTTCATGTCATTTATGGCAAAATGGATGGAACTAGAGGACATTAAATGAAACAAGCCAGGGGCAGAAAGACAAATACCTTATGTTCTCATAAGTCAAAACCAAAAAAATGCATATCATAGAAAAAGAGAGTAGAATAGTGATTACTAGCAGGTAGAAATTGTAGAGAGATGGGGAGAAAGGGGGATTGGATCACAGGTACTATCGTTTGCAACTACCTGTTACATATTGTATGAAGAACTAGAAGAGAGGAGTTGGAAGACTCCAAACACAAAGAAATCATTACTGTTAAATATTTTCTTAATAAAATCCTTCCATGTTTAATCTTGCATTAGTACCTACTTCTCGGAGCACCCAGACTAACATAATATCTAATGGATACAGTATTCTTAATATTTGAAGAGAGGCGTATTACTGGGCTGTTTGTGATGTACCCCTGTTTCTCCAAGACACATTCAGTAAAAGATCTATTTATCACTAACACTTACTGGAGTATATTTTCTTTCCTGGGAGAAGGAATACAGTGAAATGATGTTGACTGTTCAGGGATGTCATAGGTCAAATACAGAAGCTGCCCACAGCGTACAGTCACATGTGTATATTGGGTCATGATTAAGTAGCAAGTTGCTCCCATAACATAAAACCAAGCCCATCAAGGTGAATGTTAATGCTGATGTGTGTCATTTAGAAGTTTTGCATTGTACCTCAAACAACAAACAAGCAAAACTTGACACAAATACAGGTTCCTGGCTTTGGAACATCTTTGGACATAGAATGCAGAGAATAATTATATAGAAATAAAGCAAAAAGAACAGTATAAACCAGGCTCAGGGGCACATAACTGTAATCCCAGCAGCTGGGGAGGCTGATATAGGAGAATCGCAAGTTCAAAGTCCACATTAGCAACTCAGCAGGACCCTGTCTCTAAATAAAATATAGAAAAGGGCTGGGGATATGGCTCACTGGTTAAGCACCACTGGGTTCACTCCCTTGTATAAAATATAAAAATATATATCATTATATAGGATAGAGTCTCAAGGTTTCATAGAATATTAGTGCTATATGGCATGTTAAAGATCATCTCCATTTTTTTTTCCTGAGTTTAGTTTCCACTCTTAGTTTTAAAAGTTTTGAGGGGCATACTGGTGAGAGATACTGCTGTCTGTCCACATGACCCAGGATCATATGTATGAAAAAAATAAATATGTGTAGATGAAGGCAGAAAGAATATCCCCCTGTTCTTTCCTCTTTAATGACAATTCTGTTATTAACTGAGGAAGGACTATATGCCTTATGCTTGTTTTATATGGATTTAGGAAATCTTCATAAGACTCAAGGGGCAAATAACAAAATTCTATTTTTATAAATGATAAAAATGAAGGACACAGAGAGGTGAAGTACTTGATTTTACATAGCTAATCCCACTTCTTTCAAATACCAAAACTGGAACTGTTTATTGAACCTTAAACATCTTTTAAATGCTTATAATCATCTATCTGAAAGCCCATCTAAATTGGCTTTAGATAATTACATGTACTTATTTTCTCATATAATTTGTTTATTACAAAAGAAAAAAGTAACAGATGCATTTGAAAGCTTTAAAAACATTTAAACAGGTGGACCTGAAAGTATAGGAAATGAACATATTGCTGTTTGTTTATCATAATTTTCCTTCCTTCTATTTTTTGCTAAAAATCCCTCAAGTCCTTTCAACACTGAAAAAAATGAGCATTTGTTTTATTATGCTAATATAAGCAATTTTTTAAAAAGTGTTAATTTATGCAGTGGTCAAAGTACGAAATCTGAACATCAGCAACAAAAAAGAAGATATTATAAATCCTGAGCAAATTCTGGAAATGTGTTGTGCTCTCTGGCATATGTGCTGTTCTTATATACATTTCTGATATGTGTCACCAATAAATATTGATTTTTTTTCTATTGGTCTTAATTTCACTTTATCAGCTCCTTTGATTGATATATTTATTGAAGCATTCATTGCTATCAAGAGAAAAAAAAAGGATTTAATAAACCACATATACAGAAAGGTATGGCCATAGGCTAAAAAATTAAGAAAACTAAATTTGCTTTTGAATTTTTTCCCCTCCTTCTTTGTATTATGGGTTTTTTAAATTTTAGAACTCCATTTTTCTTTTTTAAAAAATTTTTATTGGTTATTCTAAGTTATACATGACAGTAGAATCCATTTTGATATAATTATAAAAGCATGGAATATATCTTATTCTAATTAGGACCCTATTCTTGTGGATGTACATGATGGTAAAATTCACTGTGGTGTATTCATATATGTACATAGGAAAGTTATATAAGATTCATTACACTATCTTTTTGTATATAATTATTTTTTGGTTGTAGTTGCCACAATACCTTCATTTTATTTATTTTTATGTGGTGCTGAGGATTGAACCCAGGGCCTTGCACGTGCTATACGAGCACTCCACTGCTGATTCACAACCCCAGCCCTCATTACACTATCTTTCTATTATTATTCCTATTCGTCTTCCCTTCCCTGTATTCCCCTTTTGTGAATGCACTGAACTTCTCTACCTGCATGCCGCCTTATTGTGAGTTAGCTTCCAAATATCAGGGAAAACATTCAACCTTTGGCTTTTGAGACTCACTTATTTCACTTAGCATGATAGTCTTCAGATCCATCCATACACTGGCAAATGTCATAAAATCATTCTTCTTAATGGCTGAGTACTATTCCATTGTACATATGTTCAACATTTTTTTTTATCCATTCATCTGTTGAAAGGTACTTAAGCTGGTTTCATAATTTAGCTACTGGAAATTGAGCTGCTATAAACATTGGTGTGGTAGCATCACTATAGTATGCTGATTTTAAATCCTTTAAATATATACCAAAGAGTGGGATAGTTGGATTCAATGGTGGTTTCATTTCTGTTTTTTGAGAAATCTCCATACTGCTTTCCAGAGTGTTTGCACCAATTTACAGTCCCACCAGCAATGTATGAGTTAACTTTTTCTCCTGCATCCTTACCAACATTTATTGTTGTTTGTAATCTTGATGATTGCCATTCTGGCTGGAATGAGATGAAATCTCAGTGTAGTTTTAATTTGCATTTCTCTAATTGCCACTGATACTAAACTTTTTTTTCATATATTTGTTGATCAGTCATATTTCTTCTTTGGAGAAGTGTCTGTTCAGTTCCTTTGCCCATTTATTGATTGGGTTATTTTTTTTGTTTTGTTTTGTTTTGTTTTTGGTGTTAAGTGTCTTGTGCTTTTTCTATATCCTGGAAATTAACACCCTATCTGAGGAGCCAATGGCAAAGATTTTCTCCCATCCTGTAGGCTCTCTCCTCACACTCTGGATGGTTTACTTTGCTGTGAAGAAGTTTTTTGGTTGATTCCATTTATTGATTTTTTATTTTACTTTTTGCAACTCAGGAGTCCTGTTGAGGAATTCAGTTCTTAAACTAACATGTTGGAGTGTTGGGGCTACTTTTTCTTCTAGTAGGTACAGGGTTTCTGTTTTGTTGTTGTTGTTGTGTTTTTTTTTTTTTTTTTTGTCCACTTTGAGCACTCTTTCATTCTTACTTTTACAATTTGTGACATAGTCAACCATATTTACATTTTGCAGTGAGATTGGTCAGAATTTTCTTTTCCCACCTCTTTCTTCTTTCATGACCTGTTACTTTGTGTCCTAAGTTACAGATTTAAGTTAATGAATGAAATGTTTCAGAAGATGAGGGGGAAAAAAGCTAGAGAGATGATGATACCCTGAGACTATGCTGTGAATTCTGGTCCAAATTCACAAGAGGAAGCTTCTTTACTTGGTAGATATGTTGCTGTAAACTTTCAAAGGAAAGGCAGATAACTGTCACATTCTTTTCTACTCAGGATGTGAAGTTTTAAAACCATCTTCCAGGCACACCACAGAAAAGCCCACGTGAAATTGAATGACAAGCCTGATTAGATAGATTAAGAGAGAAAAAAGTAAGACCCCACAAAGGGCCAAAGAGGCTGAGGAACTCTGAACTATGGAAGCAAGAATGTAGGAGTCTAGCCTATGGTCAGTCTAGTAGTTAAAGAAAACCAGGAAAGGTCATTTTACATTATTTTCTAGATTCTATGTGTGCATTTGATCATATTATAAGGATGTATTTTTTATTCTTGGTATGGGATTTGATCTTTCTTTCCTTTAGATGTAATAGGCTGAGCTACAGAAAGTTTTCAAAATTAATAAGAAAAGAATTGGGTATTTTAAACTGCTGAATTTTGCAAACCCTCATGAAATTGAGTAGAACAAGAATTTCGATATTGCCTTCAACCCCTTGATTTTACTTGTGAAGAAACTGATGCTCCAAGGCAAAGATTTTTCCAAGACCATATTATTAATGATTAGAAAATCTAATATCGGAGCCATTTCCTGATCTCTCATTCTTATTGTCTTACTGTGATAAGGTGAACATCTTATGAGGAAAGCAACGAGATAAAGGGAAAACTATAGTTGCTTTAATGATCCACATGCTTCCTTGACACTGGAATAAGGAAAAACAGCATGGAACCACTGAACTGTACAGGTGCCTTGGAGTGGTTGTCATAATTGGTGATTACTAGTGGCTGTCCAGGAGGCATGAGGGAATTGAAGGATTGAGAATGGTAGAGAGAGAGAGAGAGAGAGAGAGAGAGAGAGAGAGAGAGAGAGAGAGAGGATGCCCACAGAAACAGGAAAGCCATTAGCAGTTGGTCTGAGTATAAATCTTGAAGGAGTGGAAGAAGTGTCCAATCAGCTTCTTACAGAGCTTTCTACTTATAGAACTTTCTGTATGTAGCTCTGGGTCAGTGATTTGTCTGTTGGTGTTCAGGCTCATTCCCGCCCCCCCTTCTGTGCTCTTTATCGTATCACAGGGGGCTGGATATCTGCAAACTACATGTTTCCCATTCTTTTGTGTTTGATTTCAAGTAAGCTTCTGACATTGGGAGTCACTGGCAAGAGATTGAAAGGTGAAACGAAGGACAAACATTTTTTAAGTTTTTATTTTTTATTTTTCTTTGCAGTACCTCAGGAAATAGTAACCAGAGTGACAAGTGAATCTGTGTCCAGGTTCCTGCTTAGGTAGCATAGTTCCAAAAGCATTAGCAGCAGTGTATGCTCCAGTAGCTTCACTAGCAGCAGGACTCCTGGGCTCTGACTCCTGCAGTATCCGGCGAGTGGGCTCCTGGCTTCCTGCATCATCAACAAGAGGGTGACGGCTTCTCAAAAAGTACAAGTGGCAGCGCTAACTGAGGCAGTGGTTGTAGGAGAAACTCCAGCATCCTCAGCAGCACCACTGTGTGGATTTAGGGTTACACCATTCCCCTACCGATTCTTTGGCCCAAGGAACAGTAGTACAGTTCTGCTATTGCCAGTCTCTGGGGGACCTCAGGGGACCTCATCTCCTCTTTGTTCCTACTTTGCTCATTTTTGTTTTTACTTTTACATCAGTTTTCAAATTTAATGTTTTAAATGCTTAGAATTGCTACTGTTTTCCTCATAGTTATGGTTAAAATATCAAGTGTCCCCTGAAAGCTCATGTGTGTGATAATACGAGAAAGTTCAGAGGTGAAACGATTGTGTTATGAGAGCCTTAACCTAATCAGTGTTTTAATCTGCTGATAGGGATTGACTGGGTGGTAACTGGGGGCAGGTATGGTGTGGCTGGAAGAGTTGGGTCACTGAGGTTGTGTCTTTGGAGTTTATATTTTGTCCATGGTGAGGGGAGCTCTGACTCTCTGTCTCTCTCCTTCTTTCTCTCTCTGCTTCGTGATGCAATTTGCTGAGTTGCTTTTTTTCTGCCAAGCTCCTCCAACTATGATGGGCTACCTCATCTTGAACTCAGAGTAATGGAGCTGGCTATCTATGGACTAAGAACTCTAAAACTGTGAGCCCCATATAAATTTTACCTTCTCTTGTCAGGTCTTTTGGTCACAGTGTCAAAAAAGCTTACTAAAACATTAGCTGAATACAGATTAATGAAAGCAATGTGTGATATGCCTATGTCATGCCCATTAAAAAAAACTGTAGAATATTACATTATTCTTCAAGAGTTCTGCTGGTTTTTGATTTGTTTTATTAAGTAACTGTGTCCAAAGTCTATTATATGTGGCTCCTTGATATCATCCTATATTTCTATTGTGCCTATGTTTTTAGAATATATAAACAGTGAGTATAAATAGCACTGTTAGGATTAAATTGCAGTGTGATTTTGTATCAGAGCTCATTACATTGCTTTCTTAGTCCCAGTTCTTTCTGTGTAAAACTTGCATATATATATGAACCAAGTGGTCATCTATGCAGTGAGATTAGTATCCAAGTAGTAATTAAATTTAAAAGGTATGTATTCTCTAGTAAAAGAAATATATATATTATATACATAGCATTATTATATTTGCTTAAATATTTGTTATAAAATTATTAGATCATAATGACAATCAAACAATTATGTGATTTACAGAGCAATAGATGGTTTCCATCTTTAGTAAATATTATAGAGATAAGAGACAACACACTTGGTTGGTGAAGAAAACAGCCTCAAACAATTCTAGCGAATGAGAACTCTGTAGACAAAATTTGAAATGGGATAATGGCAGTTACAAGGCAAATAATGGTTAAAAATATGGAGAAGAAGCAATGTAGTTTGAAATATACCACCAATCACACTGCTTTATGTTTAAAGTTATATATTTCAAGAGAGCTCTTGTTAAAATAACAAAATTTTATATTGGAAGAGCAATGTACTATCTTTATTAAATTTTATACAGAGGTAATGTTCAGGTAAACAATGTTGGACTGATTGCAAGAAATAATAGCAACCAATGAGTCTTGAGGAGTAAACACTAAAGGAAAAAAATAAATGGAAAAAAAAAGAACTAAGAAAATACAACACAA
Organism: Spermophilus citellus; assembly: GCF_964194105.1. Taxonomy (NCBI): domain Eukaryota; kingdom Metazoa; phylum Chordata; class Mammalia; order Rodentia; family Sciuridae; genus Spermophilus; species Spermophilus citellus. The sequence goes on along the minus strand of NC_138196.1, from coordinate 48,835,647 downwards.
TCTGATGGCTAATTTTCTTTGGTTTTGAAAGGCATAAAAGAAAATAATTTTGGTGTACTGAGAGGAAAGAAATGATGGTAGGTGGGTATTTAATTGTTTTCTAGTTTAAGATGATAGAGTAATTCTTGTTCCTGTGTTAAATTGAGAAAAATGAGGAAAGAACATTTATAGAAAAATGAGCATTGAGCATGAGTTGCAGGAGACAATAAGGAAAGCATTCCTTGAAAGCATAAAAACTATAACAGAGCAGAAAAGAGCAGAAGTCTCTTCACAGGGTTTCAAAGACAAGGAAGAATCTCTATCACTTTACTGACCCTGAGCAATATTCTCAGGTCACTTAAAAATTGAGATTTGATTTACTAAAGTGCATGCGTCCACATGTACTCAACACATGCAATCTTTATAATATGTATGTATATTTTCAGTAGTTACAAATTCCCTTTTAGCATAAAATTAAATGTGCTCGCAAGGTGTGCAAGCATGTGTGCGTTTGCCGCATGGGGGCGGATGCTAAATGAACATTGTCTTTTCAGCATAGCAGATCATTCCCAGGTGTGTGGGGGGGGTAGCTACATGCCATATGAATGTAAGGAGGTTCCTAAAAGTGTTCACATGGTCCAGACGTACACTGTAGATGAGCAGGTTGCACATTTATTTAGATACACAAATCAACCTACATCAATTAGCATTTTCTGTTGAGCCTCAGAGCAAGACAGAGTGAAGGACACTGAGGGATGGTAAGAAACACAGAGGAGGCACAGAAGGAGTCATGAAACAGCACCCAGGACAGTGGAGAGGATGAAGGAAGACTTGTTAAAGGGGGAATGATAGTGATAGTCAGTGTCTCTGTTCAATTACTATTTGGGTCTTAGCCAAATATGCACAAAAAATGTGATACATTTAAAAAAATCTGTTAGTATAGATGATAATGGTGATGTTGATGAAGATGATTTTGAATAAAAACATATCATGATTATAATTATCTATTCAAAGCGTATGTTATACAAAATTTTAAAAAAATCTGATGTTCTTCATCAATTTGAGGTTAAGAAAACTCGGTATATTTTCCAGTTTAGTTTCTCTTGATTGAACGATTGAAGAGCAATCAGTGTAAAACCTAATTTCAAAATCCTTGGCAGCTATAATGATATTTTAAATCTCACACGAGGAAATTTTCATTCTAAATTGTATTCCCTTGCTTCAGAGGAATGTACTCAACCGGTTTCAAAGATCAATGAAAATAATGACACATTTGTCACTTGGATATATAGTCTTATATTATTGTAGTTAGTCATCTTATTTCTAAAAACAAACAAAAAGCCCTAGGTGAGAGTACGTTTTTAAGCTGTTCTGAGGGACCAGGACCCTGTCAGAGACAAGATGAAACGAAAGTAAAAGGATGCATCTCAGCATGGGACACAGATGTGCCAGGAGGTAACAGCTGTCTACTAAGGACACCCACAAACTCCTTTCCTTCAACCCTGCTTTGTTCCCTTCTCCCAAACCTCTATTTCTAATGGAAAAGGTAAGAAAGAACTGAGGCCGGGACTGGTTCATATGGTAATATCAAGCTTCTTTTGTTCCCCAATCCCACGTCTCCATTATGTAATAAGCATGGTGAGTGGGGAAAACTAGAAGTGAGGAGCATGCCCACCTGTGTGTGGAACTTCCCCTCCTCCCCTGCCATCCCAGGTTATACCCAGGACCTTTCTTCCTCAAATCTACTCCTCTTGCCAGCTGTATTTTCTTTCTTTTTTGTGTGTGTGCAAATGTTGGTAAGAGTTAAAAGAGAAATTTCAAAGGAGCAGTATGGAGCAGGTTTGGGTAAGGAGTGGAAAGCTGAGATGGAGAGTTTGATTGTTCTGCCTTGGCAGAGGTCAGAGATTTCATTCCATTGGGTCTTTTAACGGATCGGGTATGGAAGCCAGCCTTCTTTGCTCCACTGTCTACTGTCCAAGTCTTTCTGTATTCTCTGAGTCCTGCAATAGTTGTGCTCCTAGAGAGTAACCACCGTATTTATCTGCTTGACCATTTCTGTCCACACCTTGTTAAAAGTGAGGTTAAAGGGCCTAATGCAGGGGTGCATGCCTGTAATCCAGCAACCGAAGAGACCCAGGGGGGAGGATCACAAGTTCAAAGCCAGCCTTCGCAATTTAGTGAGGCACTAAGTAATTTAGTGAGACGCTGCCTCAAAATAAAAAAATAAATAGGGTTGGTCATGTGGCTCAGTGGATGAGCACGCCTGGGTTCAATCTCTGGTACCGGAAAAAAAATGCGATTAAAGATTAATGTAAGACAATTAGAACCATTACATCCAGAGTTGTAAGCCTCTGGGTTTGGATGAACATTTTCTTACATTCGTCAACTCAGAACTACTTAATTTCTTTCTTTTGCTACTTCAAAATATTTCCAAGGCCAACAAAAGATCAAGAGCCTTGACTTTGTATAATATGAAATAAAGGGGGAACATTTATGTATAGATATTACACGTAAATGTTATAGGTAACACTACATTAATGCAACATTTATTTATAGGGTATTTTATGTAAAAATATACAAATGTGTATATTTATATTTAAATATATATATAAATATATTTATATTTACATGAATAATATAAATAGGTAACTATAGTTATATTTATATAAATGCATACTAATGTATCAATATATGAATTATAAAGTGTATATTTTAATAAATATTATAAAATATAATATTTGTGCATAGAGATTATATATATATATAAATATATATATATATATACACACACACACACACAATATAATATGTTTTATTTATTGTCCCTGTCCAATCTTATTGTCAGAATCAATGGCACAGCATCTCTGAAAGCTCTCACAACCATGTTGCCTGCCAAGGTAACTCACAATATACTTCTTCCATTTGTTATTCATATAGTCAGTTATAGTTGCAATTACCATTTACTGATTCCCATCTGTTAGAGGTTTTTCTTGTACCCGATGGCAGTAGAAGCAGATTGGGAATGTAACAGAAAACATTTTCTTGGCATGGAAAAGGAATATTTGTTTTAATTGACAAGGTGTAACATTTATGGGCCAAAAATGAATTTTAGCCATCTCATTTGTTTTATTTCTGTCTATTCAAGACAATTATTGCCTTTAGGTGTATATACAGCAACCTCAGGAAATTATGGGAAAGACAGAAAAAAAAACCTCCCAGAAGAGTCAATTCAAGCTCTTTGATATTAAAACTTTCAAAGCAACAGCAGATTTGGAGGATGGGGAGGAAGGATTAGGGTGGTGGTGGAAGTTCTTAGTATCTTAGGTGCTACCGTAATTATTCATTTGTACAAAGTAAGGAGTATTATTACTTTTTAAAAGCAATTTACCCTGCTTGGCAATGATAAATAAATCATTTTACTATGAATGAATCTGAAGTCAATGCTTTCAAATGAGAAAAAAAATCAATCCACTATTTATTCTTAAGAAGGATCCTATATTTGATGAATATCTTTCATCTCATATTTTTAAAAATCTTATTTCTTTTTTTTATTGGTTGTTCACAACATTACAAAGCTCTTGACATATCATATTTCATACATTAGATTCAAGTGGGTTATGAACTCCCAATTTTACCCCAAATGCAGATTGCAGAATCACGTCGGTTACACATCCACAATTTTACATAGCCATATTAGTGACTGTTGTATTCTGCTACCTTTCCTATCCCCTACTATCCCCCCCTCCCCTTCCCTCACATCTTCCCTCTCTACCTCATCTACTGTAATTCATTTCTCTCCTTGTTTATTTTCCCATTCCCCTCACAACCTCTTATATGTAATTTTGTATAGCAATGAGGGTCTCCCTTCATTTCCATGCAATTTCCCTGATCTCTCTCTTTCTCTCCCATCTCATGTCTCTGTTTAAAGTTAATCTTTTCTTCCTGCTCTTCCTCCCTACTCTGTTCATAGTTGCTCTCATTATATCAAAGAAGACATTTGGTATTTGTTTTTTAGGGATTGGCTAGCTTCACTAAGCATAATCTGCTCTAGTGCCATCCATTTCCCTGCAAATTCTACGATTTGTCATTTTTTATTGCTGCATAGTACTCCATTGTGTATAGATGCCACATTTTTTTTTATCCATTAATCTATTGAAGGGCATCTGGGTTGGTTCCACAGTCTAGCTATTGTGAATTGTGCTGCTATGAACATCGATGTGGCAGTATCCCTGTAGCATGCTCTTTTAAGGTCTTCAGGGAATAGTCCAAGAAGGGCAATAGCAGGGTCAAATAGTGGTTCCATTCCCAGATTTCCCAGGAATCTCCAAACTGCTTTCCAAATTGGCCGCACCAATTTGCAGTCCCACCAACAATGTACAAGTGTACCCTTTTCTCCACATCCTGGCCAGCACTTGTTGTTGTTTGACTTCATAGTGGCTGCCAATCTTACTGGAGTGAGATGGTATCTTAGGGTGGTTTTGATTTGCATTTCTCTGACTGCTAGAGATGGAGAGCATTTTTTCATGTACTTGTTGATTGATTGTATGTCCTCCTCTGAGAAGTGTCTGTTCAGGTCCTTGGCCCATTTGTTGATTGGGTTATTTGTTATCTTATTGTCTAATTTTTTGAGTTCTTTGTATACTCTGGATATTAGGGCTCTATCTGAAGTGTGAGGAGTAAAAATTTGTTCCCAGGATGTAGGCTCCCTATTTACCTCTCTTATTGTTTCTCTTGCTGATAAAAAACTTTTTAGTTTGAGTAAGTCCCATTTGTTGATTCTTGTTATTAACTCTTGTGCTATGGGTGTCCTATTAAGGAATTTGGAGCCCGACCCCACAATATGTAGATCGGAGCCAACTTTTTCTTCTATCAGACGCAGAGTCTCTGATTTGATATCAAGCTCCTTGATCCATTTTGAGTTAACTTTTGTGCATGGCGAGAGAAAGGGATTCAGTTTCATTTTGTTGCATATGGATTTCCAGTTTTCCCAACACCATTTGTTGAAGATGCTATCCTTCCTCCATTGCATGCTTTTAGCCCCTTTATCAAATATAAGATAGTTGTAACTTTGTGGATTAGTCTCTGTGTCCTCTATTCTATACCATTGGTCCACCCGCCTGTTTTGGTACCAGTACCATGCTGTTTTTGTCACTATTGCTCTGTAATATAGTTTGAAATCTGGTATCGTTATACCGCCTGATTCACATTTCCTGCTTAGAATTGCTTTTGCTATTCTGGGTCTTGTATTTTTCCATATGAATTTCATGATTGCTTTATCTATTTCTACAAGAAATGCTGTTGGGATTTTGATTGGTATCGCATTAAGCCTATAGAGAACTTTTGGTAATATCGCCATTTTGATAATGTTAGTTCTGCCTATCCATGAACAGGGTATATTTTTCCATCTTCTAAGATCTTCTTCTACTTCTCTCTTTAGGGTTCTGTAGTTTTCATTGTATAAATCTTTCACCTCTTTTGTTAGGTTGATTCCCAAGTATTTTATTTTTTTTGAGGATATTGTGAATGGAGTGTTTTTCCTCATTTCCGTTTCAGAAGTTTTGTTGCTGATATACAGAAATGCCTTTGATTTATGCGTGTTGATTTTATATCCTGCCACTTTGCTGAATTCATTTATTAGTTCTAGTAGTTTCTTTGTAGATCCTTTTGGGTCTTCTAGGTATAGGATCATGTCGTCCACAAATAGTGATAATTTAAGTTCTTCTTTTCCTATTTTTATGCCTTTAATTTCTTTTGTGTGTCTAATTGCTCTGGCTAGTATTTCAAGGACTAAATTAAATAGAAGTGGTGAGAGAGGGCATCCCTGTCTTGTTCCAGATTTTAGAGGGAATGCCTTCAACTTTTGTCCATTCAGAATGATGCTAGCCTGAGGCTTAGCATAGATAGCTTTTACAATGTCAAGGTAAGTTCCTGTTGTCCCTAGTTTTTCTAATGTTTTGAACATAAAGGGATGCTGTACTTTGTCGAATGCTTTCTCTGCGTCTATCGAGATGATCATATGTTTCTTATCTTTAAGTCTATTGATGTGGTGAATAACATTTTTTGATTTCCATATATTGAACCATCCTTGCATCCCAGGGATGAATCCTACTTCATCATGGTGCACAATTTTTTTGATGTGTTTTTGTATTCGATTCACCAGAATTTTATTGAGGATTTTTGCATCTAGGTTCATTAGAGATATTGGTCTATAGTTTTCTTTCTTTGAGGTGTCTTTGTCTGGTTTCGGAATCAGGGTGATGTTGGCCTCATAGAATGAATTTGGAAGAGCTCCCTCTTTTTCTATTTCCTGAAATAACTTGAAAAGTATTGGTATTAATTCTTCTTTAAAGGTTTTGTAAAACTCCGCTGTATACCCATCCGGTCCTGGGCTTTTCTTGGTTGGTAGTCTTTTGATGGCTTCTTCAATTTCATCCATTGATATTGGTCTGTTCAAATTGTGTGTATCCTCCTGACTCAGTCTGGGCAAATCATATGACTTAAGAAATTTATCGATGTCTTCACTATCTTCTATTTTATTGGAATATAGGTTTTCAACATAATTTCTAATTGTCTTCTGTATTTCTGTAGCATCTGTTGTGATATTGCCTTTTTCATCCCGTATGTTAGTAATTTGAGTTCTCTCTCTTCTTCTCTTCGTTAGCATGGCTAAGGGTCTGTCGATCTTATTTATTTTTTTGAAGAACCAACTTTTAGTTTTGTTAATTTTTTCAATAGTTTCTTTTGTTTCAATTTCATTGATTTCCGTTCTGATTTTAATTATTTCTTGCCTTCTGCTACATTTGCTGTTGTTTTGCTCTTCCTTTTCTAGGGCTTTGAGATGAAGTGTGAGATCATTTATTTGTTGGTTTTTTCTTTTTTTGAGGAATGACCACCAGGTGATGAATTTTCCTCTTAAAACTGCTTTCATTGTGTCCCATAGATTCCGATATGTTGTGTCTGTATTTTCATTTATCTCTAAGAATTTTTTGATTTCCTCCTTTATATCTTCTGTAACCCATTGATCATTCAGTAACATATTGTTCATTTTCCATGTGATGTAGGATTTTTCCTTCCTTCTTTTATCATTGATTTCCAGTTTCATTCCATTATGATCAGATAAAATGCATGGTATTATCTCCACCCCTTTATATTTACTGAGGGTTGCCCTATGGCATAATATATGGTCTATTTTTGAGAAGGATCCATGTGCTGCTGAGAAAAAAGTATATCCACTTGATGATGGTTGATATATTCTATATATGTCAGTTAAGTCTAGGTTATTGATTGTGATATTGAGTTCTATAGTTTCTTTATTCAACTTTTGTTTGGAGGATCTGTCCAATGGTGAGAGAGGTGTGTTGAAGTCACCCATAATTATTGTGTTGTGGTCTATTTGATTCTTGAACTTGAGGAGAATTTGTTTTATGAATGTGGCAGCACCATTATTTGGTGCATAAATATTGATAATTGTTATGTCTTGTTGGTGAATGGTTCCTTTTAACAGTATATAATGTCCTTCCTTATCCCTTTTGATTAACTTAGTCTTGAAGTCGATTTTATTTGATATGAGGATGGCCACCCCTGCTTGCTTACGAGGACCGTGTGTGTGGTATATTTTTTCCCATCCTTTCACCTTCAGCCTGTGTATGTCTTTTCCAATCAGATGTGTCTCCTGGAGGCAGCATATTGTTGGATTTGTTTTTTTAATCCATGATACCAGCCTATGTCGCTTTATTGGAGAGTTTAAGCCATTAACATTCAGTGTTACTATTGATATATGGTTTTTACTTCCATCCATGTTTGATTATTTATCCTTTTTTTAAAAAAAATTAGTTTGTTTCTCCATGATTATCTTTCCCCTCACCCTCTGTCTTTACCGAGGCACTTCCCACTGATGGTTTTGGTTATTGTTTTTCATTTCTTCCTCGTGTAGTGTTTTGCTCAAAATGCTTTGCAATGCTGGTTTTCTGGCTGCAAATTCTTTTAACTTTTGTTTATCATGAAAGATTTTTATTTCGTTGTCAGACCTGAAGCTTAATTTTGCTGGGTACAGAATTCTTGGTTGGCATCCATTGTCTTTCAGTGTTTGAAATACGTTGTTCCAGGATCTTCTTGCTTTCAGCGTCTGTGATGAAAAATCCGTTGTTAACCTTATTGGTTTACCCGTGAATGTAATCTGCCTCCTTTCTCTTGTAGCTTTTAATATTTTCTCTTTGTTCTGTATATTGGATATCTTCATAACAATGTGTCTTGGCGTTGGTCTACTGTGATTTTGTGTGCTCAGTGTCCTGTATGCATCTTCAATTTGTATATCTGTTTCCTTTTTTATTTCTGGAAAGTTTTCTGTAATTATTTCATTCAGCAGGTTACTCATTCCCTTGGTTTGCATCTCTGTACCTTCTTCTATCCCGATGACTCATAAGTTTGGTTTTTTTTTATGTTATCCCATTATTCTTGGATGTTTTTCTCGTGATTTTTTACCAGCCTTTCTGAGTTGGCTAGACTCTTTTCAAGATGATATATTTTGTCTTCATTATCTGACGTTCTGGCTTCTACTTGCTGCACTCTGTTAGTGATACTCTCAATTGAGTTTTTAATTTGGTTTATTGTTTCCTTCATTTCTAGAATTATTGTTTGATTATTTTTTATAATCTCTATCTCCTGATAAAGATGCTTAACTTCTTCTTTTATCTGTTTATGTAATTCATTCTCAATGTGTTCTTTTGGTGCTTGAATTTGCTGTCTCGTATCCTTTTTAAGGTTCCATTCCATCTGTCTAAGGTGTTCCTTGAGTTCTTTATATGACCATTTTTCTGATGACTCTAGGTCCTCCTGAATATTTAGGCTGTCCTGCATTGTTTGTACTCCTTTTCTTCCTTGCTTTTTGAAGCTGCTCATGTTACTTCTTGTTCTGTTTGACTGCTGAGTTAGTGTTTACTCCTATAAATTTATTTGATGCTTGGGAAGAAAGGTATTAGAAGGGAAGGGAAGAAGTCACTAAAGAGAATGAGAGTAAGCAGGTAGAATTCAAGGAAGGGGGAATAAGAAAATTGAAGAGAAATGAAAAGACAAAAGAAGAAAAAATAATAGGAAATAAAAAAAGAAAAAAAATTAAAAAATATTAATAATAAAAAAATTAACATTAAAATTCGAAGAAAAAAAATTTTAAAAAATTGTAAAAAAAATTTAAAAAAAACAACAAGAAAGGAAAATGAAAATGAAAGAAAAAACCCAAATAAAAAAAAAAAGTGAAAAAAATACTAATAATGCAGTCTTAGAGTTTGATTAACTTCTCTTCCAGTAGGTGGCGCTGTGCCCACCAGGCCAAGCTTCTCCTGTCAATACATGGGAACCAATCACTGTGCAGCAGCTCCTCCTCCCAGACTGGGCGAGTCTCCAATCCTGAGTGCCTAGGGTCTCCTCTTGTGTCTAGTCACTTCCCACTTTTCCTCTAGCCAGGCCCCTCTCACGGGTGCCGCTCACCACAACACTGGCTACACGCCAGGTCTGCTGCTCCCCGGAGCCCTGTTTTCATGAATGACTGGGCACACTCTCCCTGTTTGCCATTCCCTCAGACCCTAAGTTTGTAGAGCTTGGGGCTGAGAATCCTCAGCGAATTTTACTTGCCCTCCGGTAGCCACGCCCCCAGTAACTGGTACAAGAGACCTCAGTTGTCAGCACTGGTGGGAGTAGTAGCCGGGAGTTCCGAGCCACGGTCCCGTGCCATGTCTGATTCCCTTGGTCTGGCTATCGCGCTCATGGGAGAGCTGGAAGGGGCCCTTACGGGAGAGCTGGGAGGGGCCCTTAAGGTTTCCCTGATGTGTGGAGAGGGAAAGCTAGGGAATTACACACCTGTAGCCGCAGGTTTCAATGAAGTTATCTCCTCTGCCGCAGTCTGGTGACGTCAGTTCTCTGCCATGGTGGTATCTCTTGCAAATGGCGACAGTTTGTTTCCCTTTGCTGGGTGACCAATGCAACGGGTGGGTCCTTACTGTCTCTCCCAAGCCCCGTTTCAAACCTGTGGCCACTATCTATGAAGGCTCAGTTGGCATTTACCTCCATAGGAACAGAAGGGCCAACCAGTTGTTTCAGCCGGATGGATTAGTGCTGAGTCACAGCTGCTTGTCTGCGGGAAGCAGGCGAACGGGAGCTTGAATTCTGCCGACCTGGGCTCAGTGTGTGTTCTGAAAGGCCCAGACTGATTGCCCCAGATCCACGTCAGTTCAGCATTGCCTAGTGATCCTGAGCAAACAGAATTTAGATTGTTTATGACTCCCTATGCCCACACAGCCGAAGAGGTCAGAGACTTGATCTCTATGCGCCCGCCGCCATGTTGGAATCTCTAAAAATCTTATTTCTTAGTACTCTCATGAGCAGTAGAATATATCGAACAGTGAAATGCTAAACACTTTTTGAGATGAAGTTGCTGTTTCCATTAAACTTATCACAATTAATGAGTGAACTGAGGATTTCAGATACATACTAAATTAGAGTAGTTTAAAGAGATATTAGAAAGGTGCCAAAGAAAAGTGAAGCTGAAATTAGCTATTTTGACCAGTGGAAAGATACTATATAATCCCCACAGGAACCAAAAGTGTTGGCAATGTTCTCATGAGATCATTTTATCACAGAGAAAAAGGAAATAAAATGAAAATATTCTATCCCATTTGTAACCCAGTCTCATTAAATTGTTGTACCATACTAAAAAAAAAAAAAAAAAAAAAAAAAAGGATTGTCTGCAAACTGAATCCCATTTTTCACCTGGAAAACTATCAGGTGTAATATGAAGTATCCCAAGGGTAAATGTGCTATGGAATAGGAAGGACAATTTTAATTGATACTAGTAGTTTTAAGCCCCAAGGGACACATTAAGTATTCCTTTAGAGCCACACTGTAAGAAAAGCACTTACACTACATTCCATCTTTTTTGGATCCGTGTTATCCCTTTGAGAGGTAATTTGCCCATAACTGTTTTCCTATATTTTTAATTGATTTAGGAGTCAGGGTTAAAAGAGGAGCAGGAGAAAGGGCAATGTTTAGAAAGTGCTAAGGGTCCCCTCGGTTATCGCTCCATCTCTTGACCAAGCAGAAACATGAACTTGTGCTTTCATCTTTTCAAACTTGCAAAAGCAAAACCTCTTATACTAAAATAATTTTTGGATAAAGGTATATCCAAGTTCAGAATTTTTTTTTCTGTCAGTTTGATTAATGCTGTGTTGATTCTCATCAATTTCCTAATAAATGACTGGGGTCACAGTGTCTATAGAGATGAACTTGTGCATTCCCAAGGGGTGATGGTATTTAGAGGATGCTCTTTAAAATCTGTTTCCCATTGACCTTTCAAATCCTGTTAATTGCTTATATTGTGAGCATTAAAAGTCAAGCCTGGCAAAATAAAGAAAACTGAAGGGAACAGATGAAGTTTTCATTCCAAGGAACACAGCCCGGAAGAAGCAAGGAATAAAACCATGTCAAATGTGGGCCAGGTGGAGACCTGGATTGGGCTGTAGAGAGGAAGCAGATTTGTTCTGCTTGACCTCAAGGGTAGCTGAGGACATAGTAGTCATCTGTAGGAATCTTTTTTTTCTGAAATTACTGAGACTTCTGGACATTTCAAATATGTAAATACAGGATAAGCTATTAAGTGATTGGTATACATCTGAGAAGATTCAAATACCAAGTGAGGATGAACAAGTAAAAAATTATTTCCAATCCCAAGGTTCTGTTTCCCAGTCTGAAATTTGCATTAATTAAAAATTTATAATCTTTAAATTTCTATCTTAAAAAATAAGAAATAAGGTGAGATTTTTGTTTACAAGGAAAAATGAGGCATGTGTGTCCTTTAAAAAATCACACAGCTTAATTCATAATTTTTGTTACATAATAATTATAATATTCTTTTCTAGAGGTGTTCTTCAGTACTTTCTGCAATTAATGGAAAGATAAGCAAATTTTCTACTAAATTATTTTGGGCTTCAAGTCTATTCTGCCAAATTTAAAAAAATGTGGACAAAATTAACTTTGTCCTTCTAAAATACTTAGTTAGCTACTGATGTAAGATATGAGAAGTCAGGAAAATTCACTGGGCAGAAAAGTTGTTCTTCTTTTTATTAATAATTATATTAAAGCCTGAACTGAGGCTAATGGCCCTTTTCTCTGTGCAGGAAATAACATTTTTGTTCATGTTTTGCTTTTATACTCAGTAACACTTTCACAGTTGCTATGTGACTCAAATTGGACAGAGGGGCCTCTGGCACAGGGTCTTTCAGTCTGAAAATAATAAGTAATGTGTAGTCTTCCAAAAGTTAGTAGGAATTTCTCATTTGCATGGATGAGTGTGGCACATAAATCAGATAAGGGGAGGTGGACCAAAATCTGAAGAGGAAACAAGGGGAAAATTTCGGAAAGTTTTAATCTATGTCTAGTTCTATTAATAGTTTATCATATCATGCATGCAGACTGAGCACACATTTGTTGAGTCTAGTATTGCCGCCAAGAGAGCTGTCAATCTGATATGTATAAAAACACATAGAACCTCTACAACATGATAGAGCAACTAGGCTTGATTGATACTGCAGTTCACATAACTGCAATTATGTTCCTATTGAACATCCAAACCATAATTTTCAGTTTGGTCTTTTTGCCTTGCTATAATGATTGAGCTTTAATAATGCAAATCTACTCTTGTTATTCCCCTTAAGCACCTTCTGATGGTCTCCTAACTCCTTGAGGATACAGACGAAATCCATTCTAGAAAAGCTCCCATGTTCTAGTGCTACCCCCTGTGTTAGCCCTTTTATTTTCTGCCTTAGCTATAATAAATTCTAATGCCTTATCAGTCACTGTCTGCAGAGATCTTCTATACACTGTATTTCTCTCCTAAAGTTCCCTTTAAAGGTCTAAAACTACTTATCCCTCAATTTTCATCTTTACAGCTTTTTTCCCTCTCACAGCAGACTAATGTAGACCCTGGGTATGTACTCCTAACAGTCTCGTTTCTTTTCAACACTAATCATATTTATTTAATATGTGGCTTTCTTGCCTTAAAACCTTCAAGTTGAATAAGGGCAGGAATTTGGTAAATGTTTTTTGGGTAAATAAATGCATGGTAGATCCATATCACTTTATAACCACAGATCTAGACACAGTCTCAGAACCAGATGAAGATCCTAGTTCCATTAAATTTATTGAACTTTTTATTTTCAAATATGTGCACATTTCACTTTCAACTTCCTAAAAATAAAATTCCAGAGCTGCAGATTGTATTTTCCAACTTGTCCCATGTTCTCATATTTATCATGGCTTCCCATTGTGTGGGGATTGTGAAACAGCATACTTAGATTCACTGTTCCAATGCCAATGGAACAGGAGTTATTGTGTCACAAAGTAGATTGCTTTGTTCCTGCCAGAGAGAGGACAGACAATATGCTCATCAGGATAGAGAAGAGAATCTGGGCATTCAAACGAAGGAGTGCTATTCAAGTGGAGCTCTGAAAATAACACTTGTTGCAGAGTTATACCCTGAAGATTCTGCTGTGCATCCTTAGTTAATAATTAGTGGGACTTGTGACCTATGAAAATTATTGTGGAAAAACAAACTGTAATAACAGAACCTGAGCTCCTTGTTCAGGAAGAATGCCTTTATCCAACTAAAGTTGAACAAAATAAGAGCGAATAAGAAGTCATGGGACATTATTGTGCACAACTCACTGTTTGTCTTGAATACTTGAAAACCAGATTGAAGTTTCCTGGGGAGAAAAATTAAAGATTCAAATGTTCAGTAGATTGCAGCTACATCAGCCTTCAGCCAGGTGTGTAGCATTAATGTCTACCCTGCTCTTACCTGATGGAAGGCACCATGATAGGCATTCAGCAAATAAAGAGGAAAATGGAAACAAAAATATCAGTTTTCAATGAGTTTCTGATTAGGTGGAGAGGAGAGGAAAAACAAGACAGTAAGTGTAAGAACCAGATTAGAATGCATGCGATGATACAGGCACAGAAATATGCTTTGGGAAGTCAAAGGAAGAAGACTCGTTTGACCATGGGGAATGGTGGATACTTCAGTGACAACATGCACCTGAGGTGGTACTGGCAAGCTGATATGGAAGAAAATAGGTAAAGATAGAAGCAAGCAGGAAACATGAGCAAAGGATAAGAAGTGAAATTGTCTCAAGAGTTAAAGAAAATCAGCTCAAGGAACAAAATAGCTCTCTGTGGCCTAAGAACAGAATGTCTAGACAGAAGAGTTTGGAATGAAAGAGGTAGATTTGAGATAGATAATACAAAACCAACAGACCTTGAAAATAAGGCTAGAAGTTTTAATATTATACTATAGGCTTTTAGTTTTGATTTTGGTTTTGGTTTTGTTTTTAGGAAGATATATTTAATTTTTTTCAGATTATGTAATCTACCCATTCTATGACCATTTTCTTTTGTATGAGTATTATGGATCAGGTACTTTTCTGAGAATATGGTCTCTTCTCTCGTGGATCTTACATTCTGTGGGAGCTGACAAATAATAAACACATTAAAGGGGCAGGGTGATCATATACCATGAGTGGGGTAGTGGGTGGGGGGCAGATGGAGTCCTAGGAAAATTTAGACACTGGTTAAAATATCTTTAGGGAAGGTGGTTATTAATGGTACTTCTTTTCTACTTCACAGATCCATCGGATGTCCACTATTCTTGCAGCCATATTATTTCTTTTTATATTTACCCTGCATCATGGAGTCAGAACCACTTTAGATAAATTAGAGTAAAGCACTGTTTTTCCTTTTTGACCCAGCTTGCCTAATGTTCATAAAACCTTTTCTCCTATTTCCTCCCTACAATGAGCTATTCAGATATTATTTGTTTTTGAGAGTTTGTATCTGAAAATTAACTAAGGTCTTAAATTTGTAGTAAGTCTCACTTAAGTCAGGAAAGTATAGAATGCTTGATTCTAGTCTCAAGAAAAGCTAGGTTTTATGAAATCTTTGTGGAAACTAGTAAGGGCTGCCTACTCTCAGTGGCCAAGTCTTCTGTCCTTTGAGAGGTTAAACATCTAGAATTTCATGCTAAACTATTGAATTTCATGTGTTGTTAATCACTGTTTTCTTTTCTTTCTTTCTTTCTTTCTTTCTTTCTTTCTTTCTTTCTTTCTTTCTTTCTTTCTTCCTTTCTTTCTTTCTTTCTTGTATTGGGGATTGAATTCACATGTTCTCTGCCACTGAGCTCTGTCTCCAATCCTTATATTTTATTGTGAGACAGGGTCTTAGTAAGTTGTCAAGGCTGACCTTGAACTTGAGATTCTCCTGCCTCAAGCCTTGGTTGGTTATTTTTAAATGTAAATGTACCATGATTTTCAAAGGAACAACACAAGGCAATACAAGGCAAGCAAACTAACTTAGGGCCAGGAAAAGCCCACACTAGAGGAAGAATAGAATTGAGGGATGAGCCTAAGAAAAGATATTGGGGAAGTATTACAGTAATAGTTCAAGTAGGGTGGATGAAAGCAATGACAATGTGAGCACCAAGGAGGAAGTCAGTATCAGGCAAGTTAGAGCCAATGACATATAGGTCCAATGGGGAAGAAGTAAGGCTGAGCCTGAGTTTAACGATTGGGAAGTGGTGGTTTCCATGAATTATACCACTGAAGTCAAGGAAAGATTAAGATCAAAGAGAAAGATAACACTAAGCCCATTTCCTTCACATGATGGATCCATAAATGTGTTCAACTTCAGGTTCTTCAATTTATTGTTACCCCTAGGCAATGTGCACTGGTATTCTCTGTCAGTACGAAGAAGAACAATGATGTGGGACCTATACTTTCTGATTAATGTATGTACAACTCAAGAACCTTAGAGAAAAATGCTATTTGATAATTTGAAGGAAGAATATTCATCTGATAGAAAAGTACGAAAGTGTCCTTAGAGTGATAATACAGATGACAAAATGAGGTTGCAAATTTGTTGTTACTGAGAATTTTTAAAAAGACTATATCAAAATGATGGGCAGATCACTTCAAAGCAGAACAATAAAATGACTAAACTTCCTCCTAATAAAGCAGTTATATGATTTTATGAGAGAAGATTGAGTTTTGCTTCTAAGTAAAATTTCTGGGTAATACGAACATGAACCAATATGGAGGGTTTGAAATAAAAAGGATTAATATTCTTGTTTTTATTAAATTTGCTTCAAAATTAAATTTGTTTCATAATTACACATGCTAAGATGATTTATGCACTTTTAAAATAAGATAATTGACAGATGTAACAACTATTGTCAAATGAGTCACATTTGCATTTGGTTTCCAATTTTCAGTTCTCTTTAAAAAGTGCAATTATTCTTAGCAGTGAGGAATATAAATCTCATAAGATACATGTAAATCCTCACTTTGATTTATAGGTTTCAGTGTTAATTATACTAATGCCAACTATGCTAACAGTTTGGAAATTCTTTGACAAATACCAACATAAATGACAGGTCTAGCACATACAAATATGGATGAAAACTTGCCTGATTTTTAAAAATTATTTTACAGATATGGCCCTATAATACTTAGTCTATAACTGCTCATTTTGTTCTGGAAAAATGCCATCTGTAAAATTCTGGAGGGAAAATTATTCTGTAGAACAAATTGGATTTATACAAGAATAAATCACTTATTGCCAAAAAAAAAAATGTGGAGGATGGAGATGCAAAATGGCCAAGGCAAGCTCAGCCCCATCAACTTCACCCATCCACCCACATACACCTTGTGTAGATATGAGTCTTCCAAAGAAAGGCTTTACTAAAGTCCTTTCAAACTTGTGAGTTTCTCCTCTTCCTTGAAATGAATCAGAGTATTTTGATAATTCCTTTTATTCCAACTTTATCTTAAAAATAAACATACTTGGTAAGACTTGATTTTACTTTTCAACCTTCTACCCTATATGCCATCAGTTATATTAAATATGATATTTAAGTTTCTAACATTGGTTTCAGAAAACAGTATACACCAAACATTGGGTGAATATGTAAGTGAAATTTATGTCAGAAAATCTTGTATTTATTCCTAGGTTTATCATTTACTAGGTAATTTATTTTAGTCTATTAATGTATCTATTAATTTTAATGTATTTTAAAGCTAACAGATTTGAATTAAATCATAAAATAGTAATTTTAACATGTATCTTAATAAAGTTTTGAAACCAGGAGTTGATTCTTCAGATCATCTTGTAAGGATGTGATAAGGAATCATTCATATTCTGTGTTTATAGTCACTGGAATAGCATGTAGCTCTTGATAGATTTGCAGCAATGATTATTTCTTTACATTCGCCCCAGGTAATAGTAAAGTGTAATTGACCACAAATAGGTATCTATGGATTTAAATGCAATGATCAAATTATCTTACATGGACTAATACATTTTTATAGCATATTATGATTTACACAGGGATTTTATATTCTATTTTATTTTTAATACCTCTGGAGGTGAGCATTATCAATTTTATTTTACCAATGGATAATTTGAATGTGTGATTACATGCTTTGCTTAAAATCACATATTGCTGTGATTCAATACAATATTTCCTACTTCAATTTCATTGTTATTTATATTGTACAATCAGGAAAAAATCCAATCTTTATACTTAACTACCTCTGATAGTTTCAGAATCTTTTTAATTCTCTTTTTAAGATCTTAAAAAAATAATAGAATTTATTTGCTCATCTGGACGATTAAGCAGTTTGAAGTCAGGGATTATATCTCAGCTGTTTTTCAGTCTTACAGTTAGTCCATAGTTCAAAGCCCTGGATATATTAGGCAATAATATATTCCTAAAATCAATAACATTTGCTCAATTCGTATGATGAAAAATGAAAAACAAGAGTGACACAAACTATTAGCCAGAAATATTACATGTCAGACTTGATTCTTATTGCATCCTGTTCATATCATTTATTCATACCATTTATGTAGTATTTTAAATTTTTTTACTTGGAATCTTATGTTTTCATAAAAATTCATCCAAATGCTAAAGTTTAACATTGATATATCTTGGGAATAGAATTCAACAAACTTGTATTTGTATGGTGTCATGATCACAGCTGCATAATCTTTGACAATATGATATAATTGAAACATATGTTGGACACCAATCAAACTGACCATTCATTCTGGATTCCAAGATTAGCTCTGCTCCTAACTGTGATGGTACCCTTGAGCGAAGAACACTTAAATGCTTTCTGTCTAAATTTCTACATATGCCCAATGGAGATGATAAAGCTTATTCTACTCTTTTTCCAAATGATAAGACAGTAAAACAGTGGTTCTAATCACTTACCAGTGTTGTAATCGTAAGCAAATCTTTATCTCCTATAAATATAGCTAATAATAGTACATGCCTTCAAGTTTATAATGAAGATTAAATAAGTTAATATTTATAAATTATATAGAACTGTATGTAGTACATAATAAGCACTATGTAGGTGTTATGTAAAAATGTGTGTGCATAGTTTGAAAAGTACAAAAAAATGCATGTTAAGTCAATATTAAATAAATAGATGAATAAATCCCAAGCCTCTTCACTTGAGGCAAGTATTATTCCCCCAAAATGTTAATCTAGATAGACCATATATTTCCAGGACTTGAGTCTCATTTTCCTTATCTGAAAACTGGATTAAATGATCTTTCATTTACTTATATTTCAGATAATATATAGATTTTGTATCTCCCATGTTCAAGAAGGTAAAATTAAGAAAGCACACTTTTTTACATCAAGAACAATTTTATTTTTTTAATAATTTTTAAAAATTTATACATGACAGCAGAATGCATTACAATTTTTATTACACATTTAGAGCACAACTTTTCATATCTCTGGTTGTATACAAAGTATATTCACATCAATTCATGTCTTTACACATGCATTTTGGATAATAATTTCCATCACATTCCACCATCATTTCTAACTCCATAACCCCACCCTTCCCCTCCCACCCCTCTGCCCTATCTAGAGTTTGTTTATTCCTCCCACACTCCCACTCCTACCCAGCTATGAATCAGCCTCCTTATATCAGAGAAAACATTCAGCATTTGTTTTTTAGGGATTGGCTGACTTCACTTAGCATAATCTGCTCTAATGCCATCCATTTCCCTGCAAATGCCATGATCTTGTTATTTTTTTAGTGCTGAGTAATATTCCATTGTGTATAAATGCCACATTTTTTTTATCCATTCATCTATTGAAGGGCATCTAGGTTGGTTCCACAGTCTATTAAATTAAACCTCTGAATTTAATTATTGTGAGTTAAATTAATTAATGTGAATTAAACCTCTGAATTTAATTATTGTGAATTGTGCTGCTATGAACATTGATGTGGCTGTGTTCCTGTAGTATGCTCTTTTTAGTTCTTTTGGGTATAGTCCAAGAAGGGGAATAGTTGGATCAAACTCAAAATGGATCAAGGAGCTAGGAATCAAACCAGAGACTCTGTGTCTAATAGAAGAAAAAGTTGGCCCTAATTTCCATCTCGTGTTGTCGGGCTCCAAATTCCTTAATAGGACACCTATAGCACAAGAGTTAAAATCAAGAATCAACAAATGGGACTTACTCAAACTAAAAAGTTTTTTCTCAGCAAGAGAAATAATAAGTGAGGTAAATAGGGAGCCTACATCCTGGGAACAAATTTTTACTCCTCACTTCAGATAGAGCACTAATCTCTAGAGTATACAAAGAACTCAAAAAGTTAAACAACAAAAAAACTAAATAACCCAATCAACAAATGGGCCAAGGACCTGAACAGACAGATATACAATTAATCAACAAGTACATGAAAAAATGTGCACCATCGCTGGCAATCAGAGAAATGCAAATTAAAACTACTCTAAGATACCATCTCACTCCAGTAAGATTGGCAGCCATTATGAAGTCAAACAATTACAAGTGCTGGCGAGGATGTGGGGAAAAGGGTACACTTGTACATTGCTGGTGGGACTGCAGACTGGTACAGCCAATTTGGAAAGCAGTATGGAGATTCCTTGGAAAGCTAGGAATGTACATTATCTTCTGAGAAGTGACGGTTCAGATCCTTGGCTTATTTATTGATCAGGCTATTTAGGGTTTTTGTGTGTGTGTGTGTGTGTGTGTGTGTGTGTGTGTGTGTGCTTAGCTTTTTGAAAGAACGATTTTAATTAAGAATGAGAGAAGGCATGAACAAACTACTGAAATAAATTGTTTATTTATAGAATGTAAAGTGCAAATAATTCTCATTTTCAAGTCTTCTTAGAGGCCCTTGAAGAAGAGGAAGGGATTAATGAAAAGCTACAGCCACTGTTATGGTATGAGGAATTCTGGCAAAATCTCCCATGTTAGTGTAGGAATATTCAGTGGTAAAGTGATTGGAGGGCTGTGACCTCATCAGTTCATCCTTGTTTGAATGGACTGACTGAGAGGTAAGTGTAGGCAGGTGGGATGTGCCTGGAGGAGGTGGTCACTCAAGATCTTCCCTGCAATCCTTTCACCTTTCTCTCTCTGCTTCCTAGTTGACAGGAAGAGAGCAATGTTCCTTCACCATGCCCTTCCGCCATGATGTTCTGCCTCCCTTTGTGCCCAGAGCAATCAAGTCAGTTCATCATGAATTAAACCTCTGAAAACGTGAGCCAACATGAACTTTTTCTCTCTAAATTGCTTGTCAGGTATTTTGGTCACAGTGACAAAAAGCTGAGGAAAACAGAAAATAAAAAAAATCCACCCCATCCTTTAATTACACTCAGCCTAACTCCAGTTGCCAGTTCTTTCAACGTAGGGAAGTATTTCAGTATGGCTCAGGGAAAAGGGGCACTCTAGAGCAGAACAGAACTACCACAGCTAAAAACTGACTTCCCAGATGCTGGTAAAATGTCACCATTAGCAAATACTGAGAACAGCCACAGTGATGAACTTTTAGTAAAATTTCTGGTGGCCTGGAACCAAAGACTGGGATCATGTGAAGAGGCTTGGGATTTATTTACCTATTTATTTACTATCAAAGTACAACTTTATGGTAAAATGTGCATTTAATGAGTTTAGATGAATCAATATTAATTTGGGTGAATCTCAAATTGTTTTGTTAAAGGGTATTAAGATGGAGCTAAGTTTTGAAGCAGTCTTCTTGTGATTAGACCAAAGATGGAATGTACTCCATAGAATTCTCCCACGTTTTCAAGTGTGTCCCAATATTCTGATAAATATTCATAAAGCATATTTTGATGTTTAGTATTTTAAGTGAATATTTGGTGGTTTAAAAGAAGAAAACACAAATAAAGCTTCACTATGTAAAAATTTACAGTCAATGCTCAACACAAAGTGTGTTAAATGATACTAATTAGTAATTGAGAGGCCCAGGGTGATAAAGTGCAGGATAGATCGTGAAGTAGCTAAAGGAATAGCCATGATGTCTCTGAAAGTATGTACAGTGAAGTAGGAATAGAAAATAAAGGCAACGAGGGCTTGGTTTGTGGTTCAGTGGCAGAGCACTTTCCTCCAACATGTGAGGCACTGGGTTTCATCCTCAGCGCCACATAAAAATAAATAAACAAAATAAAGGTATTGTGTCCATCTATAACTAAAATAAATAAATAATAAAGGCGACTAAAGTATGCAGTTCCAGCAACAATGAGCATAAAAATGCTTTCACAACATATTTTGAAAACAAATTCAAATTATGTTGAATGGACCTGAAGAAAAATTAAACAGATTTTTTTTTTTTTTGTGTGTGTGTGTGTGTGTGTGTGTGGTACTGGGGTTGAACCAAGGACCTTCTGCATGATAGACAAGCACTCTACCTCTGAACAACATCCCCAGCCCTGAACTGAAATATTATTAAGTGATAATTTCATGTCCAGATTTTTCTAATTATGATATATTTAAACTCATAAAATTATCTTACTATATGAAAGAGCAGACTAAGGGACCATTAAGAAAATATCAGACACAGTTTAGATGGACAGGGATTATAGTTTGAGAGACACATACATTTCAAAGATTGAAAATTTTTCTATAATGATACTTGTTATCCAAAAAGAAAAAAAAAATCACGTGGAAATCACACTGGTCATTTACACTTAGCTCAGTTGCCAATGATGTGTATACACTGGGTGCTTTATTCATACCAAATTGCTTAATATATACTTCAAGAGAAGCATTAACTGTTACTTTATTAAAACAGTGTAATAAATTCTGATTCCCAGAAATAAACAAGTAAGTCTTTGAAGTAATAAATTCATTCTATTAAGTCACATCTAAATAGGTACTTTTTGAGAAAATCACATACCATTCACCTTAACATTTTTTTAAAAATTTTAAAAATTTATTTAAAAATTTATTTACTCATTCTAATTTGTTATACATGCCAGTAGAATGCATTTCAATTCATAGTGCACATGTAGAGCACAATTTTTCATGTCTCTGGTTGTACACAAAGTAGAGTCACACCATTTTTGTATTCGTACATGTACTTATGTCCATCTCATTCTGCCACCTTTCCTATCCCATGCCCCCTACCTTCCCCTCCTTCCTTTTTGCCCTATATAGAGTTCCTCCATTCCCCCATGTTCCCCCCACCCCCATTATGGATCAGCATCCACATATCAGAGAAAACATTTGGCCTTTGGTTCTTTTGGGATTGGCTAACTTCACTTAGCATTATATTCTCCCACTCCATCCATTTACCTGAAAATGCCATGATTTTATTCTCTTTTAATGCTGAATAATATTCCATTGTGTATATATACCACAGTTTCTTTATCCATTCATCTATTGAAGGGCATCTAGGTTGTTTCCACAATTTAGCTGTTGTGAATTATGGTGCTATAAACATTGATGTGGCTGCATCACTGTAGTATGCTGTTTTTAAGTCCTTTGGGTATAAAATGGAGGAGTGGATAGCTTGGTCAAATGGTAGTTCCATTCCCAATTTTCCAAGGAATCTCCATACTGCTTTCCATATTGGTTTCACCAGTTTGCAGTCCCATCAGCAACGTATGAGTGTGCCTTCCCCCACACATCCTCACCAACACTTATTATTTGTATTCTTAATAGCTGCCATTCTGACTGGAATGAGATGAAATCTTAGAGTAGTTTTGATATGCATTTAACATGGTGATATCAATATTTATTCATGGAACATAGAAATATTTTGTTGCAATAAATTCATACAGTTTCCTTAAAGGGAGGAGTAATAATGGACTATTTAAAGACTATTACCTAATATTCCACGATTAGGACTCTTTAAATATAAAAATCAGTGTGGATTTTGGGTGTTGATCAACAAACATGATTAGTTCAGAATTATACAAACTTTTTAGATAATAAAGTTTACTTGGAACAAATGCAATTACTTAAAAATTAGGATTAGTTAGAAATATGATTTAAAATTTTTCTCTAATTTATGATTACAATTGCATTATTACATACAAACATGCCAAAATGTCAACATCTATACTTTATTTATTCTTAAAAAAATGTAAGGCATAGTAAATAACATAACCAATATTAGAACATAAGAGACAAAAACTGTCACCAAATCAAGGAAAATTTTCTTTAAAAAACTATTAAAAGGTAAATTCATTTAGTGAATGATCAGAAAATATGTGAACATTTTAGTTTTCTTTGTTTTCATATAAATGAAAGTAGAATCTTACTGGTTTGCAGACAGAGGCTCCACCTCCATGATCCAGTGATTCAGAACATGGGTTTAGGGTCAGACAGACCAGTGCTACTGTCTATTCATTGCTATAACATTGGGAACTTGCCCAAACTTTGACTTACTTATTTTTAGGAATAGTAATAATTATTAAGACTGATGAGAAAAAAATAGGTATGTATGAATGGAATAGGAATAAATTCTAAAATGCCTTCAGTTCTCCCATATTCCTTAATAAATGTCTCTTTTGTCAATTTCAGCATTCAGTTAGTGCAGAGACTTAGAGATGCTTGTTGCCCTTGGGAACATGCAGCACGTTCTCTCATACAGCAGTTGCTGCCTAAGCCAGAGAAGTGGGAGTATCATTTTTTTTGCATCTTCTAATAACCAAAAGGACCACCCTGGGGGTTTCACTCAGCACAGCTCTTCTTGATTCTTCCCAATTCTAGTCACAATGAAAATGGTTTTAAAAAAGTAGAGGGAAAAACAAAACCTTAATCAACTACAAAAAGCTCTTGTGGCTCAGATTTCTAAAGTAATCAAGTAATAATGTTAAAGTTTCTAAAATCACCTAGCAAAGAGAGCAAGACTCCCCCGGCCCCAGCAAATCAACTGTTTTAACACCCCCCTCCCTTTAAAGTAGTGGTAGTTATTTAATGAAAGTAAGTATTTTAATTTTATGTAGTTTCATTTTCTTAAATATTTTCCTATTGAGATTTTATGATTTCACAGTAATTCATCATTACTCTGCTGTTTCCAACTTGTCCAAGCTCTACATCTGATTTTGTTTGTCTGAATATTATTTTCATGATGAAATAAGAAAACAGGCTTGTGATTGGTTCCACATTTGCAGGATATTCTAAAAAATAAAATCTTTCTTTTTATTTTTTGTTCATAGTTAATATTTTTCTTTGAGAGAAAAACATTTCTCATTTAAATGTTATCAAATGTATCCCTTTAGTTATTTACATACTTTAACCAAATTCACATGAACCCATTATTTAAATAAAGATAATTGAGCTAAACTAAAATTAATATGTTTTTGGATAAAAACTGCAACAGTGAAAGATGGTAACATTAAATGGTGCTTTCTTAAAATTTTCTTAAGAACATGAAATATTTCCAAAAAAATATTATTATTATTATTTATTTTAAGGCTACTCCATGTTGGTAAGAAATACTTGTTGAACAGAATAGAGAAAGGTTAAATGAAAATTAAATGTCCTCTTTCACTCTTGTTCTACTTGTCATAGGATTCAGCTTCTTGAATAGATTCCAGTTGTTTTCTACACATAGAAAGTACATTATATAATAATGTAAAATCTATCACAAATGAAATATCACAAACACACTTGCTGAAGGTTATTTTTAAATTAAAATATCTTTTATATCATGAATACCTACTCACACTGCTGCTTATATATTTACCTTATTTTTGGTGACATTTTACATACAATTGTAGTATTTTTTTTTTAAAGTGTCTTTGAAAGGATATCTTTCTTTGCAAGGACATCTGTATCTACCTATCTGTATATATGAAACCAAGTAGTCTCCAAAGACCATTTCAATTTGCATTCTTACATGATAATATCAGTGGGATAATATCAAGAGGCTCTTGTTACTGCAACTTGTTTAACGTTGTCATACAGCAAAATTCCAACTCTTGGTCAAACGACTCACTTAAACTAACCACAGTGGTTTCAAATGGAAATAATCATCTTTTCACAAATTACTTTTACATGTCTTGCCTCATTTTCTCCTTTGCCCAGGTTTGTAACTATTTCATTGGTTTTTCTGCAATTTTAGTATGTCAGCACATTAGTCCTGTTGTTCATATGTGTTGTACATATTTTCTCCAGTTTATCATTTTCAAAAATGCTTTTGTTTTTCACTAGGTAGTGGGAGAATTTTAGTGGGATACTTTAGAGCCCTTTATTTTGGGTTCATTTGCTCAGAACATCTCTCTCTGTAGATTTCTGCATCCCTTTTTGGTTTGTGTACATCACTCAGAGAGGATGTAGGCATGTTTCAAAATGAAGCTCTTGAATTCACAGATTTTTTTCTTTCATATCTCTCAGTTTAACTATATTAGGCCAGTACAGACTTAGATGCACTTTTCTTCTTTGTTTTACTTCTATACAATTTTCCTTCCCTGTGTTTGACCACCAGGGTTGGGATTTGTGCTGAAGTAAATAATGATAATGAGCCAGGGATCTTTCCTCTTAAATCCTAATAATCCTCTCTCCCCTCTCTTAGAGAATGTTTGAATGTTTTCTACTCCTCAAACAAAATGTTCTCCACTTCCCGTGGCACAATCACATCAGCTCGTATCCTCTCAACTTTAATCTCCCAACCAGGATCATTTTTCTTAAGTCCTCAGGACACTGAATTTCTCAGAGACACTGACATTATATTCAGAATCTAGAAGTTAGTGTTTTTTCTCTTTATCCTTTTTTAGTTTTTTCCAGAAGTCTCTGTATTCGGAAGATATCTTCCGTGTTCCCTAGATCAACTTTAACCCATCTTCATATCTGTTTTTCATTTTGCTTACATAGGAGATATCAAAGAGAGGAGATACATAACAATAGTTTAGTCTTCCAGAGGCTATAAATATATTTAGGTTGTTGGGATTTATACAGATTTCAAGGAGAAAAAATAATTTCACGACTTATGATAATATATAATCATAAATAGATATTTGATTTGGTTGCTAATATTATCACTAGAAATTTACTCATTTAATTATTGCACTTTTGGTCTTTTTTGTGATGAGATGATTTAGGAAACTAAGAGGCATAACTGGTCAAGCATGTAACTACAGTAGCAGGCATAGCTCGAAGGTGCTGGTTAATTGGTTATACTCACTTCATGCATTATTGTGAAATAACTTCTCTTTATGAGCTTGTTACATGCTGAGCTTCTTAATGATCAAAGAAAACAGGTGCTGGCTCGAAATGCTGACCCAAGCAGTGCCTGTTTTCCTGTTTTACCATATGAAGCCATCATTTAAAATGCTGTCTTCCTCTTTCAATAGTGGAGAAGCCAATGGATATATAAGCAGGAGTAGAGTTCACATAGTGTCAAATTCCAGAGGATAATAGATGATTTCTCCTCCCAATTCTGTTACTCTCAGCCATTCATGCTTATGTCAATCCATGAAGCAGGAAATGAGGGCTGCAATTTTCATTATGATCAATAATCCCTCAAAAGTGCATTTAGAGGATTGTTAGCCTTCCAGAGTCATGAATTAAGTAGAATAACAGAAGGTAGCATGTCAGAAGACCAACAGCAGCCCCCAGGCTACATTTGCAGTACCGATTCTGCATAATTTTCCAGTTGGTTTGCAATCACGCATGAACCTAAAAGAACAAAAAGCTAGAACTTTTTAACTGTAATCAAAATTGTATCTGCAGTTTCTATGTACCTGTCTTTTAAAATGGCATTTTAAAGACCCCAGATGTACATAATGATCTGTTTTCAATACACATAAACAAGTCTTATGACTGTAAATGAAGGCCTTACTGCTTATCTGCTACTGTGGGTTATGTAAACCCTGTAAAATTATATAGATGTCATCTAAACTTCAGATGTAAGATTCCTATTCCCAGAAGCAAATACACTCAACTACTCAAAGTGAATGTAACAATCATTAGAAAAGAAAAATATATTTTCCAATAAACACAGATTCTTTAGAATTGGCATTTACAGAATCAAAAAATACCAGTTGTCTAAAGTTATTTGACAGTCAGGGTTATGGGACCTAGAGACATCACAATGCTTTGAAGGTTCTCCTGATAATCTTTATGAAATACATGTCCACCAAACTTGCTGAGGCTACAGAATGCTGACAAAGGGTAAGGAACTGGAGAAGGAAAAGCTTTGAGGGCTAGAAATGTAGCTTAGTGGTACAATGAGTGCTTAGCAAACCCAAGGCCCTGGATTCAATCCTCAGCACCAAAAATAAATAAATAAATATTGAGAAAATATATGAAGGCAGGAGATCAGATGAGATGGTAACAAATCTAATGAATATTTTATTCTCAGTTTCAAAAATGCATCCTGAAAACAATTCATTTACAATAGCATTGATAACCATAGGGTGTATGCTTTGCTCTGCTTCGGCTTAGCATTCTGGAAATTAAAAAAATGAAGTAGAAAAGTGTTATTGTTTATTGAAAAGCCACCATGTGTCAGACACTTTATAATGTGTCCACAAACTCATCACAGTAATTATTGACAACACGTCTTGCAATCTATATATTATAGTCACCATTCTATGAGAAAATCAATTGAGGATCATGACAGCAAATTGTAAGACAGGTATAATCCCGGTCTAAATAAATCAAACAGCTCACATATTTTATCCACCCTGTGTTAGCTCTATGACTTGGAAATTGTCAGAAGATAGACAGTGAAGGACTAAGGACATCAATGTTGCTAACGTGTGTTTAGATGTAACTCTGGTCCAGGCAGGGTGGAGGAAAGAGTGAATCCAATATTAACTTTCCTTTCTGGATAAAATGGAGGGAAAGGGAGAGTGGAAAATTCAGTGGATTCATGGAAAAAAATGAGAATGTGGATGTTAGAAAGAGAGAAACAGTTAAGAGGCAAAGCAATAACAGGTGATAAAATTTCCAAAGTATGTTTCAGGGTTTGAATTGCTGAGGCCGAACAGATATAAAGATCTTTAACCTATATTGGGGTGAACAAGTGCTTATCCCTTGTGGCTAATTAGGGATAGAGCCTGGAAAATTATAATTTGAGTCTTTTGCATTATTTAGTGTGTCATGCCATTAAAATGCTCCGTGTCTCATAATCAGTTATGTTCATTTAATAGAATCCATTATGTTTGTTCATTAAAATGGAATTTTACATGTATCTTGTTATCTGAGCACTAGCTTATAGAATGAACATGTTATTAATAAATTATAGTCTCATCACTAATTTGGGATGGGTTGCTTTTGTTCCCAAATTTGTAAAATGGAAATCTTGTTTTTTGTTGATTAAATATTTTGGAAGATATAATGATCCAATGTAGAAAATTACAGTTCTGAAGCAAAAGTTCCTCAAAAATAACTTATTACAATTTCTTAATGAAATATTATGTGAATAAGATAATTTAAAATGAGTGATTTTTTCCATTTTGTTCAATTTATGTTTGTTCCCTAAAGTATCATTATTCACATTGAAAAAGATCACAGAAATATGCTTTAAAGATTTTGTTCACAAATATAGGCTTGGAGCATCTTATTTGCCTTAGAATTTAATGTTATGCTTGAAAAACCAGTTTTTGGGGGGTTTTTTAAGAGCTCAAGCCAATTATTTCAATTTTTTAAAATTATTAGACTAAGAAATATTTTATATTAAAATATATCTGCCCTTAGCTATTCAAAATAATATTGAAGAATAAAGTTTACATACATCTTTTTCTGTGTCAGACATATGAGTTATAAATAAGTATAATTGTTAAAGAAATTAATTCTTCTTCTCTGCAAGGGACAAAGTATACTTATTTCCATGTATAAAATATGAAAAATATATAATGTAGATTGCTATTAAATGGGGGAAATCTCACTTTATATAGTATTTTTATCTTTTTTGCCCTAAGTTACATAGTTTTTCTTCCATTCCTTATTGTGAAGTTACTTTAAAGCAAAACAGAGCAATCAGCCATAATAAGAAAACAAAGGCATAGTCTCTTCTTGATCATTTCTTCTTCACTCCATCTTGTTTTCACAGTACTTTTGTCTCCAAAAGAAGCCAAAACACCTTACATATTTATGTCAAAGGACCATGGGTCTTGCTAAAGTTAAGTTTTTTCTTTGGCCAAAGTCAGTTGTTGCTGAAAAAAAATTTCCTAATCCATGCTTCTTAGAAAATTAGACTTCTCTTTCAGGAAGTGAACGATACCTTTCAAAACATACCTAGTTCAGCAAACTTAAATATCATCAAATATCTATTCATAATGACCTCAATCATAGAAGACTATCTTATGAGACTTGTCTTCTAGATAATGAACAATGAAATTCTTCATACAGGGAATTTGTTAATCTGTGTGTATTTAGATGCATGGAATGTTTCCCACAAAATTATTCTGTAATCTTTCAGTTTAGTTTGTACCCTGATATCCTACTGGTCTTGAGCTTTGCATCTTACCTTTTCAGAACTCATATAAACATACTTTAGGACCTCTCAATATTTGCTCCTTTTGCATGCCATAATTTTATATCTTCATTTTTGGAGACAGGAGATGTCACTGATGTTTAATTGTATTTCATAAAAATCAATCAAGTTACCATTGGGAAGTCATAATGACCAGACTGTAAATACATGTGGCACATATTTAGTATTTCCCTAGACTCTGTTATTATTATTGCAAGTATTAAGACAGTTTTCTGGAGGATACACCAGTGTCAACAGGTTCTTACACATTCAAATTTCTGGGAGGACCTTCTCCTTATTACCATTCAAAAAAATCCACAAAGGACAATAACATTTTCTGACCCTGAGAGAATGTTATTATAAACTAATGTGCACCACATTGCAACATTTTTATTAGTACCAGCACCCACAGAAGAATAGCTCAAAGTCTATTTGTACATTATATAGATTCGTAATTCTTTATGCATTTAAAGGAATGATTTTTAAAGGAAAACTTCATTACTTACTGATTTTTACATTTTTGCAAAGTAGTCAACTTAACCCATGTTCTGCTTAAATCATTTTTTCCTTTTCTATTAAAGGATCCTAAAATTTCCAAGCATGCTATTTATACATGGGCTTAATTTTTAAAATGGCCATTTTAAATTCGAACTTTTTTGTCCATACCTAATGTTAAAATTCAGGATAATATATTTAGCACTTTTTGAATAATTTCTCATGTACTTTTTTTGTCTGAATATAGGCATATTTTTCATTTAATGCAAAGAAATTTCAACCTACAATAGCATATTTAATATAACAACTCTAATTTCCAATGTTTTCCTTTTGGGATGCAATTTTATGTAAAGGAATGCAGCATTTATCTCTGGCTAAAACCACAATTTTGCTTCATCTGTGGTCAGTGTGTTTAAGGAATTCAATTTATGATACCTTGTGGGATTTTTTTTTTTTTTTAGGTGAACTGTATATCAAGTAGTTTTGTGGTTTTTGAAGGAACTTCTTGGCATTCAGGGCCATTTCTTGTGCTGTACAAATCCTTCGTGCTTTCTGGGGAGCAGACTACTTAAAATTCATATGGAAACATTCGATGCAATACGTGTATTTGGAATAACCACTGAACTATTTCTCTATTTAATTGAGGTGGTCTGTGCTCATTCATGGTGTCACACTGCCAGCTATTTTCAGTCTACCAATTATTTCTTTGGGGACATGGTAAAATCTTTGCTTCAGTAAATGTTTCCACTTTCTTAATACAGCAGTTTTCCCTTCTCCTTCCAGCTTCTAGTGGGCAGACAGAACAAGAACTGCTAGCTGTTGAAACACAAGCGCAGCTGGAGATCTCACACCTTCCCCCAGGAACTGAGTGAAACTTGATGCTCAAATTCAGTGATTGCTGAATTTTAATAACTGCACCCATTCTTTTTTTCTATCATCACATTGAGGATATGTCCTTGAATATTCAGGAAATCACGGGATTGCTTACATTCTGGTTATTGTGCTAGAAATTCAGGGTTGTATCCCTGGGGCAACCATTTGCATTTCTTCCCTTAGCTCCTAGGATTCTGCTGTTCACCCTCTTCTTGCATAGTGTTTCCAGGTAGTTCCCCCAAGGGAAGGATGAACCCTGAACTAGCATGTTTTCTGTTTCTATGTTCCTCCTCCACATCTGGGATCACAATGAAAAAGGTACCACTGGCAAGAAGACCAAATGCATGTCCAAAGGTCACGGTCATGAGTTCAATGAACAGGTGTCAGCAGGTCACAACAAAGGGCTGAGGCTAATCTGCCCACCACAGTGGACACTCCAAGACTCCTGCAGGGAACCAAGGACCCATTGTCTCCTGAAAAAGACCTGGGGTGAATTCCTCTTATGTATCTTTTGGTCCCTAGAAAATCTCTGGAGGCATACAAGTAAAACAAAAATATGCTGATATCTTTCCTATTAAAAAAAAACCTCTTTCTAATTTTCTCTCCAACATTTTATAAAAGGACAGAGGCAGGTGATCTTTTAAGGGTCAGAAAAATTATTCCCAGTGACCTCCTTCGCAAGATCTGTGTCGGTGGGTTCATATCCCGCTTTGTGATGTAGATATACTTGGCAGTAACTATCTTAGAATTTCAGTCAAAACTGAGAACAGGAATACCCATTTTAACATGTACTATAACTGAAGTCTACAGAAAAGAGAGGTTTGTTATTTTCTAACATATGCCAGCTCTTCCTAATGAATTAACATTCCAGCAGAGAGGAGGATGATTTAGAAATTCTGATTAATATTTTATTTTCTTCCAGTCTCAACTGTCTCCCTTTCGTTTAAATATTGAGTCTACTTAAAATACAGCTCCCTATTACATTGTAAAAATTGCTTTGGAATAACTAAGTCTTCTTAGATAAATCCTCAATGTTTCACTTTTCTCTTGTTCTTCTTCCCCAAACAGTGGGTGTGTCTAGGAAGGGGACTCTCTCTACCTCTGCAGCGGGAGGTGAGCATGTCCTTGGATCCAAGAAGCACCCTGGGATGTCATTCTGGAGTTGCCAAGTTGGTATCATTTAACCTTTGTCACAATGTGCTGGTGCTGGCCCCTGGAGCCCATGCCACACATTTGAAGTCATTACCAATGGTACTATCTTCATCTTGACTGCCGGCTTTTTTGATTCAAAAAAAAAAAAAGCCTGGTCTCCTCTGGTCTGCACCTCTCCCTAAGATGTATGGGATTATTATTATTATTATTATTATTATTGTGGTAAAAAGCACATCACATGACATTTGTCATCATAACCATTTTCAAGTAGACAGTTTTTGTAACATTAAGGATATTCACATCAATGGGAAACAAATCTCCAGAAGCCCTTCATCATGCAAAACAGAAACTATAAACTCAGTAAACAAAAATTCTCACTGTCCTCAGATTCTGGTAACTACCTTTCTCCTTTCTGTTTCTATGGTTCTCCCCTACTTCAGATTCCTCATTTAAGTGGGATTACACAGCATTTGTCTTTCTACTGATTTCAGGTTACATGGTGTATTCAATGTTCAGGCACGTTAGAGAATATGACAGAATTATCTTTCTAAGGCTGAGTATAAATTGTATATCCTACACCAGTTTGTTTATGCCTTCAGCCATTGGAGGACATTTGAGTTGCTTTCACCTTTTGGCTATTATGAATAGTACTGCTATGAATGGGTTTAAAATATCTCCTTGAAGGCTTGGTTTCAATTCCTTAGAATCTACACCCCAAAGTGGGACTGCTATATCCTAGGTAGTTCTACATTTAATTTTTTAAGGTGCCACCATACTTTTTTGTACAGCTATTGCACCATTTTTACATTTCTACAAATGGTGTACATGGATTCCAATTTCTCCACATTCTTACAAACTTGATATTTTAAAAATAAATTGGAATTGTTTATATAAAGCAAAACCATGATAATAATACATAATGGCTATGCCATAATCTTTAGCTCACACATTTCTTTGTAGGTAAACCTCATTTAAGCATACAGAGGATAAGCTCTTTGACTATACTGCCTATTTCTTAATACTTTAGTATCTGCAGAAATAGCTTCAACCTATAATATAAGCAAATATCCTATTTAAACATTCTCAGCCTGGACTTCACATCTATACAATAAGGATTTGTAATATTGGCTTCAAGGATAATTCTGCTAGATTTTCTGGGTATTACTATTATTATCAATAGAGAAATTCAATTGCCCTGACTTCTTACAAGGACATTGTCGGAAAGTCTTAGGTCTTACAGTCTGAATTTAAGACACTTTTGCTTTAGAGCTAACAATTCAGACGTGATATCGCCTAAGCATTGGGCATTCCATGATTGCAAATCTGATGTGAAACACCACCTGATCTCTGAACAGGTCTCCACTAACTACAAAATCTATCAATATGCCAACAATGGTACCTAACACAGCCATTTTGTGTATTAGAAAAGATTCTTAAAATTATGACTTTTCCTAATTTTCATAGTACATAAATGAGACAATACCACTACATGAGTGTTTTGATTCGTTATATGGTATTCTCCACTATTTCCTACATTATACATATTTTTAAAAAAATTTATGATTGTTACTAGAGTATAAGAGTATCAATGGTACTACATGGAATATAGTACCAGTGTTTCATTCCACTGAATAAATCAATATTTTAAAATATGCATTAAAATAACCAAACTAAGAAACTTTCGTGCTTTTTCTGTTTTTCCTTTTATCAACTTTTTATTATGTGAGGAGTTTGTGGTAGGCAGAGGATGGGCCCCAAATATGGCACCATACTAAATCCTGGAATCCTGGAATACATTAGTCTACATGTCAGGGAGACTTTCATATATGAAGTTAAGGTGCTTGAAAGAGGAGATTATCCTGGATTATTTGGGTGGAAGTAATCCAATCACAATTTCTGACTTTGAAGGTGGAGAGTCCATGAGCCAAAGATTCCAGACAAAGGAAAATTTGTTTCTTTTGTATTATTACCAAGAAGGGAGTTGGAGCTCAATATCTCTACCTGCATTGTGCCTTGAATCTTCAAGTACAATGAACTTGTACTTGAAGATTCTCCCCTAGAGCCTCCAGAAGCACAACCCAATTTACTCATTCAATTTTTTTTTTTTTTGGAGGATCCCAGGGATTGAACTCAGGGGCCCTCAACCACTGAGCTACATCCCCAGCACTATTTTGTATTTTATATAGAGACAGGGTCTCATTGAGTTGCTTTGCACCTCACTATTGCTGAGGCTGGCTTTGAACTCTTGATCCTCCTGCCTCAGCCTCCTGAGCTACTGGGATTACAGGTGTCTTTCACCACACCTGGCCACTCATTGATCTTTGTTGGACTTCTAACTTACAGAACTGTCAGATGATAAAATTTATAAATTTGAGCCACTAAGTTTGTGGTAATTTGTTGTGGTAACAATAGAAAATGAATGCAGTGAGCATTACCCTAAATATCATTACATACAGGCATAATGACTTAATAGCATTTTGTACTCAAATTGTACTTCTAAACAAAATGACTCTTTGGTTTTTCAGTGCTATTGTGGGAATTCCCATAGATTCATTAAGGATTTTTTTTTTCCTTTTACTTACCTGAGAAATCTAAAGACACTGGTGTGTGATTTAGGACATATCCTCAATGCATAACCCATCAGATAAAGTACAAAGTGCTTTTGAATAAAGTAAGATTTACTGGAGGAATTATCTTGTTGACAGTGAGCTAAATGAAATTCTCTCTGAAAAGCACTAGAGTGGGCACCCTTGGGTTAGGAGCTAAAGCCTCTGATAATCATAACCTCTGGCATATAGTTACACACTAGTAATGGAAATATCCTCTTGGGAATTTCAGACTTGCTACCATGGATCTTGTTTGCTAACACTGACTGTTTTGCCTAGCTGCTTATAGAAACTCCATGCTGCAACCCATCTGTTCCCTCATCAAAGTACTTTAGGACCAGCAACTATTTCAGACAATTTCTATAACTTGTGATGTCTCATTCCGCATGTGAATGTTCATTGTACTTGAAGATTCAAGGCACAATGCAGGTAGAGATTCAGCTCCAACTTTTCCCTTCTTGGTAACAATCCAAAAAAAAAAAAAAAGATATGAATTATTTTTGTTCATTTCAGTCATTCCACAATGTGTACATGTTTTAACACATCATGTTGTACATGATAAATATATGCATTTTTGTCAATTAATAACTGTTAAAAAGTCTGATTTCTCAGACCTCGTTTTTTAGCACCCATCACACCAAAGTTTATTCCTCATTATTAATTCCTCATTAATTTTATAGGAGATATTTAATTGCTATATCCAA
Organism: Spermophilus citellus; assembly: GCF_964194105.1. Taxonomy (NCBI): domain Eukaryota; kingdom Metazoa; phylum Chordata; class Mammalia; order Rodentia; family Sciuridae; genus Spermophilus; species Spermophilus citellus. The sequence goes on along the minus strand of NC_138196.1, from coordinate 48,800,025 downwards.
TTGCTATATACTATCTGGTATATGAGAGATATCAAATGAATGCTATTTGAATTAATTAATGGTATGCCTCTCATCAGATCATTTATTTAGGTTTAAGACTGACAAAGCATGTATTGTTTTATCCCATATTACTAAAGAGCAGATCCTTGTAAAGATCTTATCATCCTCCTATGCATTAATGACAGATTGTTCCTCTGGTCTGATGGGGGTTGTCATCCTTCATTCTATCTTTGAGTGAGTCCTAACTCCTTTTCTCTGGTTATCTCATCTTGCCTTCCTGAGAAGTTTACCTCATTCATTACATTCTCTTTCTTCCAAATCTTCTGTCCCTGTCCCATAGCTATATTGTGCTTCTCAAAATAGAAACAAGATTGTTTTTTAATTGGTGCATTATAATTAAACAAAATGGAGGATTCATTATGCCATATTCATATATACACATAACATAGTTTGATCTATCCCATTCTGCTGTGCCTCCCCTTTCCCTTCCCTCCTCCTTCCACCACCCCCTTGTTTTACTCTACTGGTCTCCCTTCTAGTATTGTTATTGTTACTCAATGCATTACAATGATATATAAGTTTGATATTCACTCTAGTATATTCATAGATGAACCTAGGACAGTTTGGAAGACTTTGTTCTTCAGCATGGCCCCATCACCCCCACCCTCCTTCCTACCTTTCAGCATTCTTGCCTTATCATAAATGCAATCTAATCTAAAGAATAACCTTAAGGTCTTCTTCTGTCATTCCCCAGTTCTTCTAACTAAAAGAGCCCTCTTCTTCTCTGCAATTGACCTAAACCCAAGTATCAACTACTGCTAACATGCATTACTACCAATTCCCTTTCTGTAGCTTCAATATTTAACTGTCTTTTGTAGAGCAGCCAAAGGTACTTCTTTCTATATCAAAATATACAAAACTGATTTTTACAAACATTAGATTATGATGCTTATTCCTTCTTATATATTTGTAAATCAATAAATGATAGCACTTACTATCCTGTTGTTTGGGGCAGAACGTTAAGAGATAATTTCTTTCTCTGTCCTTCCTATAAAAATCATTCTCTCTCATTTACCACTACCCCCAAATCAAAATTGTGCATATATTTTCAGTGAATCATTTATTTTTCTGTTGTGTCATTTACCTATATTGTTTCCTTCCTTATTTAGATCAACAAAATCATTCCACAGATAGGTCTTTGGGTAAAAGCCAAAATGGAGAGCCAAGAGCAGCCAAATAAAACCCCAGAAGTCCTGGGCAGAGAAGCAGACACAGCACACAATATTATAGAAAGAATCACATCAAGTGGGTATTGACTGTCAGACTAAAGTCCACTTACCTGTAGCTCTGGAGAGCCCAGATGATCCACTACAGAATGTCTGCAGCCTCCAAGGAGCGTGGACCCTGTGTCCAGCTCCTGGACACTGGTAATGTTCTAACTTATCTCCTTGCTTTGTTAACTAACCTTAACTTTTTGATGTATACTCTCCCATTATTCTTTTTTTATTGGTTGTTCACAACATTACAAAGCTCTTGACATATCATATTTCATACATTAGATTCAAGTGGGTTATGAACTCCCAATTTTTACCCCTAATGCAGATTGCAGAATCATGTCGGTTACACATCCACAATTTTACATAATGCCCTATTAGTAATTGTTGTATTCTGCTACCTTTCTTATCCCCTACTATCCCCCCTCCCCTCCCCTCCCATCTTCTCTCTCTACCCCATCTACTGTAATTCATTTCTCTCCTTGTTTATTTTCCCATTCCCCTCACAACCTCTTATATGTAATTTTGTATAGCAATGAGGGTCTCCCTTCATTTCCATGCAATTTCCCTTTTCTCTCCCTTTCCCTCCCACCTCATGTCTCTGTTTAATGTTAATCTTTTCTTCCTGCTCTTCCTCCCTGCTCTGTTCATAGTTGCTCTCATTATATCAAAGAAGACATTTGGTATTTGTTTTTTAGGGATTGGCTAGCTTCACTAAGCATAATCTGCTCTAGTGCCATCCATTTCCCTGCAAATTCCATGATTTTATCATTTTTTAGTGCTGCTCCATGGTGTATAAATGCCACATTTTTTTTATCCATTCATCTATTGAAGGGCATCTGGGTTGGTTCCACAGTCTAGCTATTGTGAATTGTGCTGCTATGAACATTAATGTGGCAGTATCCCTGTAGCATGCTCTTTTAAGGTCTTCAGGGAATAGTCTGAGAAGGGCAATAGCTGGGTCAAATGGTGGTTCCATTCCCAGGTTTCCAAGAAATCTCCATACTGCTTTGCAAATTGGCCGCACCAATTTGCAGTCCCACCAGCAATGTACAAGTGTACCCTTTTCCCCACATCCTCGCCAGCACTTGTTGTTGTTTGACTTCATAATGGCTGCTAATCTTACTGGAGGGAGATGATATCTTAGGGTGGTTTTGATTTGCATTTCTCTGACTGCTAGAGATGGTGAGCATTTTTTCATGTACTTGTTGATTGATTGTATGTCCTCCTCTGAGAAGTGTCTGTTCAGGTCCTTGGCCCATTTGTTGATTGGGTTATGTGTTATCTTACTGTCTAATTCTTTGAGTTCTTTGTATACTCTGGATATTAGGGCTCTATCTGAAGTGTGAGGAGTAAAAATTTGTTCCCAGGATGTAGGCTCCCTATTTACCTCTCTTATTGTTTCTCTTGCTGAGAAAAAACTTTTCAGAGCCCGACCCCACAATATGTAGATCGGAGCCAACTTTTTCTTCTATCAGATGCAGAGTCTCTGATTTGATATCAAGCTCCTTGATCCATTTTGAGTTAACTTTTGTGCATGGCAAGAGGAGGGGATTCAGTTTCATTTTGTTGCATATGGATTTCCAGTTTTCCCAACACCATTTGTTGAAGATGCTATCCTTCCTCCATTGCATGTTTTTAGCCCCTTTATCAAATATAGTTGTAACTTTGTGGATTAGTCTCTGTGTCCTCTATTCTGTACCATTGGTCCACCCGCCTGTTTTGGTACCAGTACCATGCTGTTTTTGTTACTATTGCTCTGTAATATAGTTTGAAATCTGGTATCGCTATACCGCCTGATTCACACTTCCGGCTTAAAATTGCTTTTGCTATTCTGGGTCTTTTATTTTTCCATATGAATTTCATGATTGCTTTATCTATTTTACAAGAAATGCCTTTGGGATTTTGATTGGCATTGCATTAAACCTATAGAGAACTTTTGGTAATATCACCATTTTGATGATGTTAGTTCTGCCTATCCCTGAACAGGGTATATTTTTCCATTTCTAAGATCTTCTTCTACTTCTCTCTTTAGGGTTCTGTAGTTTTCATTGTATAAATCTTTCACCTCTTTTGTTAGGTTGATTCCCAAGTATTTTATTTTTTTGAGGATATTGTGAATGGGGTGTTTTTCCTCATTTCTGTTTCAGAAGTTTTGTCGCTGATATACAGAAATGCCTTTGATTTATGCGCATTGATTTTATATCCTGCCACTTTGCTGAATTCATTTATTAGTTCTAGTAGTTTCTTTGTAGACCCTTTTGTGTCTTCTAGGTATAGAATCATGTCTTCCACAAATAGTGATAATTTAAGTTCTTCTTTCCTATTTTTATGCCTTTAATTTCTTTCGTCTGTCTAATTCCTCTGGCCAGTGTTTCGAGAACTATATTGAATAGAAGTGGTGAGAAAGGGCATCCCTGTCTTGTTCCAGATTTTAGAGGGAATGCCTTCAATTTTTCTCCATTCAAAATGATGCTAGCCTGAGGCTTAGCATAGATAGCTTTTACAATGTCGAGGTAAGTTCCTGTTATTCCTAGTTTTTCTAATATCTTGAACATAAAGGGATGCTGTACTTTGTCGAATGCTTTTTCTGCATCTATCGAGATGATCATATGGTTCTTATCTTTGAGTCCATTGATGTGGTGAATAACATTTATTGATTTCCGTATATTGAGCCATCCTTGCATCCCAGGGATGAATCCCACTTGATCATGGTGCACAATTTTTTTTGATGTGCCTTTGTATCCAATTCGCCAGAATTTTATTGAGGATTTTTGCATCTAGGTTCATCAGAGATATTGGTCTGTAGTTTTCTTTCTTTGAGGTGACTTTGTCTGGTTTCGGAATCAGGGTGATGTTGGCCTCATAGAATGAATTTGGCAGAGCTCCCTCTTTTTCTATTTCCTGAAATAACTTGAAAAGTATTGGTATTAATTCTTTTTTAAAGATTTTGTAAAACTCCGCTGTATACCCATCCAGTCCTGGGCTTTTCTTGGTTGGTAGTCTTTTGATTGCTTCTTCTATTTCATCCATTGATATTGGTCTGTTCAAATTGTGTGTATCCTCCTGACTCAGTCTGGGCAAATCATATGACTTAAGAAATTTATTGATGTCTTCACTACCTTCTATTTTATTGGAATATAGGTTTTCAAAATAATTTCTAATTGTCTTCTGTATTTTTGTAGCATCTGTTGTGATATTGCCTTTTTCATCCCGTATGTTAGTAATTTGAGTTCTCTCTCTTCTTCTCTTCGTTAGCATGGCTAAGGGTCTGTCAATCTTATTTATTTTTTCGAAGAACCAACTTTTAGTTTTGTTAATTTTTTCAATAGTTTCTTTTGTTTCAATTTCGTTGATTTCTGCTCTGATTTTAATTATTTCTTGCCTTCTGCTACATTTGCTGTTGTTTTGCTCTTCCTTTTCTAGGGCTTTGAGATGAAGTGTAAGCTCATTTATTTGTTGGTTTTTCCTTTTTTTGAGGAATGACCTCCAGGAGATGAATTTCCCTCTTAAACTGCTTTCATTGTGTCCCATAGATTCCGATATGTTGTGTCTGTATTTTCATTTATCTCTAAGAATTTTTTGATTTTCTCCTTTATATCTTCTGTAACCCATTGATCATTCAGTAACATATTGTTCATTTTCCATGTGATGTAGGATTTTTCCTTTCTTCTTTTATCATTGATTTCCAGTTTCATTCCATTATGATCAGATAAAATGCATGGTATTATCTCCACCCCTTTATATTTACTTAGGGTTGCCCTATGGCATAATATATGGTCTATTTTTGAGAAGGATCCATGTGCTGCTGAGAAAAAAGTATATCCACTTGATGATGGTTGATATATTCTATATATGTCAGTTAATTCTAGGTTATTGATTGTGATATTGATTTCTATAGTTTCTTTATTCAACTTTTGTTTGGAGGATCTTTCCAATGGTGAGAGATGTGTGTTGAAGTCACCCATGATTATTGTGTTGTGGTCTATTTGATTCTTGAACTTGAGGAGAATTTGTTTTATGAACGTCGCAGCACCATTATTTGGTGCATAAATATTGATAATTGTTATGTCTTCTTGGTGAATGGCTCCTTTTAACAGTATATAATGTCCTTCCTTATCCCTTTTGATTAACTTACTCTTGAAGTCGATTTTATTCTATATGAGAATGGCCACCCGTGCTTGCTTACGAGGACCGTGTGTGTGGTATAATTTTTCCCAACCTTTCACCTTCGGCCAGTGTATGTCTTTTCCAATCAGATGTATCTCCTGGAGGCAGCATATTGTTGGATTTGTTTTTTTAATCCATGTTACCAGCCTATGTCGCTTTATTGGAGAATTTAAGCCATTAATGTTTAGAGTTACTATTGATATGTGGTTTGTACTTCCTGCCATGTTTGATTATTTATCTTTTTTTTTTTTCTAATTTAGTTTGTTTCTCCATGATTAGCTTTCCCCCTGTCTTCTGTCTTTACTGAGGCACTTCCCACTGATGGTTTTGGTTATTGTTTTTCATTTCTTCCTCGTGCAGTGTTTTGCTTAAGATGCTTTGCAATCCTGGGTTTCTGGCTGCAGATTCTTTTAGCTTTTGTTTATCATGAAAGATTTTTATTCCGTTGTCGTACCTGAAGCTTAATTTTGCTGGGTACAGAATTCTTGGTTGGCATCCATTGTCTTTCAGTGTTTGAAATACGTTGTTCCAGGATCTTCTCGCTTTCAGCGTCTGTGATAAAAATCTGTTGTTAACCTTATTGGTTTACCCCTGAATGTAATCTGCCTCCTTTCTCTTGTAGCTTTTAATATTTTCTCTTTTTTTTGTATATTGGATATCTTCATAACAATGTGTCTTGGTGTTGTTCTACTGTGATTTTGTGTGCTCAGTGTCCTGTATGCATCTACAATTTGTTTAATTTAGATTGTTTCTCCATGATTAGCTTTCCCCCGTCCTCTGTCTTTACCGAGGCACTTCCCGCTGATGGTTTTGGTTATCGTTTTCCATTTCTTCCTCGTGTAGACTTTTGCTCAAGACGCCTTGCAATGCTGGTTTTCTGGCTGCAAATTCTTTTAGCTTTTTTTTATCATGAAAAATTTTTATTTTGTTGTCATACCTGAAGCTTAATTTTGCTGGATACAGAATTCTTGGTTGGCATCCATTATCTTTCAGTGTTTGAAATACGTTGTTCCAGGATCTTCTCGCTTTCAGCGTCTGTGATGAAAAATCCGTTGTCAACCTTATTGGTTTACCCCTAAATGTAATCTGCCTCTTTTCTCTTGTAGCTTTTAATATTATCTCTTTGTTCTGTATATTGGATAGCTTCATAACAATGTGTCTTGGCGTTGGTCTACTGTGATTTTGTGTGCTCGGTGTCCTGTATGCATCTACAATTTGTATATCTGTTTCCTTTTTATTTCTGGAAAGTTTTCTGTAATTATTTCATTCAGCAGGTTACTCCTTCCCTTGGTTTGAATCTCTTTGCCTTCCTCTATCCCGATGACTCTTAAGTTTTTTTTTTTATGTTATCCCATATCTTGGATGTTTTTCTCGTGATTTTTAACCAGCCTTTCTGAGTTGGCTAGACTCTTTTCAAGATGATATAATTTGTCTTTGTTTTCTGACGTTCTGGCTTCTACTTGCTCCACTCTGTTAGTGATACTCTCATTTGAGTTTTTAATTTGGTTTATAGTTTCTTTCATTTCTAGAATTATTGTTTGATTTTTTTTAATAATCTCTATCTCCTGATAAAGATGCTTAACTTCTTCTTTTATCTGTTTATGTAATTCATTTTCAATGTATTCTTTCACTGTTTGAATTTGCTCTCTCGTATCCTCTTTAAGGTTCCATTCCATCTGTCTAAGGTATTCCTTGAGTTCCTTATATGACCATTTTTCTGATGTCTCTAGGTCTTCCTGAATATTTAGGCTGTCCTACATTGTTTGTCCTCCTTTTCTTCCTTGCTTTTTGAAGCTGCTCATGTTACTTCTTGTTCTGTTTGACTGCTGAGTTACTGTTTACTCCTATAAATTTATTTGATGCTGTTGCCGCTGGTTTCAATGAATTTATCTCCTCCGCCGCGTTTGGTGACGTCAGTTCTCTGTCATGGTGGTATCCCATGCGAATGGTGACAGTTCATTCCCTTTGCCGGGTGACCAATGCAACGGGTGGGTTCTGACTGTCTCTCCCAGGCCCCATTTCAATCCTGTGGCCACTGCCTATGAAGGCTCGGTTGGCATTTACTCTCTCCCATTATTCTTGTCAGAATAATGTTTGATGTAAATTTCACTCACTGCTGATCATATTAGTAAACATTTTAAAAGCTTTGAATGACTCACTAAAGGTAAAGGCCCAAATTCCTGTCTGGTGAGAAGGGTCTATGGTTTGGCCCTGCCTTTATTTCCAACATGCTTAGCTCTTCTGAAGTTATTCTGGAACTATCTCCATCCAGATCAAAGGACATTCGGTGTCCCTAGTATACCATATTTTCTCTATGTTCCTGCCATTTCTGTTCCCTTTCTCTGCAATAGTGTCATCACTGATCCTGCCAGAATCAATTCAGAAAAGCCTTTAAAGAAAGCCACTTCAATACACTCCTTGACCCCCAAGTTCATTCCCATGAGTCTGATCCCTCACTGTGTAATCTGATCTACTTATCCTATTACACTGTACAATATTTGAGCACACAGATCATACCTCATCATCCACTTATCATCCATGGATCTTATCTCTCTTTCTTTCTGTCTCTCTCTCTCTCTCTCTCTCTCACACACACACACACACACACACACACACACACATCTGTTTTGTATTTCTACTGTCCTGCACAGTACCTGGTGCACAAAATACACTCAACATGTTATTTGTAAAATGATAAGCTAACATCCTGAAGATTTTTCTGTGGAGTTCAGTCCACAGGGCATAGCAAGTTGAGCTCTTGGAAGGCAGAATAAGCCCTACTTAATTTTCTCTTTCCCATAAAGCTTGATAGCATGCCATGCTTGTAAATTACTAAACAAAAAAAGTCAGAATGACACAGATACTAAGAGTATGGGTTTTCGTGAAATAAATTTGAGTTCAAGTTCTCATTCCATCCAGTTCATGGAAAATGAACTAGAACCACAAGTTCACCACATGATTCTCTCCATGCACTTACTTCTATGTGAGTTTCTTTCTTCTTATTTATTCCTCCCTTCTTATTAGTTTTTTTTCTGTTTTATTGCTTATTTTTTCGTCCCTTTTCTTGTCCTTTCCCTTCATCTGACTGAGCATTCTGTAAATCCATATCATAGATGTTTGGGAGTTTTAAAGTGTGGATGGTTTGACAACCACAGAAACTCTTGAATATAGCTGAAAAAACACCAGAAACCCAAACTAAGGAAGAGAATACAAATTCAGGCCAATAATGTCAACATTAATTAATCTTATATGTCATAAGAACCATGAAACACAGACTAAGGCTAAAATTGTTATAATTTTTCTTTTATTTTTTGTAGATGCTTGTTCTATTTTATAATTTCCTCTTTCCTCTTTTTTTTCCTCCCTTTTCTCTTTCAAAAATCATATTTCAGTACTATTTTAGCTTAATATTTAAAATACATTTATTTTATCCTATAAATTATAAGGGAAATGGAGATATTCTCTGGAGTAGGACAGGTACAAGAAGTTCATAAAAATGTACCCAGGTCAAGTGGTCTGCCCTTCACCTTTATGGGAGCTGCAGAAGTACACAGAAGGCTAATTTGTTGTGATTCTCTTTGTAGGAATGGGAAACATGTGGGAGAAATTTGAGTTTCTCTCACTGGGTCAAAAATCTTTTCTTCTATTATTTCATCATCCCTACATTTTCTTATTTTTGTTGACTGCTCTTTAAAGCACAGCAATCCAATAGAGAATTTATGCTCCTTTTCTTCTTACTACCTTGAAGCCATTGGGGAAAAAAGTAAGAAGCCTGCTGTTGATTGTTCCCACAGGTTAAAAAAGTTCAATTGCAAATATTTTTCAGTGCATTTAGGAATCCATAAGAATTTATAGGTTTCCGTGTAACAAATGACTGGTTAGTTGAACCAATAAGATGACAGGGGAGACTGTTTCAGCAGAAGCAATCCTGGCTCATTCTGTATCATTTTCATACACTGTGAATCCCAATGTTGAGGACCTTGGAGTATTCTGCTAATTTTTTTTAACTACAACAAAATCTCCTCAGGCTATTTCTGAGATGGTTTCAGCTCTCTTATAACAATTGGTATCAACTAACATTGTTTTAGATTTAACTAATAGAATGGGGGTAGCAACATGTATCATTATTTTTTTTAACAAAGGTCATTACCTATATAACCTTTATTGAAGTCTATTTTACTTACTTTTTAATAATAATTTAAATCCCTTTCATTTCCCATACAGGTCATTTTAACTTACCACTAAATTAAAGAGTCTAAAACTTGCAGAGTGTTTACAATATCTAAGAAAGGAAGTTATTTGGAAGCACATGAGAGGTGTTGAGAAATCCTTTTCACATGAAAATCAAGTCACCCTCACTGAGAAAAAAAAAGATGTAAAAAATGAAATTTTCTACTAAAGATGAACAGAAATTGAAAGTCTACTATCTCATGACAGAACATTACTTCAAAATAAAATAAGTTTGTGGTATTCTTATATACTTGCCTTCGAGTAGCATTTTGAGCATTTGGGCATTTTCATTAAACATTGGTTCTAAAAAGAATATGGATCATCATGATGTCAGTGCTCTGAGACTTTATTTTCTTTTTAAAAATAAAGTGTATCTACAGTATATGAGCTAGGAAAGACACTAGTCCCTGAACACTTCCCTAAGATGAATGTTTCTTTGCATTTTATAGATTAAAAAACAAATTATGAAAATATCATTGAAAGAAACAGATAAAAAGTCAATTCTTCCAAGTGTATTTCTTTCTTCCTTTTTTTTAAAAGAATAAAAACAACCACTCTTATAGAGTGGAGTGGTTGCTAATTCCCTAGCTCTTCTGCTGTATGCAAAAGAAGGAAACAATTTGGTTGTGTGAATCTATTTATGAATATATTTATTCAGAAAACCTATCTGAATCCTCTCAAGAGAATATCCTGTGAAGAAGAAAGTCCACATGTATTGTCATTTCTCCCACAGGAAATTTGTCTTTCTTCCTATTAATGATAAGAAAATAGAATTGTCAATTGCTTAAAACTTTCCCCTAAGTTCAAGTAGAGAAATAGGTTTTGAGATCAGATGAGATTAGGTTGTACATTTTCTTCAATTGTAATTTTATTTGTAAGCTATATTGAGGTGTAATTTGTCAACAAAATTTTCACATATTTAACTGTATATTGTAATGAGGTCAGACATATACATATGCTCAAGTTTTACATCATTTAGGTTTTACATATTTAGTTTGAATGGTCCTTCACCATTTATTTCCATCAACTAATAGAAATAAAAATCGCACTTTCCTTAAAGTTGGTGCATTAAAATGTCACATTCAAAACAATGTCTCCTAAAACAAACAAAAAACCAAAGCCTCTCTTTCCCTGTGTTTTAATTCTTTTATTTTGGTAACATTTAAAAGACTTTAAAAGTTTCTTCTTCATATCTTTTACATTAGTGGGCTATCGGTTTAAATGAGGCAAATTGTAGCTGTTAGTCATTAGGAATAATATTTCAATTGTTAATAGTAGCAAAACATTTCCAAAATACATAGATATAGACATAGATTTGTGGCATTTTATCTTGTGTTATGTGTATTACTCTTGCTTCTCTAGCCCAGTTTTTCAAACTCACAGAAGAGAAATAGAAATGTGTACAAACCTCATGTAAGTTACAAGCTAATACTTATTTCAAATACCCCCATGTAATAATGAAAGGAAAATTCTACAACAAAGGAATTTACATAAAGCCTAGTCAAACTGAAGACATAAAAACACATCTGCTTTCATCACTTTAATTTGGAATTACTAGTCAATATTATAAAAACAGAAGTACAACGTAAAAATATTGGGAAAAAAGGCATACATTTATGATGGTATATAGGTGTGTTGAGTATGTGTTTATAAAAGTTCAGGGAATCAGTTTTTAAAATCTCCTGAAAGTAAGAGTTTGGTAAAAATAGCAATGTTGAAATAGGATTACCAAAATCAATAACTGTGCGTGTGTAAATGATTTGCTTAATATCTGTTGAACTGCTTTGTGATAGTCACCTGTACTAGGTAAAAGAGAGAGTTCTGATCTCATTCAGCTTGTGGGAGGAAAAAGATGATATGCAGGTGAACATACGATTATAAATTCTGAAAAAAAATCACTGTGAAGAAATAAATAGAGTTATAATTAACCATTATTGGGGGATGGAATTTAATGTAGACAGATGATCAGAAGAGATTTTGTTAATGGTTTACTTGTAAATTGGGACATAGTGAGAAAGAGCCAGGCCCATAAGAACTGGGAATGATCAACCAATTCAAGGTATGCCAAGTGCACAGACCCTGAGGCAGGGAAGAGCTGGACATGCCGTGGAGCCTTTGGAGGGTCACTGTGCTTGGAAGTGGTGAGCAAGAAGGGGGCAGACATCCCATGAGCATAAGGAGGTGGCAGTGGACATTTTTTTTTTCTGTAGAACAGAAACCATGATAAGGTTTTAAGAAGATAATGATGATTTTGTGGAAAGATTTAGAAAATACAATAGAAAATGTAATAGGAGATATCAAATAGATTCCATTTTCACAATAGTAACAAAATGATAAAATACACACAAATGAATCTCACAAGAAATATGTGAGGCTTACATGAAAAATATTGTCTTTTAATAGGAAATATGAGTGAGATTTGAACAAATTCAAGAAACATCAAAGTTATTGCAATGACATATTTTAAAGACTTCAGTTATTTTCTAATTAATTAATCACTTTTATCCAATTCTAATCAATACTTACACTAGATTTTTAAGATGACAAAATAATTTGAATATGATAGTAGAAAAAATAAATAGGAAAGAGTGACTGAGAAAAATGTGAAAAGGATTAAAAATAAAACAAAAATTGTTAGACATATAGGTGAAACATATCTAAATACATATTATTTGAAGTGTGACATTAGTGGCAAACTAGATAGAGTAATAGAAAATAGGATATATTCTAGGAAAAGATTAATATGTGAGTCTTATATAGAGAGATTTTACTAGAGGTGGCATTTTAGATTGATGGAAAAATGATGAAAATTTGAATAAAATATAAGTGGGCATTGGACAAATATTTGAGAGAGAGAAAGAAAGAGAGAAAGAGAGAGATAAAGAGAGAGAGAAAAGAGATACAGACTTCAAATTCCTTTCTTTATTTCACACACAAAACTAAATTAAAATCTGAGTAGCTTACAGAATTAGATATTTGTTCAACAAATTGAATAACCAAATAATATCTATGTCAAGACAAATATTATTTAGACACAAAAGAAAAAAAAACAGATGGATATAGCTAACAAAAATCATTAACTAAACTGAGTGTCTATATTCTAATCATAAAGAGCCCTTCTAAATAAATATACAAATAATTATTAGAGACTAGAATTTCCAAATCACAAACTCTTTATATGAGTTTTTTATAAATGTTGAAAAACACAACTGCATGAGAAATGAAAATAAAGCTTAGCTAAAGTGACTTCAGTTTTTACTGACACAGTTGACAAGAGCAAACCCAAATTAAAGTACACAGGAAAAAAACAGGGAAAGAGGGACCCTCATAACTGGCAATTTTGTTTCAACTACTAGAACATAATTTGTCAAATTGGTATTTCATCAAAATGCTCACTCACTTTGTAACCATAATCCCATTGTTAGAAAACTATATATAGGCAACTATTTCTTTCTCTCTTCCTCCCTCCTCCCACTTCCCTCCTCCCTCCTCCCTCCATCCTCCTCCTCCTCCTCCTTCTTTTTTTTTCCTTCGTACTGAGGATTGAACCCGGGGTGCTTAACCACTAAGCCACATCCTCAATCCTTTTCTATTTTTTTTTTTTTATATTTTGAGACAGGATCTCACTAAACTACTTTAGAGTCTTGCTAAATTGCTGAGGCTGGCTTTGAATTTAAGATCTTCCTATCAGCCTCCCAAGCTTCAGGGATTTCAGACATGGGCCACCATGTCCAATGCAACTATTCTATAAAGAGATGTTAATTACAATATTAAATATTATAAAGTTGGAAATATACCAAATGATCATTAATAGCAGCAAGGCAAAATAAATTCTGGTACTGACAGTAAACAGAACATTATATATTTATTAGAAACTGAACTGTTAGAAAATAAAGTAAATGGTATGGAAATACATTCATAATTTTTAAAAGTGTGTATTCATGATTTGTGAAGAAAAAGTTACAGAAAATGGTAATGATAATGGTGCCAGTTACCACTGGCTTTTGCAGCCAGAATTAATTCTGGAGAATTATCCTGTAATAAAACATGTGATCTACACAGGGGAAGTTCTAGTGTGAATGCTGGAGTTGGAGAAAGATGAAGCAGAGATTCAATTAATGTGGGACTTATCAAAAGGCAGAGAGAACGAATAAAGGATAATTCAAGAACAACTTTCCTCCCAGAAAGACTGCATGCACTAAAGCCCTTTATCCACAGCATTCTCATGAAATTGGAAATTACATGGACTCAGCATTGTGAAGGCTCTTCCCCAAGTCACCCTATGGCAAGACCTTCCATGATCTCCTTTACAGAGAGACTGCTAACACCCTCATTCTGCAAAGGTCCTGTGAGGAAGGAAACCTACTCAGTTGGCAAGGAAACCTGTCAGTGACAAATATGTCATTTTTTAATAACTTGGTAATAAACGTGACTGGCTAAGGCAGGAAATACCAGATGATATAGGAAAAGCAAAAGAATGAAGAAAAAAAAAGCATCACAGTTTTCTTTCTTCCTTTCTTAAGGAAATGGTGTGTGTGTGTGTGTCTTCATATATTTTTGTTTTTAATCTGTATTAAAACTGAATAGTTTTATCTAAATGTACATTTCTTGCATTGAGAGGAGGAAATACACCTTAATGACCCTTTTTCTCTTACATTCCCTCTTAATTTTTGGTCACAAGTTTAATTCCATTCAGGCTCCAAAAGTAGGTGCCAACTTCTGAGTTGCACAGATTTGGGGCAATTGGGCTCATAAGATAGTTCATGCCCATGGATTTTCAGTTTAATGCCAACTAATTGAAAAGTAAAGGGTTTTTGTTATTGTTGTTGTTGTTTCAATTCAATTATTTATTATTAACTTGACAAAAATTAGGAATTGTAAGATTTATACAGCATTCAGCCATCTCTACTGCTATAAGACACGGGCCATATATAAACCCCACACTGTAATCACTAACATTTATCTTTGTTATTGTTACCTGGTGTCTTTATCAATGTCAAAATAAGAATCTTTAAAAAAAAATGAAGCCCCACAGTTGTCCTGGACCAAGAACAGAGGTTTTACTAAATGAACCATATCTCTGCATGACAGAGAATGGGCAACAGAAGCATCTCTGACAGCTGTTGCATGATGGAGTGGGATAAAGGTCACTTCCTGCAAATGTTAGGGTTTTTAAGAATCCCAAGGGCACTGGAGGGACAATTCAACTCAACAAGAAATCAATCATATTTGAAGCATATGAAGTTTCTCCAAGGACCAAAGGTCAGCATTTAATGGCCAAATTCACCCAATTGTTCAGATGGCTTGGAATTAAACAGACTTCATTTCAGAAAGTTTACATGGATTAATTTACTTGGAGCTGAATATGAAGTCAAGAGGATTTTTCTGCTTCCTTTGAAAATCTTTAAGATGAACACTAATATGATGAATTAGAATATTGGGAATAAAAGACCCCCCCCCCCTTAAATTTGATGTCTTATTATCTAAGTAATTAATGTAGATATATTATTTTTTTTTCTTAAGAAATATTAGTTTTACAGAAGCTAAAAAGTATTTAATAATGTACTGGCTTTAAGGAATCTATGTTAATAATTTTAAGTGCTAAAGAAGTAATAAAAAGTGACATTATGATAATTACTATTTAGCTTCCTACTAAGATACTTAGTTGGCAATTTAATTTTAAATTACCTGGTTTTCTCCTAGATTCATGTATTATTAAATGCAATTTTGTTTAAGCTACTGTATTAAGTGTTAGGAAAATACGAAAATAAAAAAAATACAACCTTGTTCTTCAAGATACTAAAATACTTTTATTGAGAATGGCAGGCTCTTAATTGACCTTAAGTACTTATCGTCCCTCCTTTTTCTTAATTCCAAATGTTATTTTGAAATACGTTGCCTACAAGACATTGCAAGATGATAGAGTTATGTTTGCTCTAGTTTTAAGTCAGTGTGTCCTAATGATAGGCACAGTACACGGTCCAAATCAGGAAAATGACCTTAGGACAATAACACTGACTGATGCACACGTGTTATTCAGATTTCAACAGCTTTTAAATGCATACTTTTCTTTCTGTCTTTTGTTTTCTGTGTATATAATTCTTTGAAATTCTCTCATGCACACGCATATGTTTAACCATTATCACACAAACTGTATTGCAACTAAGATACAGAATTATTCCATCTCCAGAAAGGTGCTCCTTTTAATTACATTCTCCTCCTAACTCTAACCTCTGGCAACAACTTATTTTCAGAGGTCTCCATCACAGCTCAAGAAGGTTATATGAATGAAATAAGATAGTAGGCAACATTTGGAATTTACCTTTTCCTATTCAGTATGAAACCTTTGAAATCCATCTATATTATTGTAAGCTTCACTACTTTGTTTATTTGTATTAGAGCACAGCTTTTTTGTCTATTTAGTTCTGGAAGGATTAGAGGAGTGGCTTCCTGTCTTGGGCAGTTACAGATAAAGCAACTATGAGAAGTGGGTACATGTTACTGTGTATCGCATCTTCATTTCCCTAGTATATATACTCAGGAGGACTGAGATCTATGGTAAGTCTATTTTTAACTTTTGGAAATTTCCAAACTGCTTTCCAAAATGACCATGCCATCCATTTTGTATTTATATCAGCAGTATATAAGAAATCCAATTATTCAGCATCTTAGCACATACTGATGTCAGCGCTTTTGTTTTAGCCACTTATAATGTGCAATGGCGTCTCATTGTATGTTTAATTTGCATTTTCTTATTGCTAAAGATGATGAACATTTTGAGAGTGGAAAATTCTTTTTACATTCTTCATGAAGGTTCTCTCTCAGACATGTCATTTAAAAATATTTCTCCCAGTCAAGGGCTAGTTTTTAGTCTCTTAATAGGATTATGCACAGAGCAAAACATTTTAAGTTTGATGAATTCCAGATTATCAATCTATTTTCTTTGATTGTCTGATGTCATGTCTAAGAACTCTCTACGTAACCTTAACACTGCAAGATTTTCTACCTGCTTCCTTCTAGAAGTTTTCTATCTTTACATTGTACATTTAGACCTACACTGTGCTTTGAGATAGTTTTTGCATAATGTGTGAAGTTTAGGCTTTGGTTTTTAATTTTGGCCTGTGATGTTTAATGTTTTAAAAAACCTTTTGTTGAAAAGGCTATCCTCCCTCTGTTGAATAGTTGGACTTTTCTGAGGGTCTATTCTGGGCAATTCATCCTTGTCCCACTGATTTATGTGTCTAACCTTCTGCCAAAAACCACAGTGATGACAACTACGAACATTTGGGTTGTTAAACATCAGCTGAACCTTGGGTTGTTTCCTCAAAGTCCTCCCTCTCCACATCTCCCTGGCTGGGGTTCTTCTTTTTGGTCCTTTGGCCAGAAATCTGGGCATTTAGTTACTTTGCCGTTCACTTCCCGAAATTGTGGCTGCTCAAAGCAATAGACAAAGAAGAAAAACAAAGCAGGGGTTTTCTTCACTCTCTTACCTGGGAGGAAAATTCCCCTGCCTCATAGTTTCAGGCTCCATCACAAGCAGCAGCTTTCATCCCTCATCTGAAGAATTGCCAGAAGCTGAGAGAACAGAGAACACTGGGAAAATGGAGGCTGTCCCCACTGTCTCTGAGCTTCAGGGGTCCACTTTCCCATCCCTCAAGCCAGAACCAGAAGATCCACCTGAAGCTCTTTCTGATGTTGCAGTACCTGGTGGTCACTTCCTGTTTCTAAACTACTTTAAGCCCAAACCAGAAGAACCTGGAAGAGAAATGGAACTCTCACCACCACTCTGACACCAGTGTGTCAGCTGCTACTTAGTTTACAGAGCCTCAAATAGCTGCTCCATGCATTCCTTCCAGAATTAAAGTTTGAAATTCACAGGGAGAGGCAGAATAGGGTGTGCTTACTCCAGCTTCCTGGAGCCAGAACCCAGCACTTGTTTAATCTATCATCTACCTTTCATAATAGAGATTTGGGTTTTTTTTTTCTTTTTCCTTTCTGTATTCCCAATCATTCAAGCCATAGAAATTTAAAAAGTGAACGTGAGCCATGGGACTTAATTGCAAAAAATTACAGATTTTCAGGACTGGAGAGAAACTTAAAAGAGTTTTATAATCAAGCCTTTCAGTGAACAAGCTAAGATTAAATGACTTGCCCTAAGTCATTCTTAGCCCTATGATCTTTCTCTTGTGTCAAGTGCAATACTGACGAGACACAAGAAGTGCCATCAATTTCTCCTTTTTCATTATACTTTTTTCAACATGCTATTGAGGGAGACTTTTGCATTACCTTGACTGAGTTATATTCACAAAATCTGCCTGTTTTGCTGAGTTTATTTTTGAATTTAGATAAATCTTTATGTAGAAATATTAGTGATATAAAAATTACAAATAGTATTTGTACTCCGACATTGATTTAGTTAATTCTGTTGATATTTTGGACAGATAGGCTGTTTCTGTTGTATTTAAATTTAAATTTATATTATTTAAAACATTTTGAAATCTGAATGAAAAGATGTGAATCAGAATTAATGATTTTTTCCTTTTTGCCTCATAATTATAAGATTAATGTGAAAGCAGTTTTTTTTACAAAGAGTCAAAAAAGAAAAAAATATATTACTCTATGAAAAATAATGAAACAATAGCCCAAATGCTTATATTTTCTATTTCTCTATCTATGATCATTTGGTGCCCTTTGGCTCACTAATTAATGTACACATGTACACATACAAACACACACTGAACATTTGATATAATAATATAAATTGTACATGTAAAGTAGTAATAAGGCCGGACATGGTGGCACACGTCTATAATCCCAGCCACTGTGGAGGCTGAGACAGGAAGATCACGAGTTCAAAGCCAGTCTCAGCAACAGCGAGGCGCTAAGCAACTCAGTGAGACTCTATATCTAAATAAAAATACAAAATAGGGCTGGGGATGTGGCTCATTGGTGGAGTGCCCCCTGAGTTCAATTCCTGGTAGCCCTCCCAACCCCTGATTAAACAAAAAAAGATATAGTAATGAGGTAAGCAAATGTACTGTTGTTTTTAGCAATGAAGATGCATATTCAAAATTGTGCTGGGTAGAGATGAGATTTTAATATACAAGAAAAGTTTTCAAATTCAGAGGAGGATATAAATAAAGTGCCTTTTATATTAGATAATTTTGGATTAATGTATATAATAGTAGGGATCAACTAAGCAGAATTGACACATGATGCTTGAGTTGCAACAATGGAAGCTAAATAAATGAGCCCAATCTAAGGAAGAACTTTGAAGAAATAAGCAATAGAGGACATTAAGAACTGGAAAGTAAGCAAGAAAGACAAGACAAGCCCAATAATATATAAAAAATCAAAAATTATTGGTCAGCAAGATTGCAACAACCATAGAATTATTTTATATATATATATATATATATATATATATATATATATATATATATTTATACCTTTGTTTTATTTACTTATTTTAATGTGGTGCTGAGGATCGAACTGAGGGCCTCTCACGTGCTAGGTGAGCACTCTACCGCTGAGCCACAACCCCAGCTCCAAGAATTATTTTTTAAAAATAGAGAAATTTGAAAGATGAGATGTAAATGGGAAGGAAAAAACATGAGTTCAGCTGAGCTAGGCTAATTTAGATATATCAAGGATACGATTGCAAAGAGGCCCAGATAAAGGGTAGGATGTAAACTTATCTTAATGGGAAAGTGATTTAATTTTAAAAAATGAGTGAATTCATAGCCAAAACAAAATAAAATATTAATGATTGAAAAAAAGGGCACCTGACCAATGCCTCTGAAATTTCTCTGCATAGATTTTTGTTCAAGTGATTCTGACCCAGAAGCAAACAAAGGATAACATTCTCAATTCTGTTCTGAATCTATTAATAGCAGTGTGAAGGCAGAGAGTAACTTAGAAAACATAGGCTAAAAGGAAGTCTCTAACCATTCTTTTCATAATTTTGGAAAATGCAATAATGATGATTTCCTGGGTCAGATCCTATAAGGTTTTTAATGGCAAAAAAGAGGGCAGAACTAGTGAAATGACAGACAGATGTCAATCAAAAGCAAAGTGAAAAGCACAAAGTTCCTGAAACCAGGAAGAGAGTCATGTGTCAAAGGAGCAAGTGACTAGCCAAGAGACCTGGAGAAAGCTGGAGGTGGGGGAAAGCCCTCTCCAGGAGAGCACTGTTGGGTCTGGGAAAGTAAGAGTGACACTCTACAACAGGTGGCTTGCTGCATAATGACAATTAACTCAATGACCAACCATGTGTGTGCTGTTGGTTCTATAAGATTATAATGGAGCAGAAACATCTCTGTCACCTGGTGACATTGTAGCCATCATGATGTCATAGCACAATGCATGACTCATGTTTGTGGTAATGCCGGTAAAAATAAACCCACTGACTACCAGTCGTATGAAAAGCACATACAAGTGTGTGCTTTATGTTTGTAATACTTGATGATGATAATAAATGACTGCCACTGGCATTTACTGTACTATACTGTACTATACTATCCTAATTTTAGAGTCTACTTCTTCTACTTAAAACAAAAACATGCTAAAACAATAGGCTCATACAATAGGTGATGATCAGGCTTCTTGATTGCATAATTTTCTTTGCTTGATTTCAATTCATGTTGCTTTGCTTATCATGGCCATAGGAGACATCGGCCATGCCATATGTATGTCCATATATCCCATAAAGCTTGGGTATGTAGCAAGCTGGATTGTCTAGGTTTGAGGGAGTATATTTTATGATGTTCACATACCAATGAAATTGACTTAAGGATCAATTTCTCAGAATGTGTCCCTGTTGTTAAGTGACAACTATATTTGGAGATGGATGCGACAAATGGCTAGACCTCAGGATAAAGAACAATGGTGAATGAAGAGTGACGTCGTAGTGCACAGAGAACAAAGTTCCAAAGCAGTGACAGTGGAATTGAGGAGATAAGATGACACAGGAAGAATTGAACATTATAAAGGATGAAAGGAAAAGTTGAAGAGAGAAAGACTACCTTTAACAAATCAAAATTATAAAATTTTAAAATTCGTGTTCAAATTATCAAAAAAGTTTTTTTTTTTTAAATTCTTAGAGTTCTTCACAACTGGAGTATTCTATCTTGATTATTTATACAGATATCCCTATTATATTATCTGACCTAAATAAGAACATTCAAGAGATAATATCTCCTGTTTTCTCAAAAGCCCCACACCAATGGTGAAATTACAGACATATGCAGCAAGTTATTTTAGCTTCAAAACCACAGTAGGAGGGGAATATATTTGGGTTTCAGGATCATTTTTGATGCCTCTGAAATTTCTCTGCATAGAGTTTTGTTCAAGTGATTCTGACCCAGAAGCAAATGAAGGATGATAATATTCTCAAAACTGTCCTGAATGTATTTAATAGCATTGGGAAGGCAGAGAGTAACTTGCAAAACATAGGCTAAAAGGAAATCTCTAACCATTCTTTTTATAATTGGGGGGAGGGGAATGCAGTAATGATGATTTCCTGGGTCAAATAATCTCAAATGCAATTCATCTGGAATAAGTATAATTCTCATTCCTATGGACAATCAAGCAAAGAGATGTTGATCTGGCATCAGTGGAAAATTAATTGTCTAGAAGTTTAAGATATATGAATGTTAGCAGCTAAATTAAGAACGAGTGACATTTAAGAAGCATCAAGGTTAAATAGCACTGCAAAAAATCCTAATAAATTTGTTAAAATAGTAACAAATGTAGAAGTAAAATAACTATTTCATTTGAATTTTAGGACACACTTTCCTAAGAACCACTAGTGAATTTAAAAGTATAAAGTGAAAACTGATTAATTTGCATGAGAAATATGACAACACAATTTCTCCTTTCACCCCTCTTTCCCTCAGTACATTCATGTGTGTGTTTGTGCTTCTATGAACAGTTGCTTATCTAACAAGTTTTCTATTGACATATTAGACAGGAACACCATAACATCAGTTAGTATTAGCCCATTTCTAGAAGCTAAAACAGATAAAAATTATTAAAATTTATTCACATACCCCCCAAACACACTAAGTTTTTAAGGACTAGGTAATTGTCTTTCTGCCTATATTTTTCAGAAGAAAGAAGAAGAAAAAAGAGATACATTCTTATGAAAGAAAATCTCCTCTCTGTCAGAGCAGCAAAGAGTCAATTCTCAACCTGAAGACTTCCAAGTATCTTAAAGCAAATGATTGAAGTGGTTTCACAAAATTGCTATGTCCTATTTTTGAGAATCAAAAGCCTTTTCCATCACTTTTTTACATTTGTAATACATCTGAACTTGATATCATCCAAACTTACTGGAGAGCTAAAAGTGTAGTAGTCAAATCTCTAACATGGGTAAGTTTGAATGAATAGTTCTCCTAAGACTTTGTAAAATTTGTCCTTCTCATGGATATGAAGTCTTGAATATGCTGAGTGAAGCATAAATGCTAACAAACACTTTTCAAAATACTATTTCAGTAGGTTCCAGAATAGCTGCAATACTCAGAATTGGTCTCTTCTCGGCTGGATGTGGATGTGTTTCATGTTACTTGATGTTCTGACTTTGTCAGATTTCTGAATTGGGTCTCAGATATGTCGAGTACCAGTGACATCAATTTTATTGCTATGTTGCCCTCAGATATGGAGCACACTCCTAGAGTTGACAATAGTATAAAAAGAGATAGGAAACTTTAAAATGTTTAGTTTCCCACATTAACCAAATTTTGAAATGGGTGTTTCCCTATGTGAACTCAAATTTCCCAATGCTGACAAGCATTATTTTGGAGCAGCATTCTCCAAATAATATGGAAATGTTGTCTGTAAACGTGTTTAGTTGAAAATATCCTAACATATACTGTAATTCAATGATTGACATAAAGAGAAATCCCAGAATTTTTATTTCAGGTTTAAGTTTTCTGTTTGATAAACTTAGTTTTCATAACATAATTAAGATTCTGCCTTGACTGTATATATGACTTATGGATAGGTTGTAAACTAAATATGAACGTTGGAAATATGGTCTTTTTTGCTCACTTTGAAAAGATTTCAAGTTTTCTTCTAAAGGAATAACAAATCTGAAAGATCAAGTTATTCAAGGCAGGTACATTATTATTTTCTGCTACAGTTTATTCAAGCAGGTAGTAAGTACTCAAGAACCTGAACATTCTTTGCAAGGGTAGCTTCAATTTTCATCAGCAAAGGCCCAATTTGTGTCAGAGGGTAAAACTTGCGAGATTAGATCTGTTCAACAAAGCCATTAAACAACTTTCAATATTCTTGGTCTCTCACATTTACGACACCAAACTTTTACAGAGATAGACTGTTTGAAGGTTCCCTAATTATTTCCATTATTATCCAAGAAGGATTACTAAACCTCAACCTCTCTTGTAATTCTCAAAGTCTAAGTGCAAATTATGAGGCAATCTAAAATGTCTTTCTCTGGCTTTATGACTTATTGTTATTTAGAGTCTATCCAGCAGTGAACTTGAAGATCATGTAAATGGGTTCTTTGGGAAAGTCACTGTGTAGCCTAATAATTTGTTTTATACAAAGCCAGCTAAAATTTATCATCATTCATGAAAATTTTTATCAAAGCTTTTCAAAAGCAGGCATATTATTATACTAGTTCCACTTTAGCTCTGACAGAAAGCTTATCAGGAATGCTATTATTAAGCCATACATGCCTTCTGTAAAATACGTTGTCTTATTTATACTTCATTGTGCCATCAATTCATGTATTATTTCCCTTGGTTTGGGTATCTTGTATGTCATAATCAAAATTGAAATAACTCTGGTAAAATGTATAGCAAGTACCTAAGTTCAGACTCGGAATAAAACTACAATTTAATTTGCATAAATACATACAAATTTACATGGACAGAAGTGACCTACATTCACTGTATGCATTATCCACAATGTTGACTGCAAATGTATTTGTCAAGATATTCACAGTTCATAACATGGTGAGATAAAATGTAACTAAAGGCATTCGTTCACTAATGCAATATTTATTGAACACATTTGTTAGGTCCTAAGACATATTGATGAACAAGTCATGAGGAGTTTATAGCTCAATGGGAACAAAGACAAGCAAATAATTTCAATTAATTAAATAAATCATAATAGAATTTATTCAGGGTATTACTGGCACACCTTACCCAGCCTATATTGCCAAGGGAATATACTAAAGATTGAGCAATTCCTAAGTCAGAGTTGACAATTCCATAATGTCCTGGAAGAAAGAGTACCAGTCAGAGGAAGCCATTGTTTTAGGACTGGTGCAAGGTAGATTTAAGATCACATCATATCAAACTTCATATAGAGTTTGGTCTGCACCTTGATGTTCAGATGTATCACTGAAGAAAGAAGAAAGAATAAGATTAAGGAGGCTTGATTAGAGATGAAATGATACTGTGTTAGATTATGCTGATGGATGAAGAGGAAAAAACATAAAATATTAATACCTAAACTTATTTCCAATAGTTTTTACATGTGTTACTTTAAACATATTCTGTGGTTTGTAGATCTATGATTCGTAGCAAAGTTATATCTAACTGTTAAACACAAATTGCTCACATCACCTCATGTTCCTAGGTTGTTTGAGCTGATCACTCATTTCTCTTTGTCTTTGAAAATGTGACTAAATAGTATCCCTAATCACACTCACATAATATTCACATTTGTGCAAAAGTTTATGTGTGTTTGTGTGTGTGTGCACATGTGCACCAAAAGATTAATAAAGACAATGAATAATTTCATTAATGTTAGAAATGTGTAAGCTGCTGGATGTGGTGGTCCAGGCCTGTAATCCCAGCAATTTGGGAGGCTGAGGCAGGAGGATTGCAAGTTCAAAGCCAGCCTCATCAATTTAGCAAGGCCCTAAGCAACTTAGCAAGATCCTGTCTCAGATAAAAAAATAAAAAGGGCTGAGAATGTGAGAATGTGGCTTAGTGGTTAAGCACCCCTGGATTCAATCCCTGGTACCAAAAAAGAAAAAAAAAAAAAAGAGGGAGACAGAGGCCAACAAAATAGTGTCATTGTGAACACTAAAAATAGAGATACTGAAGGAGAACCTTGTTGTTATACAGAATACATATATGATGTTGTAATGAGAAAAAGAAAAAAAAGTGTGTCACATTAGATTGGATACAGAGAAAGGATGGGAGAGGAGGGGAGGAGTAGGGAGGATAGGAAGGGCAGCAGAATAGAATAGACAATATGATTGATGTATGTACATTCCATGTATGTATTATATATCAAAATGCATTCTACTGTCTTGTATGACTAAAAAAAATAAAAATTTTAAAAAAAAAACAGAGATACTAAGAAGTGGATCGTTAAGGGGACATTCCTGTACAAGGGAGGATGTATGATAAATGCAAGAAGAGAGAGGTGATTAAATAAAAATCTAAACTATTTAAGCTGTTGCCTATTTGTAAAAACATAGTGTTCCTATGGGAAGGCAAGAGTTCAAATAGTGAGTATGTGTGTGTGTGTGTGTGTGTGTGTGTGTGTGTGTGTAAAATGAAAAGTGGTAAAGTGTTATTATAGAAAGCAATATAACCAATGGAAAATTTATTTAGTTAGAAAAAGAGAAAATGAGGTTCTAATACCAATATTAGTGCCTGAGGCACGACATGCAACCTCTTTGGGGACCAATTTCCATATCTGTAGAATGTTCTAACACATCCTACCATGTATCTCATGTGGAAATGTCTAAAATGAGATAATAGTTTGAAAGTGGTTTTGGAAAAAATATACATACCAGGGATTCTACAATAATTCATTGTAGAGAGTGACTTTTTTTTTCTTTTTCTTCTTCTTTTTTTTTTTTTTTTAGGAGTCAATGAAAGGCAGGGGGATTAAAATTCATTTCAATTACATGGGGAAAAAAACTGTAGTGGAATGGGAGGCTTTTAAAATTTAAAAAAAAGCAATATTATATAACTACTATATGTGACCCTAAGAAACTTTATTAGATTACAGAAATCCATGAAGTTATATATTCTAGAGACTTGTAGTCAAAGTAACTCTCTTAAATGCTTCTTTCTCCACACATATGCCTCACAGATGCTGTATTTCAGACAAGGTCAATGTTTTTGTTATATACTTTTACATTGTTATTGTGACTGTTTTTCTAGGTCTGTCAATAAAATTTGGCCTCACACATTGATAGCACATTCTTGCAATTATATTGTAATTCTCACATAGTAATTCTAGCCTTTTTGAATATACAAATCATCCAAATTTATTATATCATTGCTACAGCACCTCATGCATGTCTTGAGACCAGTTAGGCCACATAAAATGAGATTTAATATTCAAAGAGCTAAATGTAAATAATGCTGAACTGTTAATGTGAGAGAAAAAAAATAATTGAAAATATGTTTTTACCGAATCCTTCTGCTATCGATATTTCCACGAGCTGCAGCTAGAAGGAGAGTTTACAGTGATGTGCTTATTTTCCTGTTTATCCTCTTGTCCAGTTGTTGACTAAATACAAAAGGATTAAAAACTCAGGGAGGACCAGTGGTTGATAACAGAGTGCCAGGATAATTCAGAAACTGAAAAAATGTGACCTTGACAACATATTAGCTGGGCTTAGTAAGTAATGTGAAACATCAATATTGGTTTTCTCTACTCACTGTGGGGTCAAACACCAAGAGAAGTAGGAACCAGCAGAGCCAGAAACATCATTAGTCAGGGCAATTTAAAGTGTGGGAGGACTCCAGGGCCAGGCAATGTCTCTCCACATTGGCTGTAATTCCCTGCCCTGTCTCACTGCCTGGGAGCTCACCCTAGACCATTCTCCTGGGCTACTAAGTGCAAGCATTCTTAGGAGGCTGCAGCAGGATACAGTCAACATGGCTACTTCAAGGAAGCTTTGTTCCCAGCTCTGGTCAAGAAGAGAGAGGTGGAGGTTACAATAAAACTAGAGAGGAATTTGGAGCACAGTAGTGTTTTCAGACACAAGGAGTTAGTAATCCATGGACAACATGAATGCATAGGTGTTTTTCAGCTTTGCAAGAAAGAATGAAAAAGGTGATACCTGGAAAAAAGTAGCAGCCAATAAACATGGAAGAGTATAGAGATATTAAACAAACAAACAAACAAACAAAAACAATCACAAAACTTCCAGCCTCTCAATGTTGCCGAGAATAAATCACACTATTATGTTCTTGGTAGAGAAAGTGAGCCCCATATGTCTGGAGATGAATTCTCCCTCCATAGAGTGCCACGATCTTTCATCCTTAGAAGTTAAAAGAATCTTTGAATGCATTCTGTTTCAGGAGGACATTGTTGTGGCACATCAGATAAGCAACATCTTCCAAACCCAGAACCCAGTAATGGATCTAGAAAACTTTTCTCTGTTACCTCCACTTTGGTCCTATTACCAAGCTCTACCAATACTGTTGCCAGAAATAAGCACAGAGAATTAGGTCAGCATCCACTCTCCATAAAAGTGGAAAAATGTGACAAAGGGGGGCTGGCTGTCAGAGTAGATCACATATCTTTATAGCTTGATGCTTTGACTCATAGTGCAACCTTGCCTTCTAGCAGGGGATACCAACTTTATGGAAAGGGATATGATGGGAAAGAGAATTAATACTATTGGAGAGAAAACACTTAAATTTATGCACAAACACAGCTTTTCTTAACCACTGTGTCATTAATAAATTAGTTATGAGTTGAGACCTTAGCCCTCAGAGTAACCAGGCAGGGACTATGGTCGACAGAGCACCCATGTCATCTCACAGGACATGAGAGCCTCTTACAAAGGTGGCAATTTTCTGGAAGCATCATAATACCACCAAAATACAATTCTGCTTCTCCCATACTATTAAAATAGGAAAAAAGAATCAATTATTATGTATAATAAACGAATGACAAATCATTGAATAAATAAATACACAAATAGCGAATTCACAGATAAATCTATGCAATGTGTCAAATTTTTTTAAAAACTTACAAAAGATGTTTAGTCTCACTAAGAAATAGAGGACTGTATGTTATAATAGTAATTGGATGTTTTTTTGACTATGAAATTACTAAATATTATTGTTTGATAATTTCAAGTATTAGTGAGGGTAGAGAGAAATGGGCACTTGTAAACTGGATAAAAATGAGACCTGACACAACCTCTGTGGAAGAGAAACTGATAAAATCTAAAGGAATGAAATCTGCATGCACTCTATCGCTAAGGATTCCATTTGTTAGTACGCATGACAGAGAAAAGAACCCTACATTTTCAAATAGTCAGAGATAGCAGGCTCTAGAGGACTGCCTGCAGAAGGATATGAATACATTTTTTAAAAAATACACCATGGAAGAAAAAAACATCATTTTAAAATAGCAAATTAATCTATATGTACTGACATGGAGTCATAATAATTGCCAAAATCAAGGTTCAAGGTACAAATGATTCAATGCCATGTAAGTGAAACACACTTTTATTTTTTGGTACTGGGAATTGAACACAGGAGTGATTTGCCACTAAAATACATATTCAGCCCTTTTTACATTTTGTTTTGAGACAGGATCTCACAAAGTGCTGAGGCTGGCCTGGAACTTTCGATCCTCCTGCCTCAACCTCCCAAGTTGCTGGGATTACAAGCATGTATCACAGTGCCTGGAAAACATTCTTTCATATACATTTCCACATAAAACAATGTAATATATTCCTAATTGTCCCTAAATTAAATAAATTTAAAGAAATTCTGGAGGATGTATGACAAATTGTCACCTGTCATCTGGAGTGAACAGAGATTAGAAAAGTTGAACAGAGAATATTTAAGCTTTATCTATAAGGTTCCTTTTGCATGTTAGTTGTTTAAAGTTAAGCTTTATTTCTCAACTGAGTTATACTTTTCATAATGAGACAAAATTTTATTTTTTTGTTTTTAATCACTTATTGTCAGATATTGAACATCCACACATTTAATATAGTGAGGGAATCTATACTGAGCTGATAGCTAGGATTATTTGCTAGCTGAGTGACTATCTTACAAAAGTCAAAAAGAAGTCAAGATTTAACGTAAAAAATTTCCACAAGACTTTAGGATTGCTGACAAAAAATGAAAAATGTGTTTATTAAGTAAGGTCAAGTGATGACTATACATGTGATCCTGCATGTTTATGTGGGTGCATGTGGTATATGAGCACTTGCTCATATTTGCAAATGACTTGCTCATCATTTACAAATTATCAAGTGAGGTCATATGTAAACAGCAAAAGAATGATTATTTTTAAGTTCTATAATAACAGAGAGAAGGATGCTGTATCAGATCTAAAAATGCACAGGACACCATAGAATTTTAGAGCCCAAAGGATATTTGATGCATAGTTTCTTGGTAAGAAAAAAAGAGACAAATAAAAAGTTCAGTACTTTGCTAGAGGTGACACTGATATTTGGTGGAAGAACAAAGACTTAGAGTCACCTCAGAAACTGAAATGTTATGCAAATATCAACCTCAAAGCTTTGGGAATATTATCAATCTTCATAGGTTTATCAATCTTTATAGGTTATAGGCAAATGGACATTATACCATTTGATAATGTTAGTTAATTAGAGTCTCAAAAGATTCATGACTCACAGAAGATACAACTGCTTAAGCTGAATGATAAAAAATAATATTAATTGTTATATTCACCTTGATTTAAAAATTAAAATTCCTTTTCTACTTTTCACAGTCAACAATGAAGTCTATGATGCAAAGAAAATTTGGATAGTATTGAAAACTTTTACCTCATAGGTTATTGTAGTAATTTCTTGTGATAATATATGTAAGTGCCTAACAGAAAGTGACACATAGGGTTGGTCTGTGGGAGGAACTCATTATATTAGTAAGTTGTACTAGGTTTCCAGTGATTCAGCATATGTCTCTAAAATAATGGTGTTTATGAACTCAAGACACTCCTGTCATGAGTAGCAAGAGTTAACCATTTAATAGCAACATACAGATAACATGTCCATGTCTCAGTTTGCTTTCTGTTGCAATAACATTTTACCAGACACTGGGTATTTATAAAGAAAATAGGTTTATTTTGGCGATAATTCTGGGTGCTTGGAAGTGCATGATTTGGACAACCATGTCTGGTGAGGGCCTCGTGTTATTTCATCTCATAGGAAAAAGTGATGGAATAAGTAGACACATGTGAAAGAGGGAGAATATGAGAGGTGAACCTGCTTTATAAAAACCCATTCTCATGTTACTAATCCAGTCCTCCACCAAAATAAGCAATTATTCATGCAAAGAAAGCCTAATCTACCTATGGCCTCCCAACATTGCTGCATTGAGGAATTAAGCTTCCAATACATGGATTTGGAGTCACAAACCATAGCATCCTTGCATCTGTTTAACCTCAACACAGTTCTTCATTCTCATAGTATGGTTGAGAGAAGAGTACACATTCATTGTGAGAGATGGCTAATGGTTCTAAGGATTACCTGGATTCTCTAGGTGAATCTATTCTAGATCACTAGAGTGATTAGAAACTAACCTGTAACATTAGATGATGAGCACAGTAACAGAAAATAAGATACAGTAGTTTGGGTAAGCAAGCCATCTGTGATCAATCAAAATTCAATAATCTAAATTTCAGGGATCAGCAACTACCACAGGAATCAGAACCATGTTTTCTGGGACAGGGTCATGCTTTTCATGTAGGATTATATAAAATAAGTGGGAGGTAAAAAAAGGCTAAACTATTCTAATCCTCAATTCCCTTTCCCTTCAAGGAACAGTTTAGCTGTATCTCCAAATATCTCTAAAATTAAATCACATAAATACTGCTTTGTTGAACTTTCTGACCTGGTATTATTTAAAGCAGTTGGATCACCCACATAAAAACGAACTAAGTACATAGCTGTAATTAGCATATGACTTCCATCATGACTGCGTGTGAAGTAGGTGAAGTGCTAATGTTAGCACTCCTGCTTTTCAGTTCTTGGACCCAAGTCTAATTGATCTCAGTGCAGGTCAAGTCACCTTGCACTTGGACACCATCACCTATCCCATCCCCAAGACTCTATCATTCTGCCCAAACAAAAATGTCATTAATCAGAGAAATGTTGCCAATCATGAAAAGTACAAATTGAATATTTACATTTCCCAACATTAATGTGCCTGATCAGTCACGTTTATTCATTTCTCAGATATATTGCTCTTCTATCTACCGAAAGTTCTATTATAGGGATTTCATTATAAACCTGCCTCTACTCACAAATTTCTATTGTTCTAAGAAAATATTCGAAAATAGTGGAAGTTGTGGTGAGACAGTGAGGCCTTGATAATATGTTCTGAATTGAAAAAAAAATAGTACAAGCAGTGTTAAAACTTTCCCTAATAAGCACTGCAAAATCACTTAGATATCATTTTATTTTAAAGACTGTGTGTGGCTTTCTCTCAGCTCCAGTGCCATTTCTAGTAAAATGAGATCTTTATGAAAGATATTAAAAAATCATGTTGTATTTAAATCGTGATATTGTTTCAATCTTTCGTCAGACTGGGTCATTTCCATTTAGAAAATTTGATATTTGCGAAGAACATTTTTGTATCAAAAAATGACACCATTTGCTTCAATTTCAAAACTTAACTACATGCATGCCAATGAAGTTTCTCTTAAGTCCCTTAAAGTAAGCACACATCTTCCTTTATTCTTTAAGACTATCCTACCTTGCTGTGAGAGGTGGTACACCCTGAACCCCAGTGATTTAGGAGCCTGAGGTGGAGGATTGCAAGTTCGAGGGCCATTAAGCACCTTATCAAGATCCTGTCTCAAACTATGAAGGACTGAGGGTCAGCTCAGTGGTAAAGCACCCCTGGGTTCAAAAAAGGCTACCGTACCTGAAATATCTCCTGGGAAAGTCGGATATAGCTATAGAAAGAACCAGAAGGTGCCTTATTAAGTGATTCAATCTCACCATCATGGATATGCACATAAATATTCCCCTAGGGTATTGAATTAACCCATCATATTTTTTCTTAACCCAGAGGGAGATAGTCTGTAGAGGTTTGAAAGAACCACAGAGGTAAAATTAATTGATTAGTAGAGCTCTTAAGACAGAAACAGGGAGAAAAAAGACAAAGTTAAATTTTTGTCTGATGCAAAACTGGTATAAGGACATTTGTTCCTATAGGCTGAGATAGGGAATTATGAAAAAGGAAAATCTTTATCAATGTTGCTGATGGTTTGTTTTAAACACATGATTCATTAAAGTTTCCTTCTTTAAAATTTACATTTTTATAGTAGTAATTTATATTTGTATGCATTTCTTTTCATCTTACAAAGAACTTTGTATACACTATGACTTTGAACTCTCATAATTTTGAGGGTAGAGAGCAAGTTTTACCTACTTAACAATAAGGGAAATTGAGTTTAAATAAATATCACAGATTAAGACCTCAGCCATGTGCCCTGTATCATGTTTTACTGAGCTATTTAGGCCTTATGTTACTGTTTTAGAAAAAAATGACTCACTATTCTATAAAAAATTATATTCTTTGATACATAAGGCTTATTAGCATGAGAATGCATCAAATTTTCTTTCCCTGTATAACAAAATAACTTTAGAACAGTGAGGATAACATATTTAAATTCTTATGGGCAATGTTTAGCAAACAATTAAAAAGAAGAATTAGAAATACCACTAAAATTCATACACAGACACATGCACACACATTCTCACACACTAGCAGCACACACTTGTAAAGACTCAAAAGCACAGACTTGAAATGTATGTTTCCCATTTATCTCAGACTGATGAGTGATCCAGCCCAGCTAGCTGATATGTCTCCCTAGAGAATGCATCTAAGCATGATTCCCTTTGTTCTCATCCTACATGCTAGCTTCAGTTTTTCTTAGCTCCACAAACAAGGACAAGCATGCATAACTACTCCATGCTTTCTCTCCTTTTCTTTACATCAGCCCTGAAAGACCTACCTCTTTTTAATGGCTATAGGAATTTAATTTTATTTGATCGATTGGACATTTAATTATTTACAAGTGAGTTTTTTTTTGTGCAGATACCATTTAGAATGTGGATGTTATGTCCATTGCATAAATTCTTAGAAGCAGAATTATTAGGCAAAAAGAATTACTTATTTTCAATTTTGAGAAATATTGCTAAATTGCTTCTATGGACATTGTATACCTTCATATTTCTACCAGCAATATATAATAGTGCATGCTTTCTTCATCCTAATAATACATTTTATTATCAAAAATTTTAATCTATACCAACCTAGTAGTTAATATATATTATATGATTTAATTGGTTGAATTTGAACTTGTATCTTTTCCACTTTGAGTGAGGCTGTGATTTCACACAGGCATATTATCTTCCAGATTGGACTACTGGTCTTTTCCCAAATGATTCATATGAAAATCTACATAAAGGCATTAATTTGTTAGCTCTTAATGGAATTATAATTTTTTTTAAGTTTTAATCTTTCTTTTGTTTATAGAATTATTTTTATGTGGATTTTTAATTTTTATGTACTTAAACTTGTTTATGTATTCATTTTGGATGTTTTTGTTTTATTACAAAAGCCTTTTTAAATACCCAAATTTAAAATTATTGTTTTATAATTTATTTCATATTTCACATTTAAATTCTGTAATTTATTTTGGTGTAAATGTGAGATATGTATCTTTGTTTTTTTCAAAGATAATTCTATTACAGTCTATCTTAAAAAATAAACCATTTCTCCACAGTGACTTAAAAAGACACCTTGATTATACAATAAACTCCCATACAATAGACCCATTTTATTGTTTATCAAAACTACATTATAATTTTTCTCTACATTTGTTCTTATCATAATATCAATCTTACTATCTGTTGTCAGCTTAATATTTCAAATTTTTTTGAGTATGCACTTTATATAAATATAATCTCTCTCTCTCTCTCTCTCTCTCTCTCTCACACACACACACACACACACACACTCATGTTTCCATAAGGTTTAGGAATCAAGAATTACATTGTATATGTCCATTTCCTAGAAAATATTAAAGTAGATTGAAAAGTTGACAGCATATATCTGAAATAATAAATAATTCATGAATGAAACAAGAAAATTTCTTTTCAAAAAAGTAGATAAATAAATTATTTTTTTGTGATTTATTACCTCATTTCATTTCAAACTAAGAACTAACATATAAGGGGAAATATGTGGAAATATCTAGGCATTACTTTAAGAGAAAGGAATTTTATTTTCTAGCAATTAATTCTAAGTAGAACAATGGGGCTCTTTAAGGGATAATAAAAGGTATAAATAAATTAGCTTTTCCTGAAAATTAAATGTTGAGAAATATTTCTAAAGGTTTATAGTTTTATGTGTCTCCTTTATGTAAGTTGAGGAGTTAACAATGAAACAGCCATTAATAAACGTTTCTCAGGCAAAAAGAACAATATGTAGGTATGTCACTTACTGATAAGAAGATGACATTATGTTTAAACTTTCCCCCAAACTAAAAAAAAAAGGGAACACCTTTCAAATATAAAATTGTGATAAGGTTCACAGAGTCTATAATGCTTGATGATTAAAAATGTAACAGCATGGCAACTTCTCCCTTAGCAGATTAATTTTATTTTTGCAGAGTGAACTATAAAGCTGCCTTCAGGTACATTCTTAAAGATTACGTAAATTTTCTTAAATGAATATTTGAAATGATGATCAGCATATGAAAGAAAAAATGCTGTCTAATAATTTCTGTTTTGGGAAAGTTTATAAATAGTTATCTTTTTCTGGTCAGTTATAACTTATTGGTTGAATTATATTTTTAGTTGAGATTTATCTTTTTAAATCACTTATTGGTATAATACAAACAAAATGTATCTTCGAGCAGATGAATGAATTGTGCCATTGGAAAACTTAATATCTCCTAGTTAAATCCGAGGGAAATTAACATTTTACTTTTTTGCATGGTCAATATTTATGTACACAGACATTAGAAAACTAGCCTATTTTTTCCAAGATTTTTCCTTATCTAAGTGATAAAACCTTGACATTGGCATAAAAAAGACTTTGTTCTCATATCTAATGGTGTAAATCCAGGTCACCTAATAGCAATGAACTCAACTGGATTCAAGAGGTAGGAGATTCAGGTTACATCCTTTTGACCAAGATTTAGAACCATAACTTTATTTGTTAAAATACTTTTCTAATGTTTATTCTGGATGCCATATTATGAAGCAGACTTTGCAAAAGAACTTGAGGTTTTGATGAGACTGTAAAAATTTCTTACAATTTCTTTGCAATGAAATCCTCATAATTAAACTATACATTAGAAAAATTCATCCCAGCAGTTTGGGAAGCCGAGGCAGGAGGATCATGTCTTCAAAGCCAGCCTCAGCAAAAGTGAGGCACTAAGCAACTCAGTGAGACTCTATCTCTTAATACAATACAAAATAGGGCTGGGGATGTGGCTCAGTGGTCAAGTACTCCTGAGTTCTATCTCAGTACCTAAATAAATAAATAAGAGCCATCACAGTTCTGAGGAGATAAGAAAATCCAGGCTCACTCGAGATAGGGCAGAAGGGTAGGAGGGGAAGGGAAGGGGCATGGGGTTAGAAATGAAGGTGGAATGTGATGGACATCATTATCCAAAGTACATGCATGAAGACACAAATTGGTGCGAATATACTTTGTATACAACCAGAGATATGAAAAATTTGTGCTCTATGTGTGTAATATGAATTGTAATGCATTCTGTCATACAAAAATTTAAAAATTAATAATTAAAAAAAAGAAAAAAAGAAAAATTCTCTATTTTCTTGCTGACATGAAATAGCATATATAAGTAATCATAAGGGAATAGCTGTTCGGAAATCTGCATGCTTTTTTTATAAGATATGAATAATATATAGATTTACTCTAAAGAATATTAGGAGAAGTATGAAACCAATGTTTTGAAGAGATATTCCACAGATTCACTGATTCGTTATTTTGTGACAATAGGTTTTCTTTTATAAACGGACTCGCACTTCCCTCTAAAAGAACTCATTTGAGCTATTAAATCAGGTAAGAACATTTGGCGGTTTGGAAAAATCATTTAGGATAGACCCTAAAATATTTTTATAGTGGCTAATCTCATGGGAGATGTTGGTAAATGTGAAACAAATATTTAAAATTCAAGAACCTAATGTGAATTTCCCAAGCAGGTTGATGCATACAAATACTTGACACAGAATAAAATAGAGAGGTTGGATTTGTCTGTTCATTAAATAGTCAGATTTTTAACATTCCAATTTAGTTATCTAAAAAGCCGGCCTGAATTAATTGAATTCTATTACTTAAAATGTGTAATTGTATCTGAAAGATAATTATTCCTGATAATTTATTGAAGTAACATAGTTTTCACCTGCCTCTGAAATAATGTGGGAAAAAAAGAGAAAAAAAATTAGTTCATTTAGTCCACATGGACTGCTACAGGAAAAATGAAAAGAAGGAATTAAAATGTCCTTTTATATAATTAGTTGCTTTAAATGAAACAAATTTCAAATGTCAGAAACAGATATAAGAAAATGTTCATTTTTGTTTCTATTTTTATTTTTTATACATAGAAAACTTTAAACAACAAAAAGGATACAATCAAATAGTTTAGAAAATGTGGAATACTGAGGAGTAATTGCAGATGGCATTGTTTATAAATTACATAGCGAAAGCAGATGAACAGGTGAGGTCAGGAGAGAGAGTTGACTGACAATTTCAGGGCAAACCCCACTCTGTGATTAAAAACTTTCAATGCAGTGGAGCTTCACTTTAACATTACATACTGTCCTGGGGCATTCATTTCAAGTTAACTTATCTTAGATTCATATCAAGAAGGTTAAATATGAATCCAGAGGAACCTTACTAGGTAGTATTTGTTAGATGATGACGATGAAGCAATTTTACCTACTTCTTCGTCACATACTTTTTATAAGCAAAATTCTCCCGAACTCTCTCCAAAATCTCCCAGGCATACAGGAGCTCCTCTATCTTGTAAGCAGCTAATAAGTTACACAAGGACAGGCACTGCATCTATATACCCTATAAATGTCTGTGTTAGCTTTCTGTCACTGTGACAAAATACCTGAGATAATCAACTTAAAGAAGGAAAGGTTTATTTTGGCTCAGGTTTCCATTCCATGGTTGGTTCATTCATTATGTGGGGGCCTGTGGTCAGGTAGGAGTATATGGTGGATTAAAACTGATCAACTCACAGTGGCTTGGATACAAAGACAGAGAAAAGATGGCAAAGGTGGATTCCCAATATTCCCTCAAAGACATGCCGGAAGGACCTAACTTCTCTCCACTAAAGCCCACTATTTAAAGGTTCCACTACCTTATAGCATCACAGGTGGCTACCAAGCTTTAAACATGTGGGGCTTTGAGGACATTAAGGATCTAAAGCATATCAGTATCCTATCATACATAGTAGACTCAGTAAATATTTGTCAAATGAAAGAATAAACTCAAAATAATTAACTTAAAGCATTAACCAAATGAAGATTAGTTTTCAAGCTGCTTAGTCCTCTTTTCATTAGGTATTTCTATGTAGTATTCTGTCATAAAATTTTTCTAAAGTATTCCAAGTAGTAGAATTGAGATAATATTAGCTAACATAAATTGAGGGCTTATTATGTCCTGGGTATTTCTCTAATAAATTTCCATAAATCTCATTTAATCTCTATAACATATGAAGGATTCACTATTAGTATTACTATTTCACAAATGAGGAAACTGAGGCACAGGAATAGTACTAACTAGAAGATCACAGCCTTTGTAAATGGAATAGTCAATTTAAAAATCCAGGAAGTTTGAGCTGGCCAAAACTACACTGTGCTACATGACACTTTCATAAAACTCCTCAAAGAAAAATCTGATTTTAAATACCAGAAAAAATCATTAATGAAAGGATAGATATATTAGATTTTTGAAAATATACCAAATGACGTTTTCCTACTATTCCAGTTCACAATACCATAATAAAGCTATATTTAAATAAAAGTAATTTTCATAAAGTCCTCCTAAAGTGAACTTCTTAAATAACCTGAGCTAGTCATCCTGTTTGGTCACTACCAGAAATCTCAATTTTAACTCATGGAAATTCTGAATGAAAATACATGTGG
Source organism: Spermophilus citellus (assembly GCF_964194105.1). Lineage (NCBI taxonomy): Eukaryota > Metazoa > Chordata > Mammalia > Rodentia > Sciuridae > Spermophilus > Spermophilus citellus. The sequence goes on along the minus strand of NC_138196.1, from coordinate 48,762,213 downwards.
AAAGACACATAGAAATGAAATCCTTTGATAGTAGATATATTTCATGTTCTCTTTTTCATGAAATACCAGAATATATGTGACATATGTATGTATATGCTGCCCAATAAAAATGTTTATTTTTACCCATAAAGGATGATCATCAATATCTTTCTTCCTTTCTGTTTCTTTTAACCGATGCCCCTTTGTGGCACTAATTGAACAAATTCTGAATTACCATCGCTTGTTATCAACCACTTTGGCATTTTTACTCCTCCATCTCAAACCTCATTGTCTTTTACTGATGTCTTCTCAACTTTGCTTTTATCAGGGATCTGTAAATCAAATGCTCTAACACCAATCCATGTGAAAAAAACACAAAACCAGGAGCATGAAAAGCCACCGTAGATAAGGCTATGCCTTTTGGAAAAATAAAGGAAGGTAGGGCTGGAGCAGAGGTAGATGACAGCTACCACCCCTATTCCTTCAAATGGGAAAGATGAAGTGAGAAATGCTGTCAAAAACTATACAGAAAATTTAAAACTGTTTTAGACTGTTAAATCTTATTTAAAACATAACAAGATCCCATTAAAATTTTTCTCTTGAGAAGCCCCTGCATGTTGAAGCTCTGCCACTTAGAATTGTTAATGGAAGATGTGAGGTTGGGAGGGGTCAGGTTTACCCAGGAGCAGTCCGAGTAAGGACAAATGAACCTTGGGATAAACTAAAAGGAGACAGATTGAGGGAGATGGCAAGAAATTGCTGGACTTGTCATGGCACGTCAACTCTAGCAGGTTCAGTTTTCATCTAATCATTACTGATTTTCCCACATTTCCCTTTGCCCTGTCTTTTGTGGCCTCACTACCCATCTTCCATCCTCTAAATCCAGCCAATTTGATTGCCACACTTTCCTATTTAACCATTTTTGCAACTTCTGAGCTCTTAGACCATAAATTCAGCTGGGTAACTTCTAGATTCTCCAGTGCCCAATTGAGCCCAAGCTCCACCCGTGCACATTCCAACTTGAATTGATTCAGATCCTTCAATTCATTTTCCTGGACTTTCTAAATTTCCTGACTTCACCAATACCAAGAGAATGATGCTCTCAGAATCAACTTCAAATTAATCTCATTCTAAATCTCCTCTTACATAAGCACTTCTAGGGAACTATGGCAAGTTCAAGGGCCCAAACCATCCCAGACTCCATTTTACCTCTGAAAGGGACCTTGACCTCTCAGTAAACAACTTGGCCACCACTAATTTCAACTTAAGGATCAACAAAATTGTTCTCATGCTTCCTCTGTGTTACCTTAACCCTACTTAGTCACAAACACATATTTAAATCATGGGAGCACTTAATCCCATGGCAAGGTAGTCAACTGTAGAGAGAGGTTATACAATTTAGGGGGCCCAATTACTGCCTCCCTCCAGTTTTCCCTCTTGCCATATTTCTTCAGGTTTATTAATTTATATATTTTGCTAGCTCAAAAGTCTTTTATAATTCAAATAGTAGGACACAGAGACAAAAAATCATGAAATACAATGTGGTGAGTGTATGTACATGATGTATTTACATTTATATGCATACATTATATACACACATAAATTGAAATAAGTTGCAAATGGGGATATAAATTAAAAATAGGCTAATAGAAAGTAAATTTTCACTATGTTGGAATTTTGTCAGGAACCAACCCTGAATTTAACCATAGTGCAATATTGGTAGAAAGAAAAAAGAGAGAGAGACAGTAAAGGCAGTTCATTAGGCCCCAGGGTTCCTCAGTGAGAAGGTCTTTCAGGATTTACCTCTCACACTCTCCTTATGCATGTTAATCATATGCTACATTCTCAGACTTGCAGAAGCAAGTAATATATAGATGAAGTGGGTCAAGGAAAGAAAAATAGCAGTTCCTAACATTAGTGATAAACTAATGTGTACTTGCCAGGGGTCAGTCATTGTTCACAGCTGGAAGATTCCTGCCTTATAGAAAGTGGATTGTGTTGCCAAATCTCAAAAATGTTCAGAAGAAGCCACGTTACTGTTTGATATTTCAAAATTTTTAAATGTGAAGTATTATGGTTTAGATGTGGTAACTCCTGAAGGCTCACATGTGAGACAATGCAAGAAGGTTTGGCGGAGAAATGATTGTGTTATGGCCTTAACATGATCAGTGAATTAATCCCTGATGGGATTAACTGAGTGGTAACTGGAGGCAGCTGGGGTTCATTCATTTTAGGCAGCTAGGATTCATTGGGGACGTGGCTGTGGGGTATATATTTGTATCTAGCTAATGGTGTCTCCCCCACCACTTCCTGATCTTCATGTGAACTGTTTCCCTCTGCCACACTCTTCTACCATAACGTCCTGCCTCACCTCTACCCCTAGGGAATGGAAACTTTTGTCTATGGATTGAGACTTCTGAAACCGTGAGCCCCCAAATAAACCTTTCATCCTTTCCAATTTTTCTTGTCAGGTGTTTACTCGTAGCTGCAATGAAAAATCTGACTAAAACATTATTTGATTAAAAAAATTATACTTCAGAGGCAGTTGGCTGTGGCGGACCAAGCCTGTAATCCTAGCAAGTAATCCTAATCCGGAGGCTGTGGCAGGACGATCACAGGTTTGAGCCAGCCTCAGAAATTTAGCACAACCCTCAGCAATTAAGTGAGATCCTGTCTCAGAATAAAAAAAATAAATCTTTAGGAAACTGGGAAAGGAAAGATTCATTCTGAAGGAGCCTCCTGTAGTTTTGTAGTTTTTGAGTACACATTCAGAACATTGCCCAAGTGAGAGAGAGAAACTAAAATATATTAAGGTTAATGGCCTAGGAAGGAAAAGTTTCTCATTTGCCCTCACACAGATGTACACACATGTGGTGACTGGGTATAAGACCAAATCAGGCAACCAGAAAGAATAAATGTAGAGATACCCAACAACTAGGTCAAGAAGGGTAACATCTAATATGCACATTTTGAGTTTTTTATCAGACATGTACTGGGTACCTAGTAAAGATGATTAAAAAAAAAAAAAGGCACCAAACTTTCCTAAGTATCATACAGCAAACTTGGGTGTTAACCGGTTTCACATAAAACTATAAAAAAAAAAAATTGTAGTTTTCCTATAATTATTTCCACACTGACTGAGATTTCTATGTCTTTTTTTTTTTTTTTTGGTACAGAGAATTTAACCTAGTACCTCATTCAGGGGCACTTAGTCACTGCACCATACCCCCAACCCTTTTTATTTTTAATTTGGAAACAGGGTCTCACTCAGTTGCTTAGGCCCTCACTAAGTTGCCGAGGATGGCTTCAAACTTGCAGTACTCCTGTGTCAGGCTTCCCCGTCACTGAGATTACAATTGTGGACTACCACACCCAGCTGCCTGATTTTTTTTTTTTTTTAATTTTTTATTGATTATTTAAAGCATTACATAGCTCATGATATATCATCTTTCATACATTAGACTCAAATTGTGTTTTGAACTCCCATTTTCACCCCAAATATAGATTGCAGAATCACATCTGTTACATATTCACATTTTTACATAATGCCATATTAGTGTCTGTTGTATTCTGCTACCTTTCCTAACCCCTACTATCACCCCTCCCCTCCCCTCCCCTCCCATCTTCCCTCTCTATCTCCCCTGCTGTTGTTCAATTCTCTCCCTTTTTTTCCCTCCCCCTTGCCCCTCATAGCCTCTTGTAATTTTATGTATCCTTGAAGGTCTCCTACCATTTCCATATGCTTTCCCTTCTCTCTCCGTTTCTCTCCCCCCATTCGTCTTTGTTATCTGTAGTCTTTTCCACATGCTCTTCCTTCCTGTTCTGTTCTTAGTTGTTCTCTTTATATCAAAGCAGACATTTGGCATTTGTTTTTTAGGGCTTGGCTAACTTCACTTAGCATAATCTGCTCTAATGCCATCCATTTCCCTGCAAATTCTATGATTTTGTCATTTCTTAGTGCTGCATAATATTCCATTGTGTATAGATGCCACATTTTCTTTATCCATTCATCTATTGAAGGGCATCTAGGTTGGTTCCACAGTCTAGCTATTGTGAATTGTGCCGCTATAATCATTGATGCAGCCGTATCCCTATAGTGCGCTCTTTTAAGGTCCTCAGGGAATAGTCCGAGAAGTGCAATAGCTGGGTCAAATGGTGGTTCCATTCCCAGCTTTCCCAGGAATCTCCATACTGCTTTCCAAATTGGCCTCACCATTTTGCAGCCCCACCAGCAGTGTACAAGTGTACCTTTTTCCCCACATCCCCGCCAACACTTGTTGTTGTTTGACTTCATAATGGCTGCCAATCTTACTGGAGTGAGATGGTATCTTAGGGTGGTTTTGATTTGCATTTCTCTGATTGCTAGAGATGGTGAGCATTTTTTCATGAACTTGTTGATTGATTGTATGTCCTCCTCTGAGAAGTGTCTGTTGAGGTCCTTGGCCCATTTGTTAATTGGGTTATTTGTTATCTTATTATTTAATTTTTTGAGTTCTTTGTACATTCTGGATATTAGGGCTCTATCAGAGGTGTGGGGGGTAAAGATTTGTTCCCAGGATGTAGGCTCTCTATTTACCTCTTTTATTGTTTCTCTTGCTGAGAAAAAACTTTTTAGTTTAAGTAAGTCCCATTTGTTTATTCTGGTTGTTAACTCTTGGGCTATGGGTGTCCTATTAAGGAATTTGGAGCCCGACCCCACAATTTGTAGATCGTAGCCAACTTTTTCTTCTATCAGACGCAGTGTCTCTGATTTGATATCTAGCTCCCTGATCCATTTTGAGTTAATTTTTGTGGATGGCGAGAGAAAGGGATTCAATTTCATTTTGTTGCATATGGATTTCCAATTTTCCCAGCACCATTTGTTGAAGATGCTATCCTTCCTCCATTGCATGCTTTTAGCCCCTTTATCAAATATAAGATAGTTGTAACTTTGTGGATTAGTCTCTGTGTCTTCTATTCTGTACCATTGGTCCACCCGCCTGTTTTGGTACCAGTACCATGCTGTTTTTGTTACTATTGCTTTGTAGTACAGTTTGACCTCTGGTATCGCTATACCTCCAGATTCACACTTCCTGCTTAGAATTGCTTTTGCTATTCTGGGTCTTTTGTTTTTCCATATGAATTTCATGATTGCTTTGTCTATTTCTACAAGAAATGCCGTTGGTATTTTGATTGGCATCGCATTAAACCTATAGAGAACTTTGGGTAATATCGCCATTTTGATGATGTTAGTTCTGCCTATCCATGAACAGGGTACATTTTTCCATCTTCTGAGATCTTCTTCTATCTCTCTCTTTAGGGTTCTGTAGTTTTCATTGTATAAATCTTTCACCTCTTTTGTTAGGTTGATACCCAAGTATCTTATTTTCTTTGAGGATATTGTGAATGGAGTGGTTTTCCTTGTTTCCATTTCAGAAGTTTTGTTGCTGATATATAGGAATGCCTTTGATTTATGCGTGTTGATTTTATAACCTGCCACTTTGCTGAATTCGTTTATTAACTCTAGCAGCTTCTTTGTAGACTCTTTTGGGTCTGTTAAGTATATTATCATGTCATCCGCAAATAGCGATAGTTTAATTTCTTCTTTTCCTATTTTTATGCCTTTAATTTCTTTTGTCTGTCTAATTGCTCTGGCTAGTACTTCGAGAACTAAATTGAATAGAAGTGGTGATAGAGGGCATCCCTGTCTTGTTCCAGATTTTAGAGGGAATGCCTTCAATTTTTCTCCATTCAGAATGATGCTAGCCTGAGGCTTAGCATAGATAGCTTTTACAATGTTGAGGTAAGTTCCTGTTATCCCTAGTTTTTCTAGTGTTTTGAACATAAAGGGATGCTGTACTTTGTCAAATGCTTTTTCTGCATCCATCGAGATGATCATGTGGTTCTTGTCTTTAAGTCTATTGATGTGGTGGATAGCATTTATTGATTTCCGTATATTGAACCATCCTTGCATCCCAGGAATGAATCCTACTTGATCATGGTGCACAAGTTTTCTGATATGTTTTTGTATTCGATTCGCCAGAATTTTATTGAGAATTTTTGCATCCAAGTTCATTAGAGATATTGGTCTGTAGTTTTCTTTCTTTGAAGTATCTTTGTCTGGTTTTGGGATCAAAGTGATGTTGGCCTCATAGAATGAATTTGGAAGAGCTCCTTCTTTTTCTATTTCTTGAAATAGCTTGAAAAGTATTGGTATTAATTCTTCTTTGAAGGTTTTGTAGAACTCCGCTGTATACCCATCTGGTCCAGGGCTTTTCTTAGTTGGTAGTCTTTTGATGGCTTCTTCTATTTCTTCTTTTGTTATTGGTCTGTTTAAATTGTGTGTGTCTTCCTGTCTCAATCTGGGCAATTCATATGCCTTAAGAAATTTATCGATATCTTCGTTATCTTCTATTTTATTAGAATATAGGGTTTCAAAATACTTTCTAATTATCTTCTGTATTTCTGTAGTGTCTGTTGTGATATTGCCTTTTTCATCCCGTATGTTAGTAATTTGAGTTCTCTCTCTTCTTCTTTTCGTTAGCGTGGCTAAGGGCTTGTCTATCTTATTTATTTTTTCAAAGAACCAACTTTTAGTTTTATCTATTTTTTCAATGGTTTCTTTTGTTTCAATTTCATTGATTTCTGCTCTAATTTTAATTATTTCTTGTCTTCTACTACATTTGCTGTTGTTTTGCTCTTCCTTTTCTAGATTTTTGAGGTGTTGTGTGAGTTCATTTATTTGTTGGTTTTTTCTTTTTTTGAGGTAAGAACTCCAAGAAATGAATTTCCCTCTTAAAACTGCTTTCATTGTGTCCCATAAATTCCGGTATGTTGTGTCTGTGTTATCATTTGACTCTAAGAATTTTTTCATCTCCTCCTTTATGTCTTCTATAACCCATTGATCATTCAATAACATATTGTTCATTTTCCATGTGATGTAGGATTTTTCCTTCCTTCTCTTATCATTGATTTCCAATTTCATTCCATTATGGTCAGATATGGTGCATGGTATTATCTCCACGCCTTTATATTTACTAAGAGTTGTCTTATGGCATAATACATGGTCTATCTTTGAGTAGGATCCATGTGCTGCTGAGAAGAACGTGTATCCACTTGATGATGGTTGCTATATTCTATATATGTCGGTTAAGTCTAGATTATTGATTGTGCTGTTGAGTTTTATAGTTTCTTTATTCAGTTTTTGTCTAGAGGATCTGTCTAATGGCGAGAGCAGTGTGTTGAAGTCACCCATAATTATTGTGTTGTGGTCTATTTGACTCTTGAACTTGAGGAGAGTTTGTTTTATGAACGTTGCAGCTCCATTGTTGGGTGCATACAAATTGATGATTGTTATGTCTTGTTGGTGGATGGTTCCTTTTAACAGTATATAGTGACCTTCTTTGTCCTTCTTGATTAACTTAGGTTTGAAGTTGATTTTATTTGATATGAGTATGGCCACTCCTGCTTGCTTCCGAGGGCCATGTGAGTGGTATGATTTTTCCCAACCTTTTACCTTCAGCCTGTGTATGTCTTTTCCTATCATATGAGTCTCTTGAAGGCAGCATATTGTTGGATTTGTTTTTTTGATCCAGTTTACTAGCCTATGTCTCTTGATTGGTGAGTTTAGGCCATTAACATTTAAGGTTACAATTGAGATATGATTTGTATTTCCAGTCATGCTTCTTTATTTATTTATTTTAGTTTGGTTAGTTTTGCTTTTTGGTTATTTTCCTCCCCCTTTACTGAGATACTTCCTGCTGTTAGTTTTGGGCACTATTTTTCACATCCTCTTCTTGTAGTGTTTTGTTCAAAATGCTTTGCAGAGCTGGTTTTCTTGCTGCAAATTCTTTTAGCTTTTGTTTATCGTGAAAGATTTTAATTTCATTGTCAAATTTGAAGCTCAATTTTGCTGGATATAGTATTCTTGGTTGGAATCCATTATTTTTCAGCGTTTGAAATACGTTATTCCAGGATCTTCTCGCTTTCAAAGTTTGTGATGAGAAATCTGTCGTTAACCTAATTGGTTTACCCCTGAAAGTAATCTGCCTCTTTTCTCTCGTAGCTTTTAATATTCTCTCCTTGTTCTGTACGTTGGCTATCTTCATAATTATATGTCTTGGGGTTGGTCTATTATGGTTTTGAATGTTTGGGGTCCTGTAGGCTTCCAGGATTTGGCAATCCATTCCATCTTTCATCTCTGGGAAGTTTTCTAGAATTATTTCATTTAATATGCTGTCCATTCCTTTGGTTTGAAACTCTGTGCCTTCTTCTATCCCTATGACTCTCAGATTTGGTTTTTTTATGACATCCCATATCTCTTGAATAGATTGCTCGTGGGAATTAAGCATCTTTTCTGTGTTGACTATATTCTTTTCAAGTTGATAAACTTTGTCTTCATTATCTGATGTTCTGACTTCTACTTGATCAAGTCTATTTGTAATATTCTCGTTTGAGTTTTTAATTTGGTTTATAGTTTCCTGGAATTCTAGGATTATTGTTTGATTTTTTTTTAATATCTCTATCTCCTGGTAGAGCTCGTTCTTTGCCATTTGAATTTGTTTGTTTAATTCATTTTCAAAATATATTTTTATTTCTTGGACTTGCTGTCTCATGTCTTCTCTAATATTCCTTTCCATTCGAGTTAGGTATGCCTTGAGTTCTTTCCCTATACCTGTTTCTGAAGTTTCTATGTCCTCCTGTAGAATTGAGTAGTCTTGCATTGTTTGTAATCCTTTTTTCCCTTGTTTTCTCATGTTGTCCACGTTACTTTCCAGCTCTTTTTGATTGTCGTGTTTCTGCTCTCCTCTATAGATTTGTTTTGTTTCTGTATTACTCTGATGTCTCTCCTTTGTGTTGTTGAAGTATGACTGCTAACGTGGATTCCGCTGGGAAGGAATTCCGACGTTCGAGCTCCAGTGACGACACTACTCTGCTATGACGGGCCCCAGTCTCCTTGCTGGGGTGCCCTAATGGGGGGGTGTGACTGGACTGTCTCTGTGTGGTTTCAGCTCCCGGTCGTGGCAGGCGGGTAGACTCCAGCCGCCCAGTATCACAGGCCGCGGGCAGGTGATCCGTCACCAACGGGAGGGCGTTCTCCTACCGCCAAGTTACGCGGGCAGTGGGTGAACTGTCGCCGGTGGGCCTGCAGTTTACAGCTGCCCAGTCGCGAGGGCCTTGCCTCTAGGCTCCTGGTTTCTCCTGCTAGCCTTGGTTTCTCCTGCTAGACCAGATTTCCCCTCAGTGATGATTCTCGGCAGTTCAAACTGTACTCTGTGCCTGTTTTGTTGTTGCAATCTGTCGGACAGTGGCGGTGGATACTTCAGCTGTCCAAGATGGTGGCCGCTGGTTACCTTAGTGGAGTGTCCCTTGTGGGGGGTGGGGCTGTACCGCTTCCGTCCCCGCCAACAATCCCGAACTCAGCCCGGGGGTCAGTGCGGGCTTGGGCTTAGCTGGTGGGATACCACCGTGTCGCAGCCACTTAATTCCCTGCTGACTCGTTAACCCCTTCTCTGGGGCGCCACGCCTTCTGTAGCCTCGGGGCAGGCCGCGCGAATCAGACAGCCTGGATCTCCGGGGTCACACCGTTGGCTTTTGGGATCCCCAGCACTCTATGGTTTTGATTTTTTCTGCTTGCCCCTCCCCAGCGCTGGCTAGACAGGTTTTGTTTTGGCCGCTGATGGGAGGGGGGCGGGTTGAGGGTCAGGTGCCTCTAGCTCTCCTTTAGTCTTTATGCAGGCTCACTCTGATAGTCCCTCCCCCTGAAAGTCTAGGAGAGATTTTAAGCGAAATCCCCCTATGTATGGGGGCTGAGCTGGGTGACACACACCTGTTTGTTGTTGCAATCTGTCGGCGAGTGGCGGTGGTTACTTCCGCTGACCAAGATGGTGGCCGCTGGTTACCTTAGTGGAGTGTCCCTTGTGGGGGGTGGGGCTGTACCGCTTCCGTCCCCGCCAACAATCCCGAACTCAGCCCGGGGGTCAGTGCGGGCTTGGGTTTAGCTGGTGGGATACCACCGTGTCGCAGCCACTTAATTCCCTGCTGACTATTTAACCCCTTCTCTGGGGCGCCACGCCTTCTGTAGCCTCGGGGCAGGCCGCGCGAATCAGACCGCCTGATTTTTTTAATTAATGTAAGTAACACAAATTATTTAACTTATATATATCCTTGCTTTAAGAAATACATGAATTAAATGTAACATTACATTTGAAAAGCAAATTATGCATGATAAGTGTTGATCATATATTTGTGATTTTTATTCAAAGAGACATAGCAGAGGCCACATGAGAAATATAAATATAGTTATTGACCTATTGTGTTGGTGACAAAAGAAGATTAGTCTTTTCTCTAGGAGGTTGGAATTAGACTTGCTGAAAATATTCATTGCATACCAAATTAGGCCATACATTGTATTTCTGTCAGTGAATGTTTTCCTGGGTTGCTGTGTGAGTAAAACAAATTGAATGTGGGTTCAATGTATATCATTCAGGAACCTTCTTTCAAAAGTAATTAGGATCTTACTCACTTGAGACCAGATAATTACATTTAATGTAATCTTCAAAGAGCCCCTAAGGACTGTTCTCCATTGGTAAATGCATAAGTAGTAGAACAAATTGACTTTCACAATTACTGAAAGTTAGGAGAACTAGGGATAGAGAAAAGAATAATGAACCAAAAATTAATCTCATAATACTGATAAAGATGAAATATATTTTTCTAATCCAGCCCTTAAGGGAATTTTGTCCACTGAAAATGTTGAATGGCACATAGAAGGATGTTCCACAAAGATCCAGCAAATATTAGAGCTGAACTCCAGCTGCAGTGGTCAGAACAGGTTAATTGGGTGACCATCTCAGCCTGGCTCTACATTAAACCTTGCATAGATGACTGAACTCTACTTCATTCATGGAAAAATACGTGTCTCTCTGAGCATCATCTTGTGCTAAACGATAAGATCAGGATGTACAGCACATCACTTCTGGACTCAAAATATAGTTGCAGTCTCAGTAACGTCAGATCCAAGCCCAACTGGCTATCACACACTCATAAATTAACTACCAGACCCCACATTAAGTAAGTAGACACAGAAAAATGTTAAGAGTAATATCATAAAATTAGAACAGAAGAGATCTTGGAAGGAAAAAGAAAAACTTTGAAATTATAAATGGACCAATTTTGCTAATAATAATCAGAACAAACAAATCTAGTAATTTCTAAAAGTGAAATATCTCACTTTTGGTTATACAAAATATTTCTCAGAAATTATGCCCAGATAATGTTTGATACATATTTTAAACTGAATAACTTTGAAATCCTGTACTTAATCTATTTTTATTGTTATTTCTCCATTTTTTTGGTAACAGATAATTGATTAAATCTTTCCATGTTGTGTCTAATAATTCACATTCAATGACACATTTCACTGTCATTCTCTGAATGCACCCTTAAAAAATCAGAAATTTCGATTGAGTAAAAAACTCTATTTTAAAACTTTACTCTGTCAAATTCTAAAATGTATTAATAAATTTATATAAAATTATGTTAATGATAACTGTAACTTAACCGTTTTTATTTTCTTATTTTAAATCAAATTTATATTGTTGTGCTGCAGATGTTAATCTTTATAAATTGACCCATGGTAATATCTCTTTTATGTAGTTGTTTGAAGCATATTTCCATGCTCTACAATGACCTTTAAAATTTGAGCACATGGAATATTGTTTTGTGCTTTCAAAACTTGGGTATGTGACCCATTTTTAGCTGAGAATTTTTCAAACAGTAAGCCTGTCGTGCATCACACATGTACGTGGACACCCCATGGACAAAATCATGATGCTCTGTGTCTTCCTGACAGCTTTCTCTCCTTCCTGAGGGAGCCTTTAATGGGGTCAGTCTCTTATGAACTGTCCTTTTTCAATTTCAATTTCTTCCAGATGATGCACATACTATTCTTGTATTGTTTTGTGTTTTTGTTTTTTAAATTAGATTTAGAGTTGGGACTACTATTGTGTATTTTGCTTCTAAGAACTGTCTCCCTCCCCCAATTCTTTTTTTTTTTAAAGAGAGTGTGAGAGAGGAGAGAGAGAGAGAGAGAGAGAGAGAGAGAGAGAGAGAGAGAGAGAGAGAGAGAGGAGAGAGAGAATTTTTAATATTTATTTTTTAGTTCTCGGCGGACACAACATCTTTGTTGGTATGTGGTGCTGAGGATCGAACCCGGGCCGCACGCATGCCAGGCGAGCGCGCTACCGCTTGAGCCACATCCCCAGCCCTCCCCCAATTCTTAATTGTTTTATTGAGGTTTGGTAAATAAATCAATCTATACATGTTAGAGTGTACAATTTGATGTTTTGACACATGTAAACATAATTTTTTAAATTGATTTTTTTCTAAATACATGACAGTGGAATGCATTACAATACTTATTACACAGATAGAGCACAATTTTTCATATCATTTCACCAATTCATGTCTTCATACATGTACTTTGGATATGATGTTCATCATATTCCACCATCCATCGTTGCTAACACCCTGCCCCCTCTCTTCCCCTCCCACTCCTCTGCCCTATCCAGAATTCGTCTATTCCTCCCATGCTCCCCCTCCCTACCCCACTATGAGTCAGTCACCTTATTTCAGATAAAACATTCTGCATTTGTTTTTTGGGGGATTGGCTAACTTCACTTAGCATTATCTTCTCCAACTCTATCCATTTATCTGCAAATGCCATGATTTTATTCTCTTTTATTGCTAAGTAATATTCCATTGTGTATATATGCCACATTTTTTTAATCCATTCCTCTACTGAAGGGCATCAGGTTGGTTCCACAGTTTAGCTATTGTGAATAGTGCTGCTATACACATTGATGTAGCTGTGTCCCTACTGTTTTTAAGTCCTTTGGGTATAGACCAAGAAGAGGAATAGCTGGGTCAAATGGCGGTTCCATTCCCAGTTTTCCAAGGAATCTCCATACTGTGTCCTCACCAAAAGGTGTGTTGATCCTTAACCATGGGATCTTACTTGAAAATAGGACACGTATCTGGGAATAGGGTAATTGCAATTGCAATTTATTAAGATGAAGTTGGACTGAGGTGGACTTGATACACTCCAACCCCACTGGACATAATTTCTTTAATAGGTGATTCCTAAGTATTTTTATAGTCTGTGGCTCATCTTTTCTTTCTCTTAACAATGTTTGTGAGAGGTAGATATTATTAATTTTAATGAAATGCCTTTTTTATTTTAATGGATTACATTTTCTGTTTATGTGTTCTTTCCTACCTCAAAGTTATAACAGTATTTTCTTCTAAAATTTGATGTTTTTTGGCTTTACATACAGATATATGGTTTCCTGGAGGTTTTTTTTTAATGCTGTGCAAGTTATGAAGTGTTTTTTTGTTTATTTGCTTTTGTTTTATGTATGGATCCCAATTTTTCCCATTTTTTCTAAAGATATTATTTTCAGTAAAGTTACCTTTATATATTTGTAAAAAAATCAAGTCATGATACATTTATGAGTCTACTTTTAGACTTTCATCAATGTCTTTGTATACATTGTTGCAAACATCACAGTGCTTTGGTAACTATAATTTTATGTTCTTTATTGTTTTTTCTTTTTTGGTACTGAGAACTGAACCCAGTGATGCTTAATCCCTGAGCCATATCCCAGCCCTTTTTAATTTTTTTTAAATTTTTGGACAGGATCTCACTAAGTTACCTAGGGCCTCTCCAAATTGCTGAGCCTGGCTTTGAACTTGCAATCCTCCTACCTCAGCTTCACTGGTTTACAGGTGTGAGCCTCTGCATCAGACATAATTCTTGATTTCTATCAGTGAAAGATCCACTCTGTTATTTTGCAAATTTATTTTGACTCTTTGCATTTTCCTATGAGATCTATTTTCATTTATATAATTTTGACAAGGGAATGTTTAAACTTTTAGATTTTTGTTACAAGTAAAATGTAATGTCATTTAATGCTGTCCCATGCAAAAAATCTCATCCAACCTCACCATTCTAGAACATCAGAAATAGCACATTGTATCTCCATATCCTTATCCACCCTGATGCAGCTATACATTCTGGAACTAATGCTATAGCAGTCTTGGTATCTGAATATCAATACGTTATAGTTTAAAATATATCTCTTGATGGATGATCATTGGCAAATGCTCTTGCTTATCCACTGTCAACTGCTTCTTCCTCTAATCTCCAAAATGAGGTAAGTCCTTTGAAAGCAGCAGAGATACCTGCATTGCTGGATTAATACTCTGTTTTATTTATTTATTTTTCCCCAAAGACTTTCCTGTTCCCATGAGTCTTTCTGCCTCATTCTTCCTTGATACGAATAGAGATCTCCATCAATAAGTAGGTTGGAAGTATAGTGCCTGTCTTAGTGTACTCGAAATGGAAAAGCTTGAAAATCAATATTTAGACATTTATTTTTCTCAAATACTATCACTGTTTTATTCCAAATCTTTGAATTCAGAATGAATTTCTTTGTGATTTACTCCTTCCCTTTCCTTCCTTCCTTTTTTCCTTCCTTCCTCCACCTCTCCCTCCTTCCCTTTCTTTTCTTCCTCCCTTCCTCCCCTTATTATTTTTTCATTTCTAATTCCACAGCAGATCTCTGATGGCTTTCAACTTGAAGTAAGCTTTATTTTTAAAGTCCTATTTGTTCACTGAACTGTATATTCACACAATTATTATAGATAGATTCAAGCCATAACCCGCATGTTTTCTTCCAGAGTTTTTATTTTATTTTTCAAAATTAGATCTAAAACCTAGCTAGAATTCTAGTGTGTAGGTGTTGGGGAAGGGGGGTGGGCTCGTTTTTATTTGTTTGTTTTTTTCACATGGATATATAATTGACCTGGAACCACTTATTGAAAATACTATTCTTTCAACCACACTCAATGGACCATTTTAAACTTCCTGATATTCCTTATTTCGCTTTTCTATCTTTTATCAGAGTCTTATTGGGAGCTTAACAAAATTTATTATTTTCATACAAACAACTTTGGTCCTTGAGTTTTTCTATTGCATCCTTTTCATTTTGTCAAATTTTAATTTATTTTTTGTATTTCAACTTGTGTTTGCTTCTAATTTATTTCATAATTAACTTGTTGCTATTGTTCTAACTTCTTTAAAAAATACTTTCTTTTAGTTAACATGTGCATGTGATGTAATACCTTTGTATAAAATATAATTTTACCTATTTTTCAATACTTCAAGATGTATTTTTTTAAATTAATTTTTGGCACATCATAATTATACATAATAAAGAAACTTATTTATGTCATATTTTTGTATGCCTATTAAATAATTTGATCAACCTCATACTCTAGTACTTTCCCTTTCCTTCCCTTCTATCCCCCCTCTGGTCCACTTATTCTACTCTATTGATTTTCCTTCTATTATTATTATTTATTATTATTTTAATTGGTGAATTTTTAATTATACACGCACACACACACACACACACACACACACACATATATATATATATGTTTATGCATATGTGTGTACATGATTCATGTAGTATATTTGTATATGGGCATAGTATAATTTTTTTTTTCACCATACCAATATTTTTGTTTATTGCACCACAATCTAAAGACTATCTCTTACAAGTTTTGACACAAAAATCCTTGGCAAAATATCAAACAAAACCAAAACAAAACATCTGCACATCTAACAACATATAAAAAGAATTCTAAGTTATGAACAAATGGGATTTATTCTAGGAATGAACTGTTAGTTTAGCATTCTGAAATCAATTACTGTAACATACTGTACCAATAGAATAAAGGGCAAAAACCATGTTTATTCCAATAGACACAGGAAGGCATTTAGCAAAAATCAATACTCCTTTATAATAAGAGGACTTAAGAAACTAGGAATCACAGTGAACTTCAACTTGATAAAGTCCCACTCCTGCTCCTGGCATCAGCCAGTGTCAACAGTATCATCAGGGTGCCTTGATTCAGTCCTGGATCTTTGTCTCTGTTTTTCATTTTTTACCTCCCTGGTGTTGTCCAGCTCTCTCACCATTACCACTACAGTGCATGAAGTGGACTATAATTATCCAGTTTCAGGAGGGTGACCTGGTAAAAGGATTGTTCTCACTGGCTAGCATGGCATTTTGTTCTTGTTATTACACAATCTGGAGCTGCCAGGATGGCACTGAAGTGCCCATATTGAATGATTCTCATTAAGAGCAAGCACTTATATAGAACAAGTTCAGGGCTTTAAGCTACAAAGGTCCCCCCTGGCCACAGAGCTTGATCCACACCTATAGTTCCCCAAATTGATTCTCACTCTTTCACATTTCAGCAGCTGATGACTGCAGGTTCCATTTCTGGTTTACAGCACTCAAGGACAGTGGTAGTAGTTTCTTTACCCTGAGTTCCCCTACTGCTGGCACCTAATGCAGTCACCCTGTACTCTCTGCAGGCTTTAAGCCACGAGTCAGGCATTCCCCTCAGTAAGAATGCCCTTGTCTCCTCTGAAGCCTTTCAATGTCACTGGTTCACAATAGTAACAGACCCTTCTGATCAATATTCTCTCCTGCCTGTAATCCAAGTAACAGCATTGTGCAGTTCCTAGTCAGCCTTTAACTACACCAGAAAAAAAATGGATAGATATTTCTTGCATAAATGGGACAGTTCTTGTCTATATCTTCCCACTGTGGTGCTGTGTGGAAGGCACACTTGCAATCAACATCGAGAGAGATCACGTTCTAGGAAAGCTGTGGTTACCATCTAAAGTGTTCTAGAGAAGGTATTACCCAACATGAATACTATCAAATTATGAACAGTGAATTTAACATGACCAGGAAACAGATTATTATTCACACTTTCCTGAGTGACCCAAGAATTGTATTTGTGGGTGTAATAACCTTTGAGACTGTCATTGGAAACCACTATTCATAAGCAGCATGGCAGGGAGATGAGACGTCCTTGGATTCTTCAGTGTTCCTGGCTCCATTGCTTTGCATCTGAGGTGAGGCAGAACATTGGGTGGAAGGGTGTGGCAGAGGAATGATGGGTGCTCAGCTCACGGAAGCCAGGAAATTTGCTGCTGTGACCACATTTCCCACTACCCAGAAGATGGTAGTCTGAATATTTTTTTCACCTCTGGGGCTCTAGGTAATGACCCTGTCCTTCAAGATCTTTGTTGGGGCAGCCTGGCCCACTGAAACCAAGGATGTCAGCTCATCCTCTGCAGACAAGAAGGAAATATCTTTGCTTTTGGACCTGTGATGGAAGTGGCAGCACTGACAATCTTCAAATTGCCTTCAGCATTGTTTTCCTCCTCCTCATGCACATGCAGCTTCTTCACAGAGATGATAAGAGTGTAGCAGCCAATGAAAAGTGAGTTTCCTGTTCCCAACCCTACATCTCCTGTGCAATGATGCAGAGATCTGCTTAGGGGAGGGCCAGACCAAGCCACAGACACTGGCAATACTCTGCTTCTGCTAAGGGGCTGGATTGGGCATAGTATAATTTGGTAGATTTCATTCACCAGTACTTTCTGATGCCCTTCCTTCCTCTTAATCCCCTTCCTCTACTCTATTGGTCTTCTTTTTATTTTCATGAGGCTCTACTTTTTTATGCCATTTTTTGTCCTCTCTGTATAGCATCTACATATGAGAGAAAACATTTGATCCTTGACTTTCTGAATCTAGCTTATTCCACTTAGCATGGTGTTATTTTTTTTTCACCCATTTACCAGAAAATGACATAACTTAATTCTTGTCTATGAGTGAGTAGAACTCCATTGTGTACATATACACTGTTAGATGGTTACCTAGAGTGTTTCTATAACTTGGCGATTGTGAATTTTGCTTCTAAATCTTTCATATGCACATAGTAATATAGTATGCTGATTGTAGAGCTTTTGGATAAATACCAAGGAGTGGGATACCTGGGTCATATAATGGTTCTATTCTAGACTTTTGAAGAAGGCCAAATATTTTCTCTGATATGAAGACGCTAATTTATAACAAGGAGAGGGGGCTAGGGAAAAATAGAGATACTTTGGATTAGGCAGAGGGGAGTGAAAGGAGAGAAGGGACATGGGAGTAGGAAGGATAGTAGAATGAATCAGAGATTATTACCCTATGTACATGTATGATTACATGACTGGTGTGATTCTACATCATGTACAACCAGAAGAATAAGAAGTTATACTCTATTTATGCATGATGTGTCAAAATTCATTCTACTGTCATGAATAACCAATTAGAATGAATAAAAAACATAAATAAATAAAAAGAATTTCCATACTGTCTTCCAAAGTGGTTGTATTCATTTGCTGTCCCACCAACAATGTATAAAGTGTACCTATTTTCCAGTGTCCTCACCAGCAATTATTGTTATTTGTGTTCTTTATGATTTCCATTTTAATTGGAGTGAAATGAAATCTCAGTGTGGTTTTGATTTGAATTTTCCTGATTGCTAGCGATGTTTAGCATTTTTTCATATATTTGTTGGTCATTTGTATTATTTTGACAAATGTCTGTTTAGTTAGTTCCTTTGCCATTTATGAATTGGGTTATTAGGTTTTTGGAGTGTTAAATTTTGTGAATTTTTAAATATATTCTGGATATTAATCCCCTAATGGAAAAGTAGCTACCAAAGATATTCTCCCATTCTGTTGGCTCTCTCTCTTCATCATCTTGTTTCCTTTGCTGTTCAGAAGACTTTTAACTTGATGACATTTCACTTACTGATTTTTGGTTTTATTGCCTGAGTCCTGGAAGTCTCATTAATAAAGTCATGCATGTACCAATATTTTTGTGTTGACCCTATGTTTTCTTCTTAATAGTTTTAGTGTTTCTGCTCTAATACCAAGTTTGAACCACTTTGTGTGAGAGATATGGATCTGGTTTTATTCTTTTACATATAGATATCCTGTTTTCACAGCACCATTTTCTAAAAGACTATCTTTTTTGCAACATATGTTTCTGTCACCTTTTTCAAGGATCAGATAACTGTATCTATGTGGATTTGTTTTTTATCTTCTATTCCATTAGTCTTTTACTCTAATAATGAATACACTTAGAAGGAAATCAAGAAAACAATTCCATACAGAGGGGTTGGAGGGGAAGGGAGGGGGCATCGGGTAACTAATGATGATGGAATGTGATGATCAGTCCTATCTAAAGTACAGGTATGAAGACACAAATTGTTGTGAATATACTGTGTATACAACCAGAGATATGAAAAATTGTGCTCTATATGTGTAGTAAGAATTGTAATGCATTCTTCTGTCATATATAAATTTTAAAAATACATAAAAAAGGAAACAATTCCATTCACAACAACCTAGAAAAGTAGCTGGGAATAAATCTTTTTTTATTATTTATATATGACAGCAGAATGCATTAAAATTTTTATTATACTTATAGTGCACACTTTTTCACATCTCTGATTGTATACAAAGTACATTCACACCAATTCATGTCTTCATACATGTACTTTAGATAATAATAACCATCACATTCCACCATCATTAGTTACCCCATGGCCACTCACTTCCCCTCCAACAACTCTGTCTTATCTAGAGTTCCTCTATTCCTCCCATGCTCCCTCTCCCTACCCCACTATGAATCAGCTTTCTTATATCAGAGAAAACATTCAGAATTTGTTTTGGGGGGATTGGCTAACTTCACTTAGCATTATCTTCTCTAGCTCCATCCATTTACCTGCAAATGCCATGATTTTATTCTCTTTTATTGCTAATAAAATGATATTTCATTGTGTATATATGCCACATTTTTTTATCCATTCATCTATTGAAGGGATCTAGGTTCCACAGTTTAGCTATTGTGAATTGTGCTGCTATAAACATTGATGTGGCTGTATCCTTATAGTATGCTGTTCTTAAGTCCTTTGGATATAGACCAAAGAGAGGGATAGCTGGGTCAAATGGTGGTTCCATTCCAAATTTTCAAAGTAATCTCCACACTGCTTCTGATATTGGATGCACCAATTTGCAATCCCAGCAGCAGTGTATAAGTGTGCCTTTTTTTCCCCACATCCTTGCCAACACTTATTATTGTTTGTATTCACAATAGCTGCCATTCTGACTGGAATTAGAATGGTTTTGATTTCTCTAATTGCTATCAATGATGAACATTTTTTCATATATTTGTTGATTGTATATCATCTTCTGAGATGTGTCTGTTCAGTTCCTTGAGCTATTTATTAATTGGGTTATTTGGGGTTTTTTGGTGTTTAACTTTTTGAGTTCTTTGTATACCCAAGAGATTAATGCTCTCTCTGATGTGTGAGGGGTAAAAATTTGCTCCCAAGATGTAGGTTCTCCTTGTTTATTTTCCCATTCCCCTCACAACCTCTTATATACAAGGAGAGAAATGAATTACAGTAGATGGGGTAGAGAGAGAAGATGTGAGGGAAGGGGAGGGGGGATAGTAGGGGATAGGAAAGGTAGCAGAATACAACAGTTACTAATATGGCATTATGTAAAATTGTGGATGTGTAACCGACGTGATTCTGCAATCTGCATTTGGGGTAAAAATTGGGAGTTCATAACCCACTTCAATCTAATGTATGAAATATGATATGTCAAGAGCTTTGTAATGTTGTGAACAACCAATAAAAAAAAAGAAAAAAAAAGATGTAGGTTCTCTATTCACCTAACTGATTTGTTTCATTTGTAGAGAAGAAACTTTTTAGTTTGAATACATCCATTTATTGGATCTTGATTTTATTTCTTGCACTAAAGGAGTCTTATTTAGGAAGTTGGGGCCTAATCCCACATGATGAAGATTAGGGCCTACTTTTTATTCTATTAGACACGGATGTTTTGGTTTTATTCCTAAATCCTTGATCCATTTTGAGTTTTGTGCATGGTGAGAGATAGGGGTTTAATCTCATTTTATTGCATATGGATTTCCAGTTTTCTCAGCACCATTTATTGAAGAGGCTATCTTTTCTCCAAAGCATGTTTTTGGCACCTTTGTCAAATATAAGATAATTGTAATTTTGTGGGTTAGTCTCTGTGTCCTCTATTCTGTACCATTGGTCTACCAGTCTGTTTTGGTGCCAATATCATGCTGTTTTTGTTACTATTTCTCTGTACTATACTTTGAAGTCTGGTATAGTGATGCCATCTGCTTCACTCTCCCTGCTAAAGATTGCTTTAGCTATTCTGGGTCTCTTATTTTTCCAGATAAAGTTCATGAATGCTTTTTCTATTTCTATGAGGAATGTTATTGGGATTTTGATTGGAATTGCATTAAATCTGTACATTGCTTTTGGAAGTATAGTCATTTTGATAATATTAATTCTGTCTATCCAAGAGAAAGGTAGATCTTTCCATCTTCTAAGGTCTTCTTTGGTTTCTTTCTTTAGGGTTCTGTAATTTTCATTATATAGATCATTCACCTCTTTAATTAAGTTGATTCCCAAGTATTTAATTTTTTTCAGGCTATTGTAAATAGGGTAGTTTTCCTTATTTCCTTTTCTGAAGATTTAAAGATAAGCATCATATGATAATCTCAACATTGTAAAGGCTATCTATGGAGGATTTATCACTTATATACAGAAATGCCTTTGATTTGTGGGTGTTGATTTTATATCCTGCTACTTTGCTGAATTCATTTACGAGTTCTAGAATTTTTCTGGTAGAATTTTTAGGCTCTTCTAGGTATAGAATCATATCATCTGCATATAGTGCCAATTTGAGTTCTTTTTCTATGTGTACCCCTTTAATTTCTTTCATCTGTCTGATTTCTCTGGCCAGTATTTTAAGAACAATGTTAAATAGAAGTGGTGAAAGAGGGCATCCTTGTCTTTTTCCAGTTTTAGAGGGAATAACTTTAATTTTTCTCAATTTAGAATAATGTTGGCCTGGAACATAGCATAAATAGCCTTTACGATGTTGAGATATTCCTTTTATCCCTAGTTTTTCTAGTGTTTTGAACATAAAGGGGTGCTGTATTTTGTCAAATGCTTTTTCTGCATCTGTCGAGATGATCATATGATTCATATCTTTAAGTCTATTGATGTGATGAATTACATTTATTGATCTCCGTATGTTGAACCAACCTTGTATCCCTGGGATGAATCCTACTTGATTGTGGTGCACAATCTTTTTTATATGTTTTTGTATTCTATTTTCCAGAATTTTTTTTTGAGAATTTTTGCATCTATTTTCCTTAGTCTAAAATTTTCTGGTTTTGGAATCAGAGTGATATTGGCCTCATAGAATGAGTTTGGAAGTGCTCCATCTTTTTATATTTCCTGAAATGAATTGAAGAGTATTGGTGTTAATTTTTCTTTAAGGTCTTGTAGAACTCAGCTGTGCATCTGTCCAGTCCTGGACTTTTCTTGGTTTGTAGACTTTTGATGGTATCTGCTATTTTGTCATTTGAAATTAATCTGTTTAAATTGTGTATATCATCCTAATTCATTTTAGGCAAATTATATGACTCTAGAAATTTGTCAATGCCTTTGATATTTTCTATTTTATTGGACTACAAATTTTCAAAATAATTTCTAATTATCTTCTGTATTTCTGTAGTGTCTGTTGTGATAATTTCTTTTTCATCATGTATGTTAGTAATTTGAGTTTTCTCTCTCCTTCTGTTTGTTAGAATGGCTAAGGGTCTATCAATTTTATTTATTTTTTCAAAGGGCTAACTTTTTATTCTTTGAATTTTTCAGTTGTTTCTATTTCATTGATTTCAGGCATGATTTTAATTATTTCCTCTCTTCTGCTGCTTTTGATATTGATTTGTTTTTCTTTTTCTAGGCTTTGAGATATAATGTTAAGTCATTTATTTTTTGACTTTTTCCTCTTTTAAGGAACGAACTCCATGTAATTTATTTTCCTCTTAGAACTGCTTTCATAGTGTCCCAGAGATTTTGATATGTTATATTTGCATTCTCATTCACCTATAAAATTTTTAATCTCTTCTTGATGTCTTCTGTAACCCATTGTTCATTCAGCAGCATATTATTTAGCTCCACATGTTGGAGTGTATTTTATTTCTTATTTTATCATTGATTTCTAATTTTATTCCATTATGATCTGATGGAATGTGGTAGTATCTCTACTTTTTTATATTTTCTAAGAGTTGCTTGTGTGTATATGGTCTATGTTAGAGAAGGAACATAGACCATATACACACAAGAAAGTGTATTCTCTTGTTGAAGGGTGAAATATTCTATATATGTCAGTTAAGCCTAAGTTATTAATTGTATTATTGAGTTCTATAGTATTTTTGTTCAGCTTTTGTTTGGAAGATCTATCTAGTGATGAAAGATGTGTGTTAAAGTCACCCAAAATTATTGTGTTGTGGTCTATTTGACTCTTAAACTTGAGAATTGTTTGTTTGATGAATGTAGATGCTCTATTGTTTGGGGCATATATATTTATAATTGTTAAGTCTTGTTGGTATATGATCCCCTTGAGCATTAGTATTTAGTGTCCTTCTTTATCCTTTTTGATTGACTTTAGACTTTTGGTATTAACATGACTTGGTTTCTCCTATGATCAGATTTTCCTTTAGAGTAATACCTCTGCTGATTTTCACATGCTTTTTATTTCCTCTTCTTGAAATACTTTGCTTAAGATGTTCTGTAGTGCAAGTTTTCTAGTTGTAAATTCTTTTAACTTTTGTTTATCATAGAAGGTTTTTATTTCATCAATCTAAAGCTTAGTTTTGCTGGATATGAGATTCTTGGTTGGCATCCATTTTCTTTCAGAGCTTGGTATATGTTGCTCCACAATCTCCTGGCTTTGAGGATCTGAGATGAAAAATCTACTAAAATACGAATTGGTCTCTCCCTATATGTGATCTGATTTCTCTCTCTTGCGGCTTTTAAGATTCTATCCTTATTCTGTATGCTAAGCATTTTCATTATAATATGCCTTGGTGTAGATCTGTTGTAATTTTGCACATTTGATGTTCTGTAAGCCTCTTGTATTTGATTTTACAATTTGTTTTTCATGCTTGGGAAATTTTCTGATATTATCTCATTGAAGAGATTGTGCATTCCTTTGGTTTGAAAATCTGTAACTTCCTCTATCCCAATAACTCTTAGATTTGGTCTTTTGTTGCTGTCCATAATTCTTGGATATTCTGTTCATGGCTTCTAACTTTCTTCACTGTATGATCAACTTTATTTTCCAAATTCTGTACTTTGTATTCATTATCTTTCTTTGAAGTGATCTAGTCAGTTGGTTATGCTTTCTATTGAGTTTTTTATTTGATTTATTATATGCTTCATTTCAAGGATTTCTGTTTATTTTTTTCAGAGTCTCTATCTCTCTTGAAGTAATATTTTGCTACCTGCATTTGCTATCTTATCTCATTGTTGGAGTGGTCAAATTTTGCCTGTATTTGCTCATTTAGATCATTCTTTAATTCACAGATCATTTTAATTATGAATATTTTGAACTCCTTCTCTGACATTTCATCAACTTCACGGTCCACGGGTTCTGTTATTGTAGTATCCTGGTTTATTTGGGGAACTTTGCTCACTTGTTTTCTTCATGTTGTCTATGTGTCTTCCTTTCTTGCAGTGTGGATCTGAGATATTAGAGTTTCTTCCCTATATTCGTGTGGAACCCATGAAGATTGTCTGTACCTCTCCTTGGTGTTGGGCTTCCAGACCCTGCGGGGTGTCCCTCAGTGTATGCTACTGCATCTAAAGGTGGTGGCGGCAATAGCTGAGGTAACTGGAGATAATAGTTAAGATGGGAGCGATGTCTTACAGAGATGGAGCTAAAAGTGTGGGCCTCACACTCCCTTTGGGATACCTGTTCTGAGATGCAGCTGCTTCTAGGCCCTGTCGTCAAAATGTTAGGGGCTACTGCATGGGGAAGGCTATGGTGATGACTGCAGTGTCCTAAGATGGAAGTGGGTTAGGCTTAGGCTTCCAGGTGGGGATGGGGACTGTATGAACTCAGACCTACCCTAGACCTGGGTTCTGTGCAAGTCAGTGTGGATGGATCTGGGCTGCGCCTGGGCTCCCACAGTAGCCTACTGGTCAGAAGAGGTGGTCCTGTGCTGAGGCTAGGCTCCAGAGGGTGCCTGCCGGTGGAGGGGTGGACCCTGGCCTACTGTGAGCCTGGATCCCGCTCAAGCTGGTGTGGGCCATCTGGGCTACGCCTGGGCTCCCATGGTAGTCTCAGGAATAAATCTTAAGTAGGTGGAAGACCTCTACAATAAAAATTATTGAGCACTGAAGAAAGAAATCACAAAACACCTTAGAATATGTAAAGACCTCCAAATTCTTAGTGGCAGAATTAATTTTGTCACAATGACCGTATTGCCAAAAGTTTTTTAGAGATTCAATGCAATCTGCATCAAAACACCAATAATATTTTTCACAGAACTAGAAAAAAATCAGTACTAAAATTTATATGGAACAATAAAAGGCACAAAATAATACTGAGAAATAAGAGTGATGCTGGAGGCATTGTAGTACCTGATCTCAAATTATACTAAAGGGCTAGCGTCACAGAAACCTTACGTTGTCATAAAAATAGATATGAGATCTATATTTATGAAATTCAGTTCAAGGTTTCTTATTTACATTGGGTTTTTCTTCTTTTACTGAGGGGTTATTTAGAAACATTTTGCTTAATTTTAAGAAATATTGGCCTATTTGATCCATATTTTATTGTTGCTTTCCAGAGTAACCACACTGTAATCAGAAAACAGGTTCTGAATTATAGTACTTAAATTTTGTGGACCTTGTTTTATTGCTCAGATTACAATAAATTTGGATAAATGTCCACATAAATTTCAAAAGCACTTATTATTTTTCTACTTTGTGCTTTACTGCTTCAAATGTGTCACTGAGATCAATTTTCTTAGACCTATTTTGCAGATCTTCTATATGTTTGTTAAAATTTTTTTGGTTGGTCTATTATTTATGAGAAATGTGTGTTAAATTACTCCTATTACTGTGGAATTGCCCATTTCTCCTTTTACTTTGTTACTCTGTTATATGTACATTTGGAAGTTATACCATAAGTTTTATACAAATTTATAACTTTAAAACTCTTCTTTTGGGTTATATCTTTTTAGTTAAAAAAAAAAAGTCACTATCTCTGGTGATGCTTCTTGCCTTAAAAATCTTCCTGGTTTGGTATCATCATAGCTACACAAGAATTTTTTTTGGGGGGGTAGTGCTTAAATGGTATATTTTCTGTTCTTCTCTTTTTAGCACTTTTACTCTCTTTCACATTTATTCTTAATATCATTTCTCTTCTGTTTGAAGAACTCCCATTAGTATTTATTTTGACATAGGTCTTCTGGTGATGAATTCTTTTCACTTTAATTTTATAAAAGTGCTTTTATTTCCATTTACTTTTAAAGGTGTTTTGCCAAGTACATAGCACTATACATTAGTAATTATTTTGTTTAAAGAAGACATTCACATATCTTCCATTTTTATTCAGTATTCACTTATCAGTGTTACATAAGTCTTCTATATTTCATCTGTGGAAACTTGAATTTGTTATTTATATAATTACTAAAATTTGACTACTAAGAAGAAAAACTACCAAAATGAATGAAGAGTTTAAAGTGAAGATAAAATAAAAGATAGATATAAATTAAATTAGAATAAAATAAACTACAATTATGGACAATAATTGACAATTACGTGACAATTAATTTTTGCCAAAGTTTCAACTCCAGCTAAAATGATTTTTGGTGGATTAAAAAGAGGCAGTGTTCCACTCTAAACTTATTTATAAAAATGTTTCAGAAAATGATCTTTAGTAGAAAATTACTATCTCATATATAATGATGATTGCAGATGTAAAAAAAAAAAAGATATTAGACAAGTTTGCCCCAAATCTTCTATTTTTAAAATTAAAGTCTCTTAATTGATGGAGTTTGGGATGATTTATAGCCACGTGTTATAAATAGATTTTGCTCTTAAAGAACAATTTGAAGTCAGAAGCCAAGAACAAATATTTAATAAAAGTAGCATAATAATACATGTAGTCAGTTACATGTATGAGTACTTAATGATATTATACATATGATGAAAATTATGCTATAACTTAGTTTGAGTAAAATTTAGTACAAAAGTAAATTTTGATTCATATTTAGATCAGAAGTGAGAGAAAAACTTTTTAATAATGGCTATTTTGAGGAACATAATTACTTAATCACTGACAAAATATTTATTTCATACCAATTAGAAGAGGACAATTTACTCTCTTTATAGTTTATTTAGTAAAATTTATATTAAAGAAATTCTGAGGGATGTTTATAATCTAAACCAATGAATATCAATATAATTTGACTAACAAAAAGATATGATGTAGACATGGGTATCACACAAAATTATAAGCCCTATGAGAGTATTGAATTATTCTCTCTTGTGTGGTATTTCTTGTATTCAGACTAAGGCTTGTCTCATTGTTGGTGTTTGAGTTAGTAAGTTTTCAATTACTATAACAAAATCCTGAGGTAGCTTATAAAAACAAAAGATTTATTTTGGCACACGATTTTGAGGTTTCATCTATGATATCTTGGCTTCATTAGTTTAGGCCTGTGGGAAGGCAAGAGGGGGTTCTGGAGAAAAACCTCCTTTTTATGGCCAGGAAGTGAAAGAGAAAGAGACTAGGTTCTCACAATCTTTGTCCTTAATGACCTAAACACCTCCCACCAGGCCCCAGCTCCTAAGAGTCTCCACCATATCCCAACATTCCCAGGACGGAGGCCAAGACTTCCATGAAACATGGGTTTTGAATGTTCATTGATGTTGGCCCTATCAGTAATGTTGATAGATACATCACCACGTGGTGTGATCTCAGATGTCTGAAGATCAACTTTGCTCTACACATTACTAACATGTTCAACGTATGAATCATCTCTCAATAACTTTGAACTCTTCATCATTTGCAGCACTTCTGCTTAGGCTACTAAGGTTTGTACATCTTCAACATACTCGTGAACATGACAAAAGTTTGAAAATAAAAACATGGAAAATAAATACATACCCTTGGGAGGGCAAGGTTATCCACTGTTGGGATATCTGAGCAGCCTATATTTCTCAGCAAAAACATTTCATAAGTGTCTTCACTTCCTGCTTGGTTTGAAGTCCATTAGTGTTGAATTATTTGGTTCGTAGAATTTTTGGCTACACACAATAAGAAACTTACCTCCATATTTAGCAAATATTGTGTGTTTACACTTAGCATAACATTAAATTCTGCAGTAGTAAAAAAGTGATCAATGCTGTATTTTTTTTTAATGGAGATCACATTTTTGTTTTTGCAGGGAAAAATTAGAGCTATCTACATTTGGTAAAAGATGTGTTTAAAATCTGTGTCTGAAATCTCATAACAGGGTTATTTTCTTGAGTTCTAAATCTTCACCTGCTTTTCTAAAGATGCCCCAATTGGTGGAGCTAGATAATTCTGTTACAACATGAAGGCTTCCTGATCTTCTGGCTTTTGATTAAATTGAGAATGAAATTACTATTGGAAAAGAGGAGTCCCCCCCCGCCCTCAGAAATTGTTTTTCATTTTTTGTGTGTTGGTTTTGTCTGTTGAGATAAAATACCTTTGAGGATAGTGATAGTTTCACTTTTAAAATTAACACTAGTATTTAGCCAGTTAAGACACTGTGAAGTCCTGTTTAGGCTACTCCTTGTCTTGAGAAATAAATTCATCCTCTCATTTGCTGGTTTATATTGTCATCTGTAACTACCTACCCATCCATTCATCCTAGATTTTCTATTTATATCCATGATATGAATAGAAGTAATCATTCATCATTTCTGTATTCATTGTAATAATTGGTATTTTATTCCTTAAATACTGTGACCAAAATAATAATGCTATATACATAGCAGAGGCTGTTTATTGTAGCTCATTAGATAAACACTTTAGCTTCTTTTCACAATGATTAATTCAGTCAAGTAAATTATAAAAGGTATAAATTTCTTCTAAAACCACAGTCAAAATCAAAGTTCAAGTTCTAAGCTGATAACAACCTCATTAATAGCAATAAAACCTACAGCAGTTATTCAACTTGAAAAGTAATTGACTCATCCCAGAAAGGCTTTTATTTGTACGGTTTAAATGTCTGTTGTATCCAACAACTTGTACTTCACTTAATTACTTAGATAAAGAGACTTTCAATTTCCTTTTTATAAATGATAGCTCTAACTACTATTTAAAACAAACAAATACTACCAGCATAATATTTTATGGTAAGCATCTCAAGGTAGTTTTAACAAAATTCTTATCATAGGTAAAGTCAAAAGT
This sequence comes from Spermophilus citellus, assembly GCF_964194105.1. Classification (NCBI taxonomy): domain Eukaryota; kingdom Metazoa; phylum Chordata; class Mammalia; order Rodentia; family Sciuridae; genus Spermophilus; species Spermophilus citellus. The sequence continues at coordinate 48,732,983 of NC_138196.1, read as the reverse complement.
GGTAAGCTAATGTTCCTAATGATGCATAGTTCCAAAAAAGGAGATAAATCCAAGGTCTTTAACTGTGATCATGGAATGGTAATGTGCTAAGTACCACCTGTAATCTAAGATTGGAAGGAACTCAGCTTCCTAAATGGCTAAATTAACATACAGTGACGAGCAGAAGACAGAAGGTGCTAATCACAGAACAGGGAACAACACTTCCCCAACTCCCCTTACCCCAAACCAGTAATCCATATTGATCAGAAAGTCATGGAAATCTTTTAGAAAGCATGTTTTTTATCCATTTTAACTTAATTACACTGTAATCTATCTATATTATATATATATATATATATATATATATATATATATATATATGATTTTTTTTAAGTTTCTGGAAGAAGAAATATGTTTACATGAATATATTTTTTCACACATAAATAATACCTACAGTGGAATGGAAATAGTCTTGTTGGTAGCATTGAGAAGTTAAATATTTTTAGTAATTTGGTAAATTTCTAAGTTAAAAATAATAGTATAGTTTCTGTGCTAACATACACTCATTATTCTCATTTTTTCTTTCTTCTTTTCTTGACTATTGAGCCTTTGCTAACTCCTTAAAGAAAGAAATATACTGTATTAGTAACCTTTTCATCGCTATTCAAAGACTTGACAAGAACAATTAGAGGAGAAAAAAATTATTTGGGGCTCATGGATTTAAACATTTAATTCATGGTCGGCTTCATTGCTCTGCACCCAAGGTCAGACAGAACATCATGGTAGAAGGTTGTGGCAGATGAAAGCAGACACCAAAGTCATATCCCCAGTAACCTATCTCCTCCAGCCACAGTCTATTTGCCTACACTTACCACTGATTAACAACTTTTCCTATTCTGAAAATTTTACCTATGAACTTCTTGTATTGTTTCACACATGAGCATTTGGGGAAGATCTCATAGCTAATCCATAATAAAATCATACAGTAGTTTCATCTTAGACTTATTCTAATAGATACATATGTCTACTGGATATCTTCACTTTTGTCCCAAGTACACCTGCAACATATTTAAAACTGAGCTCCACATCTATTCTAAAACTCCACCTGGTGCTGTACCTCCATGGAAGTGGATGTCAACAGGGCCACCTATTCATTCAGGCTAGAAATTTGAGATTTACATTTGTTCTGACATTCTCCACTCTCATCCAAATATTTATTCAGTGCACACAGATTTTACTTCCATAGATTTTTAAACTACTTTTGTTCTTCTCCTCCACTGATGACAACCCTTCTGGATCTAGCATGGAAAAAAAAAAATTCTGCTCAGCTCTTTTTTTTAAAAAAAATCTCTGGCTTTGTTTTCTTTGAATTCACTTTCTAGATACGTCATATTTATTTTATAAACTTAAATTTAATGATATCTATCTTTTGATGAAGTATTTTCATTGGCTCCATATTGTCTTCCAAATTGATTCCGATCTCCTGTACAAGAGAGAAGAACATTGAGGCATGACTGGAGGGATGGCAGAGCCTGGGTCAGACCCTGTCTCCTGGAGAAACCATGTCTCCTGCCCTTAGGTGCTGCCTATTGTTTCTGGAGCACACTGCTGCCCAAGTGGATCTTCTCTGTTAATTCTCCATGAATTAAGAGGAATTCCTGAAAGAGCATATCCCCCAGGATGAACTTCCTGGTTCTCTTCTTGTTCTACCTGGTGTTTGAACTGATTTGTGTTGTTATGATCTGCATCTGCTAGAAAACCCATTGTTTGCAAGTCTGATCCAGGAAGGAGCAAAAATTTGTTCCTGCATAATTCTAGGATGCCTTCAGAGAGCCATGCAAAAATTCCTTCATTGCCCCTGTCAGACAGGTAACATTATCTTGCACCTGATCTTTCAAGGGATGGTTTATACGGAATACACCTGGGAAATATTTGGCTACTGTCAAGAGTTGAAGTTCTCCTGGTATCACCCTCTTCTGTCCTATCAGTTGCTGACCATGAGCCTGTTTTCCCCACCCTAATTGTTTAAACTGTCTTGGCACCATAACAAAAGCAAATGGATTACTATATTTTCAACTTTATGAATTTGATGAAGTGATGTTTCCCCAAAATATGAGGTACTCAACTGTGACTTGATGAAACCAGATCCATCAAAGCACAGTTATGTGTGTAACTGTTTGCAAATTGTTTTGACCATCACTGTGTTTGGATGAACAACTGAATCAGGCTGAAGTACTGGGTACTTCTTCTTCTTCATTAATATTGAAGTCAGCTCCACCATGGCCATTGTGAGTACCACATTTCTGATCTACTTGTTGATAGAGTCAGATCTATACCAGGAAACTTACATTGATAACCTTGAATACCCCCGGGGTTTTGGACATGGTCTTTCCTACTTAGTACCTGTTCCTGAACTTTGCAATGATTATCTTTTTGCTGGGCTTTTTCGTGGTCCTGAGCTGTCTCTTGGGGGTGTTCTTTGCTCTGTACCTGGCAGCCACCAACCAGATCACAAATGAGTGGAACAGTTGCAACTGGAGCTGGTGCCAGTATTGCCATGTTGTGGCTTGGTCCCAGTTGGTGGACCCCACATCTACCAGGACATTCACTCCCCTCGCCGTTGGGGCAATCTTCAATAGATCTTTCTATCTTCTGTCCCATATGATAAGAAAAAGAAGAAATTAAATGGACAGAGTATCACTGTCTTTTAAATATAGTGAACCACATCTCTTTATACATATATTAAAAAAAGAGAGATAAGTACCTTGCATGCCCTTTCCCTCAACTGTATGCACAAGGGTAGAGGGCCAGGGGAGAAGTTTTAAATTTAAATCATACTGGGAATTTGGGGATATGGGATTGGACATTAACGAAAAGGACTGTCTAGGAAATTCATGAGAATCATTTGAGTTCAGCTATGGGCAGAGGAAGATTTAGACTCACAAAAAAAAAATGGAAAGAATATGAGAGGCAAAGTTGGACCGTGCTATGCTCTCATTGAAAACAGGATTGATTCAATATACTGGTTACATTTGTGCTTTTCTATAGCTGACACTGTTTCTATACTCCAAGTTCATGGGATTTAAAATGTCTTATCTCCCCTGATGCCTTACTTAATTCTTCATTATCATTTAGCATAAAACTAATCATCTCCCTGAGCAATTCCTGGTACTTCAAATCTTGGTTTGTAGTCTTTATCTTTGTTCATATCAGACCCATTGATTTACGATTGCCATCATGCTTGCAACAAAAGATTTTGGTCATGCGTTTTGGACTGATTATCTCATAGCTTACAAATGCCTTAAACTCAGAAAATGTGTCTCATTCATCTTTGTGTTTTTCACGGCTGAGAACTGTAAGATGATCAATAAATGAATGAATTAAATGATGCTGTAGAGAAGGAGAGAAATGGAATTGTCAAAATCAATAATAGAGAAGTAGGCACGATTATTTTCCAGGGTGGATGAGGAGCTCCATCTTGGAAAGTCCGTATTGAAATGGCAATAGACATTTTTATAGAGCTTTCCCAAGGATGTAAAGAACACAACTGTTGACAAAGAGCACAAAAGTTCAATTAGGATAATATCCTTAGAATGTTTTGAATTGTGAACACACACACACACACACACACACACCCATATATGTGTATGTATGTATATATATGAATGAATCTGCACAGGACAATCTGGGAGTTAAGAAGAACAAAAATATGGGTCCCTGTGTTTCAGAATAACTTTGTACCCATACACCAGCTTTGGGGAATAATCAACTTCTGAGGTGATTCATTTGATACTGAGATACAGAGGAGACAAGGGATTCTTTTGTGTTCTTAATAATAAAATTAAAACAAAAGTGGTCTTATTACCAACCAGGCCCATTTTCTCTAAGGAAAAAAAAAAAAGCTTTTTCTCCCAATATTTCATGTGAAAGAAAATAAAAGTGAGTTAACTGTTGTATTGTTTCAACACAAAAATAGAAAATAGAATGATTTTTGGCTATAGACAATTAAAGTATGCAGATTATTTCAGTTCCTTTAAAAAATTAATGATATCTTGATATGATTTTAAGTATTTCTCTTGAGAAAACTTTAAAAACTTTAGTTGAATATGTTTTTCATTTTTTTATTTTTTGAAATGATATCTCAAGCTAGAAGACAGAATTTTAATGATATTATTGCCAGTCATCCCTCCATATTTATGGGAATCACATCTATGAATTCAACCACATGTGGATTGAAAATAATTTTTTTTAATTTTATCTGTACTGAACATGTACAGGTTTGTTTCTCTTGTAATTATCCCCTAAACAATATTTTATAAGAACTATTTACATAGCATGTATGTTGTTTTAGGAATTATAATTTAGAGATGACAGAGTAGATAGGATAATGTCCATAGGCTATGTGGAAATACTATACCATTTTATGTAGGGACTTCAGCATCCATGAATCTTATAATCTGAGTGAGTCCTGAAACCAATCCTCTGTGTGTCCTGAGAGTTGTCTGACTGCACAAATATGTTTATATGTGTAAATGTGTCCATATAAGTATCTATCAATGATCACTCCTTTCTTTTTATTTTCTTATAGTATATATTAGTTATTTCCTTTGAACCTTATAAGATTATCTAAAGTTTTAAGAATTTCTTTCAATAAAAAGTCTCAAGTTTATCATCCCTAGTTGTTAACATAAGTATGAAGAACAAAAAGCATCTAGAGACTGATTGTAATAACCATTATATGGTCACTAGAAGGGAAATGGAATAAGAAAAGATAGAATTAGCAGTGCTTAACTAGTGTTTCGTGTTATACTAAAGGCACTAAGCTTAAAATAAAATTAAGGGGCTCAACTAACATAAAAGTGCCACCACAGTTGAGTAGCAAAATATGAGAGTCAGATTCATTAGAGCTGGCTGGGGACTTACATCTTCAGAGTTCATCTCCAAAGCCATTGTCTATACCACCTTAGTTTTACAATGACATTTTCATCCTGCAGTGCTCACACACTGGATCTCCAGCTTCTCACTGAATGGTTTACGGCAACAGGAGTCAATAGCCATGAAATTGCAGGTCCCCTAATAATATTACCACTTACTAAAGGAAACAGCTGCACACAGTTGTACAGGTTTGTACCATACCTAGTGTAAGAGAGGGCATTTCACTGGATTTGCTGAAATTCTCCTTACCCATATCAGTTTTAAAATGGAAATATTCTTACCTGGAGAGGCAAAGGGTGGATATAACTTCCTAAGTGAAAGCAAGTGTTTGTGTGAAGTCTATTTATTTGTGGAATCACTGAAGATATTAAAATATGCTCATGTGCACACCCATTTCCTCATCCAAAATAATTTTCACTTACAAGAGAAAAATTAAAAGGTTGAGCGCATGTGTACTTAGGCATGCACACAAATATAGATAGACATTCATACATACTTATATTTGCATATTTAACAAACTTAGTTGAAATCTTTTTTTTCCTTCTAAAACCAAATCTGCCTTAGAAATGAAGTCTGCATTTTGTGAATGAAAATAAAGCACTCCTTGAATATTGCCTCTTTACTAATGAAAGAATTCTGTTAAAAATGAGAAGAATGGTCTTTTGTTGGGGACCTTTTTTCTTCATTGTTGTTTTCTCTTTTTTTTAAAGTTTTGGTTTATTTAAATTTTCAAACTAGAAAAAAATGTAATTTTTTTTTTCTTTTGGGTTTCTACTTAGCTTACAAATAAGTTCTAAGACATTGTTTGAGTAAATTATGACAAACAAAAATCATCCTGATACAAACTAAAATCAATATTCAGTCATGTGCAATTGCATTTTATTTTAGTGAATGTTAGAATAATGATATGTGTGTGTTAAACCACAAGCATCTAAAGGGCTTTAAAATGTGTGGTTGGGGGATTTTCCAGCTGCTACATATCCTGCCAGATGCTTCAGTGTTTTGGTCTGTTCCACAGTTCAGGAATGGAGTAGCTTATTCTGCAGAAGTGCTGTCGCCTGCATTCTGATGGTTTCCTACAGCTGCTGCATTATGTGTGGCTCATGTCCAGGGGACCTCTGCCCATCAAGCACTTTGCTTCAGTTCAAAAATACTAATCACAGCAACAAAGCCAAGAATAGCTACTCTTTGTTGCACAAATTTATTGCTAATTTATTGTTTTTTGTTTTGACAATTCAGCTGAAATTGTATCACACACTTACCAAATTCACAAGATTAAAATTTAAATACTAAAATAATTGGAAATAAAGCATAAAACAATCATATAACCACAGAGTTATAGGCTAGTTTCCAAATGTCACCACAGAATACTGATCTCATTAACTTAAAAATAATGCCATATATATAAAGACATGCATGCACAATAAAAACTTAGATATCTCTACCACGAACATTTGTATTACAAATAACCTTTTCAGCAAACGTGTGCACAGGGGATATTTTGAAACTCATAACACTTGTCAAGAGGAAATTAATTTCGACTTGAACTAAGCTAATGTGAATGTCAAAAATGCCCTTTGGAAATTTAATCACAACATTGAAGATCATGCCCAAGGAGTAAATTTGCATAAATAAAAACAATCTACAACATGTCCTAACTGTTGTTTTAATACAACCTAGTTTAGTAAATAGCCTACTTGTGTGAACTTGGGTATGTCGTTGAACCTCAGTGTCCTCATATAAATGATTGAGTGTGAGGGTAGAGTGAGGCATGTGTTCAATGTATTTTTGAAAATAATAAAATCTGTGAGTCATTAAAGATTATTAGAAATGTTTAGATCATGCACACATATATCACATATATAAATATGAATTAGTTGCATTTCTAGTGACAGTAATACTTTCTTACATTCCTATTAAATGTATTTCTATATGTTCTTATGAAAAACTCAATTATTTGAATTGGTTTTATGAAGTATTCCTGAAATCAAAGAAAGAAACATACCACAGCATCTTTCTCTCCATCATAAGTAGAAGTGAGAAATTTGACTGAGTGTTTTCTAAATGACTGCTAAAAATGTTAAAATGATAGGAGGACTGTCACAGTAAATAAAACAAGTTAGAACATAGAGCTAGATCTCTGGGATATGTATGTAAACACAATAAACTTCTGTATTTGGGTGTCAAGCTGATGACTTCCAATAATTGTTTCTTTTTTAGATTTCCAGAAAATCATGGTTAAGAATGGGTTTGCTCATGTACATATTTATCTTTGAATACAGATCAAGCACACAGTTAGGAAAAACCAAATGAAAAAAAGTTTGTCAGGATTTGTTAAACTGTAAAATAAGACATAGTCCCAAAGAGCAGAAGAAAAATTCCATTTTATTTCAATTTGCCAAACATCTTTTCTTTCCTTTTTCTTTTTTTAAGAACTTCGTTGCAGCAGCATTCTTGTGGCAAGTAAAATCAGTATGTTGTTCAGATCTCTAGTTGGAAACTCAGAAATGAATTCTGGACTTAGCCCAATTTTAGAAGCATCAGAAAGAAAATTAAAATTAAACTTTAAAGCTGAAAGTTTCCAAAGCCTTTTAAAAAAACTGAAGTAGATTTATACATAAATTTAAAAAGATTAAAATAAGTGCTAAATTTCATGGGCATATGAATTGCATTGGCTCATCCTGACTATAATTTTGTAGAATGATAAACAAATTAATGTTATCAATTATGAGATTAATTCAAGCTATAAATATAAACCACACTGGGTGATCATTTTATGATTTAGCCCTTGGTTTCTCATTTTAAATTTGTTACCAAGTTTAACAATAACGATTGACAGTTAATGCTTAACAAAAATGAATGTATAGCCCAAATATTATTTTCTCTTTAAAAAAACCCCAAGAAATGAAAAAAAAACTTGCTTTTTTATTCCTAACAAGGTCATGCACATGGTTTATTCTCTTATCCCCTCTTTTGAGGGGAAGGCAATACCAGGGATTAAACTCAGGGGCACTCAATCACTAAGCCACATCCCCAGCCCAATTTTGTATTTTATTAGAGTCAGGATCTCACTGAGTTGCTTAGTGCCTCACCATTGCTGAGGCCGGCTTTGAACTACTGATCCTCTGGTCTCAGCCTCCAGAGCTGCTGGGATTAGAGGCGTGCGCCACTGCGCCTGGCTCACTTATCACCTTTTTAAACATTGTTTTAATATTGTCACAATGTGTCTATTTCTCTGATTTTTTGATGTTCAAGGCCATGCTTTTTATTGTATTTTTATTCTCAGCATAAAATTTTGTCTATGGCAAATAAGATTGTGAACAGTTGTGAAGATGTGACAAGAAAATTAATGAGTGAAGCAATAAGTGAATGCAGAGAAACATGCAATTGTTGTCAGTATCAATTAGATTATCAAAAGCTCAAGATCAAGTCAATATGTGAGATAAAGGAAACCACATCTGACATTGTACATGTCAATGTGTGAGGCTCCAGACTAAAGCTCAGTAGGTAGGAAGGATTTAAGGTTATGGACTCTGAAGAAACCAGCTATGATGGCCTTGTCTGCTTAAGCTTTCTGGTTATCAGTCTCCATGTTTGTAATATAAAAGGATTATTTTAGTTATCTTTATATTCCTTCTGTGTTTAGCAACTTATTATGATGGTTGATGTTTGTACTGTGGAGCCACAAGCTTTGTAGGCTCCTCCTCACCTACTGCTTTGAGGCACAGGCACGGAGTCACACAGAAAACCAGCACAAACTTCTAAAGGTGTGCTACATGCCAATTAAAGCAGAAGCAGCAGAGACACAATAAAGAATTCTGGTGTAGTCTTGGTTGATGGTGATGGTGGGGAGTGTGCATGAGAGAAACAGAGAATGGGAGAAAGTGTGAATGTTCAGGAGAATTAATTTTTGTTTTTTTAAGTGACACTAAAACTGGATTTTTTAAGGATGAGATTTGCAGGGGCACTGTAGGGGGTGTAGTGCTGTGAGTCATTCCAAATATCAGGAAATAGCACTCACAAAGAATAGAGCTTCAAAGCAGTGGGAATATAAAGGAAATTGGAAGTAGTTCAGGTTTTGTTGGAGAATTAATTTATATGACAAGTTGGACACTGGAGTTGTAGGTGAGAGCCAGACTTCAGAACCTCAGGGGTTCCATGCCTAAGGGGGTAGACTTTATTCTTTATGCAGTAGCCAACTCCTTGGTAACTTGAACAGAGGAGGAACATGACAGATGTTTACTTAGAAATGTCATGACACTTGCTGAGTAAAGTCTACATAAAGGGAGAAAAACCAGAGGCTGTGGTTCTTTAAAGAGGAAAGTTTAAATGAGATTCTGGTAAGAGAAGGTGGGTTGTAAGCTGGAGCCATGTCAGTAATACACAGAGGAGCCTGTGATGAGAGACACTGAGAAAAAAGGATCAATCAGTAGGACTTGGCAAGTGACTAGAATTGGAAATCATGGGAGAATTACAGAGAAGAGCAGAAGATCTTTTAGGAGAAGAGATGATTTTATAAACAAAGATGGACAACAAAGAAACATTAGTTTGTTGGTGGAAGGATGATGAATTTGGTTTGAGATATGCTGTATTAAAGTACTTTTGGAACATTCAGGAGGGAATAGCCCATTGAATCTAGAATAACATCCATAAATCTTACTGATCTTGCATGAGAACTCCGACATGATGCTACCACTTGTCCTTTACCTTCTACCTTAGTCACACACCACCCTTTCTATATTCTTTACACCTGAGCTTTAGCATTTTCTTCTGGCTCTGTTTGAAATACTTGTCCATGCACCTCTATAGAGCTGGTTTATGTTTATTAGACCTTAGCTTTTTATACATGTTCTCAAAGACTCCCTAGTATGGTTCATTACCCCAGTCATTTCTATCATCACCTATTTTATTTTTTGCAAAGTTTATGTGACTGCTTAAAATAGTCTTGGTTACTTCTGTATTTATTTGCTCTCAACTTGAAAGAAAATCCCTCTTAGAACAGGGATTTCTTGTTCAATATTGGGACCTGTACACCTGGAAAAGGGCTGATATTTACTAACTTCACTGATGAAATTTGTTGAATGAGTGATTGTGGGTATGGAATTACAGAGCGAGGCTGGGCTGCCACTCAGGTGTTGTGACAAAGGATTCATATAGGAAAAAATGCACATAAAACCTCAGAGAATTTCCATTACTCAAGCTCCTTCCAGGATGTTACAAACCGTCCATACTAGCAAATCATTTGCCCAATCAAGTATTTGTATAAAATTCACAAAATAAGCTATTTGAATCACAATGGATCAAAAGCACTTTTTCTACTCTGTCTTCCCTCCTCCACCCACCTTGTGTTATATGATATTGAAAAAGATATATGTGGGATCTGGCTCAGGAGACATTGAGTCAGGATACATTTATTTTAATAGGAAGAATTTATGCAGTTTTCAAACTGCAAAATTATACATAAAAATTATATACAGAAGGGAATATTTATTTATAATGAGAACTATAGTAATTAAAAGTAATTAAAAGAGAGAGAGAGAGAGAGATAATTCTATTTCTCTACTCATGTATTTGATTTTTTCCCCTTTTTTGTGGTGCTGGGGATTGAACCCAGGGCCTTGTGCTTGCAAGGCATGTACTCTACCAACTGAGCTATATCCCCAGCCCCCTCATATATTTGATTTTTGTAACAATGTTTTCGTTGTTTAGCAAATTATTTTTAGCATTGTAACTTGCTTAAGAAAAATGTAAATTTTAAGGATTATTTTCAGATTTGGGGAAAACCTCAACTTTTTTTAATATGGAAATTATTAATGTCTCATTCTCTGTTTTTTAGTACATCTTCAGGTTTGTGCTCTACCAATGTGAAATTTCTATGAATGTATAAATTCTGAGAAATTCTATTTTATGTAATTGCCTCTGAAAAAAATCGGTTCATATGTTTATCTTTGTATATTCTTCTTTACATAATATATTCCTGAAAAGAGAATTTCCATTCCTTGTGAGATAAGTTTTCTATTTATATGCTATTTATTCAACATTGGAAGATTCTTCAATTGTGTACATTTCACAGCTTTTTATTCTCCTGTTTTCCTCAAAAGCTTCTCTTACCTGGCCCCATGGAGTACAGTCATATTTTAATTCAACCTCTGACCCTGCCCCTCTCTCTCCACATTCCATTGGCTCAGGCTATCTCTTCTCCAGGAGAATTAGCCAGAAATTGACTATGTTACTACAGAGCTACATGTGACATTCATGGAGGATGGTCACAAGGAAAAGGAGATGAACAAAAAGGGCATTCCCACATGAAATGCTGAATGAAAGAACTCAGTGGAAGAATCAGAGAACAAGTGGCCAGAGAAGAAGAATTATAACAGGAAAAGACTGAGATCCAAGAGAAAATTTTCATTCTGAAAATAGATATGTTTAAACATAATGTTTGTACTGAATATTCATTATTAATTCATAATTTAAAGATTAAAATGGTATTATATTAAGGATTAGATTTTATAGCTAACAGTTTGAGCCCCCCCACCACTGCACAAATCTTTTAATAAATGCAATGAAACACTACTATTAAAGTTGGGTTTCCTTATGATGCCTTCCCCAATTTATTGCCTTTATTCTTTTTGCTTCCCGGAGGCAGCTATCATCAAGAATTTAGTGATTTTTTTTTTTATTTCAAGCCATATTTTATTACATATATAAATATCCACAAAATACATGTTATGTGTACATATGTGAATACATACATATTATTAATGTATATATGTGTAGTTGTGTGTGATTTGATAATGTACAAATGGTATAATAATTTCTGCCATTTGTGTTTTCTTTAGTTAATATAAAAATTTGGATTGATCCACATCAGCACATATAGCTCCAGTTCACTTAAATTACAGTACAGCATTCAATTTTATGAATATACCACAGTTGATTTGCCCAGTTCCCTACTGACTCCATCTTCAAGCAAGGTTACATTCTAAGGCATCAGAAGTTAGGACAACAACTTACCTTTTCTGGAAAAACAAAGTTCAACTGATAACAGAGCCAAATTTAAACTTATTATTTCATGGTATCAATGGATAATGAGTGAAACAGTACAATGATGGGAGGATTTGTCATGATTGTTTCTAATACTTTGCCTATATTTTTGTTGAGATGGAATACAGGTCACCAGGCAAGTGGCTATTGTAAGATAATACATGCATGAAAAAAAAATCCAGAAGAAAAATCTTCTACACTGTTGGGAGAATGTAGATCAGTATAGCTATTATCGAATACAGCAGGGACAGTCCTAAACGAGTATTTCACCATTTGCAAGAAGGAGCAAATGGTGAAATACTGGTTTAGGGGTACAAAACTTCAGTTAAAAGGAATAGTATCTGGAGCTATATACTGCATGGCAGCTATGGTTAATAATAACCTTCTATGACTTGAAAATTGCTGAGAGTGAATTTTCAATGTTCTACCACAAAAATACTGTAAGTATATGAGTTGATAGATATGTTAATTAGCTTAATCATTTCATAATGTTTTTATAAAGAGAGAAAGAGAATTTTTAATATTTATTTTTTAGTTTTCAGTGGACACAACATCTTTTATTTTTTATGTGGTGCTGAGGATCGAACCCAGCGCCCCACACATGCCAGCCGAGCACGCTACCACTTGAGCCATATCTCCAGCCCCTCATAATGTTTTTATATATAAAACATCATGTTATGCCCCATAAATATACATAATAAAAATAAAATTAAAAACAACCCCCCAAAATAAAGCATACAAAATTGCAATAAAATATAATATTCATAATATAAATATAAAATAGATATTTGTAAAACATTGTCCTATGTCCAAAGATATGCATTCCTTTGAATACCTCCTGTCTATCTTTCTTTCTTTCTTTTCTTCCTTCTTTCTTTCATGGTAGCCTCTAAAATAATAAGAAATTGTCCAAGCAGTAAACTCCTATCTGTATCAATTATTGTTGGATTAATAGCAGTAAATGTAAATGCTTATGGTATGGGAATTTGGTGGTTCTTAAGGATTCAGCAATAGTTACATATTCATATAATATTCATATTCACATATATACTTAGATGTATGTGTATGTGTGTATACAACTTCCAAAAGTATGTACTCTGATTATATTCTAAAACTTAAAAATCAGAGGAAAATAACTTCTGTTTAAAATAAATACATAACTACAACAATCAGATAAAAATCATAACCATTATGTGCAGAGTTAAACATAGAATTAACAGCATTGATTATAGGTTGAAAAGTTCATAGGCACTTGTATTAATATGTATATATTTAAATTAAATTATTGTAAAATTACACAGAGTTGGTAAAAGCAAAATTAGTTTATTCTAATTATGATCCTTTCAACTAGATATAAATAAAGACATAATTTTATAACAATGGCACACATTTAAAAGTAATTTTATTCTGCTCCTCAGAGTGCTCCACACTGTAGCTATTTTCTCTGTGAAATTTTTTTGGCTCTAATTCTATCACATGGGCAGATTACATTGAAAACAAAAAGAAAGGGTCATGACCTTCTACCTCACCTTTGCTATTTAGATCCAAGGCCCAAGGATTTAGAAAATGTAAATTGTCCTGGCCTGTCTCCTGACAAGAGAAGAACATACATAGATGAATTATTTTTCTAAACCTAAACCTTTTTTTCTCCTTAAGCACTTCTCAAATGTTAAATTTAAAGACAGTTAATTACCAGCTATTCCTGGAAAACAATATTGTACTCAGTAAAATGAGCATGCAATCTAGGCTATTACTTTTTTTGATTGGTGAATGAACATATATATTCATGTCAAAAGGCAATAACTTTGTATTTTTCAAAAGACCATAATAGTATGGAGGCTAGCACTTGTCAACTCAGTCTCTCTCTCTCTCTCTCTCTCTCTCTCTCTCTCTCTCTCTCTCTCTCACACACACACACACACACACACACCTGTAGATATATTTCTGATTTTCCCCTGATGAATAGTAGTGAAATTGCTAAGAAACTGGGGAAAAAAAACCTTAGGAAAACAATAAACAAAAAAACCAAAACTTAGCACCAACCATAACATTAACTTTTAAATGACACATTGGTTTATCTAACTTTTCCTGATCTATACCAAGTTCATCAAAAAATATTTTCACAAAATCCATTTCTACAAAACTAACAAGTTCTGTAAAAATATCAATAGTGTGCAAACTTATAGCTGCAAATCAATGTCCAACTCCAAAAGATCCTATTTCCTATACATTTTATAAAAATTGTAGTATTTTAAGTTATTGACACTTCTTGGAATGAGGTGTAAAACCCCACCAAACAAATCCCTGAAGGGGTAGGATATTGCAATTTCTGAATATACCTATGTATTTTACATGTCCTTTCTTTTATTTTTATAGACTTTATTTGTAGATCAGCTTTAGAATCACAGCAAAATTGAGCAGAGGCACAAAGGCTTCTCATATACCTCTAGTCCCTCTGCAAGCACAGTTTCCCTCATTGCTCATAATCTCACCAGAATGGAACATTTGATAAACTGATGAACCTACACTGACTGATACATCTTTAAAACCCCAAAGTCCATAGTTACATTAATATTCACTCTTGGTGTTATGTCTCCTATGATTTTGGAGCAATGTATGACATATATTCATTATTGTATTACACAAAATAGATTCACTTCTGTAAAAATTCTCTGTGCTCCATCCATTGATTCCTTCTTTCCCTCTAATCTTTGGTAACCACTGATCTTTTTATTGTCTCCATTGTTTAGCATTAAAAATGTCCTATATTTGGAATCATATGTAGCCTTTGCTGATTGTTCTTTGACTTAGTAATTTTCATTACTAAAAATAAATAAAGTATCAAGCTATGAAAACATATGGAGGAAACATACATGCAAGCAATGGAATTGTTTGCATTTACAATTTTTTCATCCATTTACCTCCTAAAGACAGCTTGATTGCTTATAAGTTTAGGCAATTATAAATAGAGCTGTGCTAAATATTATGGGTATAGGATTTTATGTAGACATACATTTTCCTATTCTTTAGGTAAATACCAATGGATGTAATTCTTGGCAAGAGAATGTTTAGTCTTAGAAGAAACTGCCTCACTGTCTTCTAAAGGAACTGTACTATTTTGCATTCACATGAGTGATGCAAGGCCATTCTGGTTGTTCCACATCCTCACCAGCATTTGGTGATGTCAGTTTTCTGCTCTTTGGCCATTCTAATAATGTGCAGTGATATATCATTGTTGTTTTAATTTGCATTTCCCTAATGACATAAACATCTTTTCATGTGCTTATTTGCTATTTGTGTACTTCTTTGGTTAGGTATCTATTTAGATCTGTGTCCATTTTATAATCAGGTTGTTTGTTTCCTTATAGTTGATTTTTTAAGAGTGATCTCTATTGTTTGATAACAGACCTTCATCCGATGTATCTCCTGCAAATATTTCTTTACCACCCTATGGCTTATCTTCTTATTTTACTGACAATGTCTTTCATGGAGCAGAAAATTTTAATTTTCATAAAGTTCATCTTATCACTGATTTCTTTCTAGATTGTGCTTTTTGGTGTTACATATCTAAAAAGTCATAATTAACTCAAGATCATCTAGATTTTCTCCTATATTACCTTTTAGAGTTTTTAGTTGTTCACTTTACATGTAGCTCTGTAATCCATTTTGGGTTAATTTTTCCAAAGGGTGTGAGGTCTCTGTCTACTTTTGCATGTGGATTTCTAGTTGTTTCAACACCATTGTTCAAAAGATTATCTTTGCTCCATTGTGCTGTCTTTGTTTCTTTGTCAAAAATGAGCTGATTACAACCAATCCCCAGCTTATGATGGTTTGACTTAAATTCTTATTAATTTGATGATGATGAAAAAGTGAATGTGCATTTAGTAGAAACCATACTCTAAATTTGAATTTTTGCATTTTTTTTCTTGTACTAGTTATAAACAGTAAGATACTGGAGAGCAGGAATAAGCTGTAGCTTCTAGTCAACCACTTGTACCTGAGGTTAAAAACTTGATGCTCTACAATGCACTATGTCGATAATTAGGTATATTAAGTGCACTTTAACTGACTTGTGAAATTTTCAACCTACCATGGTTTTTTTTCCTGAATTTAATCTTATCTCAGAATCCTAAGTAGCAGCTGTATGTTTGTGAGTCTATTTCTGAACTCTTATTCTGTTCCATGGATCTATGTGTTTATTCTTTCACCAGTATCACACTGTTTTGACTATTGTAGCTTTATGGAAAGTCTTGAAGTTAGGAAATATCATCCCTACTTCCTCAGTATTGTGATTATTACTATAAAGTTTTTGCTTCTTATAAATTTTACAGTTTTTCAACATCCAAAAAATAACTTGTTGGGATTTTGATTGAAATTTCATTACATCTGTAATTCAGTTTGAGAAGAATAGAAAATATTGAGTCTGTCCTTCTGGGAATATAGAGCATCTCTCTAATTATTTAATTCTTTGATTTCCTTCCTCAGAGGTCATAATTTTCTCATATAGATCTTGCATATGTTCCCTATATTTATATCTACATGTTCTATTTGTGTGTGTGTGTGTGTGTGTGTTTTAATGCATCTAGTGCAGTGTCTATTCATGTCAGGATGATATTTCCAAATACTTTCCTAGGCCTGCTCTCCATTTCATGAAGTGTTATTAATCAATGGATATAGAATTTCAATTAGCAAGGTAAGTAAATTCTAGAGAACTTTTATACAACACTACACCTAAGGCAACAATACTATATTGTATACTTAAAATTTTATTTATGGAGTAGATTTTATATTAGGTGTTGTTACAACAATAAAATATATGTATTTTTAAAAACAAATAGCTTGTAAAGTTTTTTTTTTCCCTAGTGCTCTGCATACTAACTGCCAAACATTAAGATGAATGATCTAATTTTCCTTGTCATTTAACAAGTGAAGTGGCAAGTGTTAGTATTTATGTCTAAGAAAAAAATTATGACATCAACATAGAACAAAACATTGATCCATTTCTTCAACTTTAATCTCAACTATCTCGCTGTATCCACACTGACACATTCCCACACCCATCATAAGGACTGCTACTCTGTATATTGTCCCTGGGCATGAATTTCTTGATTGTGAGTAGGACTGTGTTTAATGTCAAGCCATTCCCAGCCTACTTCATTGCCCAGACTGTCTTGCCAATTAGCTTTGGTCTGGGCTTAACTATTGTGGAGCACTGGGGACAGTTGGAAGCAGGAAGAGTGACTCCTACCTTCTCACTTGTCCATCCTGTCCCAAACTCTTTCTCAAAGAGAGGCTCAGATATTGGCTATATTTTGCTGTGGATCCCTCCAGAAAAACCCAATGTGGGTTTCGGTTTCCACCAGCTGACCTGTGCCTGTGAGCTCTTTGTTTTCAGATGCTAGCCTAGAGGGAAGCCTGCCTTGCAGCTCTTTCTGATCTTTGAATTTCCTCTTAGTAAATTGATTGGCTTCTTGGTTTATTTATCATTGTGGCAAACAATTAACAGCACTAAATTTTCTTTGTTTGAAATACAGTAAGTGGTTTCTGGGTTTTTTATTGTTGTGTTTTAGTTGGACTGTGGCAGATAAACTCTGTCGGATGATATCATAGGAATCATATTGAATATATATATTTCAGTATTATTTCTGTGCCTTGTAGACTATGATTCCTTTTATTAATTGATTTATTTTCTTAATTTAACTGATGGGAAAATTTTAAAAGTTGTACATATTTGATTCTGTTTTAGACTGAAAGTACTAAACTTATGGCTTTTATACTGGTTTAAGTATTTCTCTAAGAAAATAACATTTTCTTTAATAAAAATACACAGCAGCATTACTTTGATAATTAGTTCTAATATACTAGGAGAATATACATATAGGTAGATGACAAATTTATCATGATGTTTCATTTATATATATATATATATATATATATATATGTATTTCATTTATTCTTGCAATAATTGAAAAGGGATATTATGGACTGGGATGTAGCTCAGTGGCAAAGCGTTTGCTTTGCATTCGCAAAGCCCTGGGTTCGACCCCCAGTTCCAAAAAAAAAAAAAAAAAAGAAAGAAAGAAAAGGGATATTATGTGACATAACTTACTGTTATGTAGTTTAGAAACAAGGTACAAGCCAAATCTAGGACTGCCTGAATCCAAAGTCTAAATCACAGTTTATATTTATATAAAACTAGCACTTCTTCAAAGAAAATAGTTGAACATTAGTGAGAGAATATGAATGTTCAATATGCATAATATGGAAATTTGTCTCTTTTTTTTTTTTGCTAAATAAGAAAAACTCCTTGTAGTGATTTAAAATTAACATTTCCTTTCCTTCAAGGAAAAAATGTTTTTATTAATGATAAATGAGTTTTTGGATATAATAAGTTTAAACATACAGCATGAAATTAAGAGAAGAAAAAGATGATATATTTGGGATTAGGTTGAATCCCATAAAGATGAAAGAAAGAAGTGGGAAAAGCATGTAGTTGAAGCAGCAGCTTGGGGACTGAGGCTGGGAGAGGAGAGGAGCAGTAGTGAGTCACCTCCATGGAGCAGTTCTAGTGAAGAACAATTTACATTAGAAAGGAGGTTCCAAAGTAAATTGTATTTTCATGGTGAGGACAGAAGTTCAATTTGACATATCATATTTCATACATTAGATTGAAGTGGGTTATGAACTCCCATACATTAGATTGAAGTGTCAAGAGCTTTGTAATGTTGTGAACAACCAATAAAAAAAAAAAAAGAAAGAAAAAAAAAAAAAGAAAAAGCTATTTAGTTTGGAAAAAAAAACCATAATATTGTTTCCCACCATATATACAATTATTTTTTGCCAACTTAAAAATTAATAATAAAAGATTCAGTATTGTGGCCTTCAGTTGAGTACTCATTGCCTGAAAGAATTAACATTTTCCATACTGTTAGGTTGATATTTATCATAAGTAACTAAGTTGTGGGAAAAGCTGATTGAATTAAATCCACTTCTTTTTGTTTTAAAAATTTATTTTAGGAAAACAGATTATGACATACATATTGAGTACTATGCAAATCTTTCAATAAAGGAGATTCTTTTCTTTTGATTTAAACCTATACCAAAAGGATTAATGAGATAGGAAAGCTCAGTTTAAGAGTGTTTATGTGGATATGAGAACCTAATGAAGTAGATAAATAATAGGCAGGTAAACACCAGAAGATACATTCTAGTTGAATGATAACAGACTACAATTAAAAATAGTACTTTTCTGCAGTGCTGGAGATGAAATCCAGGTGTAAGGCATGCTGGGTAAGCTCCCTACCAATGAGTTAAACTCCACCCCCTAAATAAATTTTGAATTTGTTGATGTTTATATAGCTGCCATTATTTTGTCATCTTTATCATTATTTAATCATGGATCTTTAAGGAATAAAACATCATTTAAAAATAATTTTTAGAAGTAAAAAAGAACAAGCTTCTAGGATTTAAATAAAGCATGTGCTGAATAGAAAATTTAAAAATTTTAAACTGCCTAGAGCTTTGTTTTTTGGTGGGAAGTGGGGTAGTGGGAATTGAACTCAGGGGCACTCAACCACTGAGCCACATCCCCTAGATCCCTATTTTGTAATTTATTTAGAGACAGGGTCTCACTGAGTTGCTTAGTGCCTCGCTTTTTCTGAGGCTGGCTTTGAACTCGCAATCCTCCTGCCTTAGCCTCCAGAGCCACTGGGATTAACCCTGTTTTAAACTGGTAAAAATGTCTTATTTAGGATTTGTTGTGTTCTTGGTGGCAGGGGGAGGAGACAATGTTTTAGAAAAGAAATACAAGGCAGGAGATGCCTCAGGATCAAAGATAATAGTATTGTTACTTATATTTTAATTGTATTATTTGAATATTGGTTATCCCTCTGTGTTATACATTGATGTTCTAACTTAAATATTTAAATACCTGTATCACAATTTTCAATGTATCAATATTAATTAAAAAATGACTTAATATGTACATTTGATTTCATAAGTGGTTTTCAGCTATGGATATAAATGTTACATTTATAGAGCATCCCTTCAATATAAAGGAACTGTTACCTAGAAGTTCAATTTGAAACACATTCAATGGACTCTGTTAACTATCCTGCTCTCTGAATAAAATTTATAGAGACTTTGGCTATCTGAACATTAGACAAGGTATTGTGTTTAACTGTAGGCAGGAAGGGTATGCCTGAAAAAGGGGGCCATTTTTGTTTCTGTTTTTTATTGTTTGACCCTGGTGTGAGGAGCTCTCTCTGCATCCTTGTCTTGTCCTGGGTTGCATTCTTATGCCACATGCTTCCACTTCGATGTTTTGCTTCAACTTGGGGCCCAGGGAGTTGGCCATCTGTGGACTGAGATCTCTGAAACCATGAGCACCAATAAACTTTTCCTCCTATACATTTTTTTCATCAGGTTTTCTTCATTTATTTTTTTAATTTTTTAATTTTTTTTTTATATTGAGACAGAGTCTCACTATGTTGCCTAGGTTGGACTTGAAGTGATCTTCCTGCTTAATCTCCTGAGTCATTAGAATTATGGGCCTATAATGCCATGTCCAGGTAGAAATCCATCTTTGTTCTTTAACAAGAGTGTGGGGCCACGAGTCCACCTCAGCAGGTATTCAGCTCACAATAGTGTGGACATTAACCAGACCCAGTCCTGTGCTGGTAATGGCAGGAGACTGGGGTTGGTCCTTCCATCATGATTCTGCCCAGCTTTAAAATCCTGCGGTGCCCAACTACAGATTGGTGACTATGGACAAGGTGTCCAGTTCTGCTCCAGCTTCAGAAGAGGTTTGCGGGGACACACTGTCCTTTTCAGATACTTCCCCAGTTTATGCTGAACGGCATAGCAACTGTCTCTTTGGATGTCGGAAACATTACTAATGGGTAACTTGGATGGCTTCCAGTTTTAAATGGGGCCTAAATAGACAGAGGGCACTGCAGCACTATCTGCTCTGTTTCATGGGGCACATGAACCCCTAAATTAAATGGTGATAAATATATCTATAATTTATAGTGATGCCATATGGAATCTCTGGAAGCCCAAATATAAGGGTGACAGCATAGTAGCCTAGGGATCTGGATATAAGCCATTCCTTCTGTGGTATACAACTGCACCCCAGGAAAGATTGCGCATTTTACCATGAAACTTCAAGTGATCATGCAATCAGATGATCTGGCTTTGAGTTAGATATATTTTCAGGTTCTCCAATTTATGACACTGAGAATTTGCAACATTCGTTCATCACATAATGGAATGCACTGTGTTAATTCTCATTTGTTGTTTAACAAATCACTACAAACTTAGTATCTCATATAACACCTATTATTTCAGTTTCTGTGAATCAAGTGACTGGGCATGGGATAACAAGTTCCTCTGCTTAGGGTTTCACAGGTTGTGATCAAGGTGTCAGCAGGACTGTATTATTATCTGGATGTTTCTAGGGGGAAAAAATCCACTTTCAAATCCACTCAGATTGTTGGAAGACTTCATTCCCCTACAGTTGTAAGGAAGAGGGTCCCAACTTCTTGCTACCTAGAGGCTACCTTCAGCTTCTGGAAGTTGCTTGTAGTTTCTAGAAGTCGCCTGCAATTCCTGTCTCACAGTCATTTATACTTCATCTAGCCATCAAAGAAACTCTCCATGGCAAGTCACCTACCAAGACAAAGAAACATAATCGTGGAAGCTGCCTCCCATCTCATTTGCCAAATTATATTAGAAGCCAGTAATGGGTCCCATTGGCATTTCATGGGAAGAAATTATGCAAGGCATGAGTACCAAGAGGGAGAGGTCATTTTTGTTTTTGTTTTTCTGACCCTGGTGTGAGGAGTTCTCTCTCTGCATCCTTTCACAGGGGATAAGTAAACTACTTGCATTAGTACTCTTGGAGCTATAATATACACCTTGGTAGTACCAATACCTTTTCCTCAATTACGAAGGTTTCAGGGGAGATACCTTATGATCAAATAATAGATGAAGAAAGAATCCATGGTATTGTACAAGTTAGGAGTAAAGGAAGCATGACAACATGTGCAAGGTCATAAAACACATAGGGCAAAGAAATAACTTCTAGAAAGGTAGATAGAATAGCTGAAAATGTATTAACAATTGTGGAGCTTGGGAATGCAGCTCTGTATATTTGAAAATCTCTACTCCATTATTTTATGAAAACTATTTTATGATCCAAAAGTTACTAAATTATGCCAAGAATATGCAAGTTTAGAATATATATACATATGCACACATATATAATATGTATATGTCTCTCTATATTACACATAAGCTTTAAATAATGTAGTTCTAGCCTATATAAGTCTTAAAGCAATGGGGTGAATGTAGAATGGTACCTTCTTGCCATCATAAATAATTAAGTCACTTGTAGAATCATTTGTGCTTCCTATTTCCACAATCTGGATTAGAGATAATGGTTACCAAGGAAGACATTCTTCCATAGAGGACAAGGAAATAATTCCATTGAATTTGAAGTTGAAACTGCCAGATTATTACTTTGGATTTCTCATACCAATAACCTACAGGCAAATAAAGGAGTTAGTATAATAGAGAGGTGTTATGGTTTGGGTCCAGACTGTCCCCCAAAGTTAATGCATTGAAACCATGATCTTCAATGCAGTAATGTTCAGAAGTTAGGCTTTTAAGCAATGAAGAAAGCTATAATTTTATTGGTGGATTAATCCATTTGATGAATTCAAATAGATTACCAGATGGTAACTATATGCAGATGGGGCATGGCTGGAGGAAGTAGGTCACTGGGCATAGCCTTGGACTATACCTGTACCTGGACCCTTGTTTTTTTTTTTTTTTTTTTTTTTTTTTTTGCTCTCTCTCTACTCCCTGGCTGCCATGACCAGAGCAGCTTTCCTCCACTATGCTCTTCTGTAAGGATGTTCTACCTCATCTTGGGACCAAAGCAATAGAGGCACTGATCATGAACTGATCCTCTGAAACCCTAAGCCCAAAATAAACTTTTTCTCTTCTAAGTTGTTATGTCAGATTATTTTTGATCACAGCAACAAAAAGCTAACACAGGAGGTAATGGGGTCAGAATACCATCAAGAATTAAGGTTGTTTTTATATGATAGAATCTGTGACAAATATAGAGTGCAAATGATTAACAAGGTCATATCCCATTGCTTCTGTGCTCAATGATAACAATGAATGGACAATTACAGCAGTTATGTTCCAACAGGAAGGGAAAACTGGCTCAGATTTTTGGGCATGATGGTTTAAGTGAAACCCACAGAAAAGAAGTCCAGACCAGCCATGCATTCTGTTGTATTTCATATAACACATGGAATCTTACCTTCAATCTTGTACTTCTCACCAATTCTGGACTTGCCTATTGGCACATGGAGATGTCATGGAGAGCTATTAGATGCCCAAGAATGTGTTACCTGGAAGCATAGAGAGTTGATCCTATGGAGAAATTTTTAACCAGAGGAACTTGGGAAAACTTGGATAAATATTTTCTTAAATCTTTTCCAGACAGTCTTGAGACATTCTGTATACCCCTTTAGGAAATCTTATAGAATGGAGAAATTGGTTACCAATAGCTATACCTAAACTGAGAATCTACCTTTGTATTTGCTCTCTTTTTTTCCCTATATTCTTCCCCCACCTCCTGGATCACACTTCCTAATAAAATACTTGTTCTTAAGCCTTTGCTTTAACTCTGGTTTCTGGAGAATTAAGGCTGCTGTTCTGCTTACTATGTGAATGTCCAGACACACGCCAAGTCTGCTAATTCTAGATTATCTAAACTTTTATGGTGCTTAGAGATCCAGATCACTGGAAAATTCTATTCAAAGATGTCAAGTAAAGACATCATTGAAGCTACAAATCAATTTTGCTAATTGGGTACAGAAGCCACTGTCCTTCACAGAAGGTCTCACACATGTCCTACATAATGTGTTGGTTAGCACTTGAGGAAAATATAGCCCATCACATACCACTTTATCCTTCTCTACCCAGTTAAAATTAACACTCTGTCCTAATTATGTAGTAATTATCCCAGGTATTTGGATGAATTCAAATGACAGTGACTATCAAACATACTAATATGTATATTTACTAATCTGTACTTCACATATACTTCTCCATGTATATTTTCTCCCTCTCTTCCAAAGTTACATTTAAAGGCATGGATAACTTCATGATGTAGTAATATTGTAAATGAAACAGACTTGCAAGCTTCTCATTTGTCAGTGACACAATAAATCCTTATTATTCACTTATTAGAAAATTTTACTGCATTTTTAATTTTGAAGGCATTCATTTCATATTTGCTATAGAAAAATATGTCCACTTGAAAAAAATGTGAAATACTGAAGATGATGAAACAAATAAAAAAATATAAATGAACAATATCATTGTCTTAGAACTACCTCATTTATTATTGTTATTATGTTGTTATGACTTTTCAACTCCGTCATTAAAGTTTACCTGTAACAAAAAACAATGAATTTCGTCCTAGTTTGTAATGAATTCTAGATGGTCATTACCATAGATAATAAAGAGCCAGCTTTGTGAAAAACTGAGACAGTTCTGACTTGGCATATTTCGTGTTTTTAACATGCCTCTTCCATTCTAACAAGTATCAACTCTTCTCCTTTTTCCTGGTGAGAGTCTACTTTTTTTTGAACTCAGGCCCATGGAATTGGGATCCTTTTACCAGGTAGATAGTTTCTATCCAAAAGAAAAAATGCTCATTATTACCTGTGACCAGCATCCTCTGAATTTTCTCCTCTCCATGCACATCATATTATTATTGGTGCTCTTCTGCCCTTCACCTGACATGCTGATCTTACGACAAAGCAACTACTGAAGCCGCCATTCCTTCAGTCTTCACTAATAGGTGTGAGTTAGTTCCTAGGCTCTGCTTCCCTAGATTCTGCACATGTCCCGGTGCCTTAAGCCGAACTACAGCCTCTTAAGACCCATACACAAATGCTTTCTGTTTTGCCTAAGTTTCACTGATGTTTTCACCTTTTAATCTCTCATGGGGTTTTATTTTATAATAGCTTAAGGTGCTAGTAGTCCCAAAGACATTTATATTTTGATAGGTTTCTCCCAAATTCGAAAAACTTTCCAACTCATAAAATAAATTTCTAATGCAAGAATCTAGTAGGTATTTTCAAATTGGAGTGCATGCATCTATGTATGGGTGTCTATCTGTCATTTTTCTATTTATCATCTACCTATCACCCATTCTAAATAGATTAAATTAATTCTAGAGGAAGACAGAATCATAATGTTTAACTGAATGGCATAAAGTAAAAAATGGAGTAAAAATCCTGTTATAAGCTGAGAAAAAAAAGTTCCCATTACTGTGAAGAAAGTGTGATAGAATAGAGGTAAATTGGTTAATAAATTTTCTTTCTTTATGATCGTATTATTTTCACAGCACACAAGAGAATTTTTTACTACCCTTTACACTTTGAAGGACTTGGTTGCTTTGTTAGAAATTGGGATAAAATAAAAACAATTCATGTTTTTAAAAGCAGTCTGAAGGTGAACTGTTTAGTTCTTTGCACCTACTACTTCAATGGCCTTCTATTGCAAGTTCTGGAATAAGGTAAACATAATGTATTTGAGGATAGCCGGGTTCTAAATCTACATGAAACAGTATTGGTTTGTTTGAAGTTCAATGTGAATAAGTGGGGAAAAAATCAACAAAATCTAAGTAGCAGAGACTGTATTTTGAAATAAGATAAATACTCACTAAAATATGAATATAGCAATATTTCTCCTTCTTCACTGATATTTTTATCAAATTATGGTCATGGTAACTTCAGAATATAGTTAAATAGAGGGTACTAAAAGTATCTTATTTGATGTCACCCTTACTACCACTCCACCCCAAATCCAATGTCCAAAGGCAGTGACTTTCATTTTTGCAATATTAATAATAAAGGTACAAGAGAGTTTTCTCATTTAACAACTTAGACATTTATCCATTATGTAAATTTTGATTTTCTGTTACAGTGGATAAGGAATTCATCTCTCTTGATTGGAATTTCAAACAAACAAAAATTAAAAAAAAAAACACATCTCCCAGCCATGAGTAAGATTTGTTATTCCATAAATTTCAGTGTTGGATAAGATCTAACATTTATTCTAGTTCAGCAATCCAACTAACGCTTGAATGATGCTTGGAGTTTTTAAATACTCATTCTCAGAGGATATCAGCTTTTTGCATGAATTCCTCCAAGTTCTGTGAAATGATAATTCTTAAGGTTGTCAGTTGTCTGTTTCATAATTCCATATCGCTAAGATCTCTCTCTCTCCCCACCCTGCCCCCTGCCTTTCAAAGTAAAATCTATATTCCTGGGATTTCTCCCTCTTGATCTACAATTCCACATGCAATTACCACTATTCTACCTGATCGATCTATAAATATTTTAAGACACTATTGATTTCTTAGTTCCTTCTCTACAGTGTTAAACATTATAAATTTCTTATATCAACGTTTTTTTCAAGTGCTCTTTCCATCCTCAATGCTTCATATATATATATATATAATATATATATATATATATAATATATATATATATTATATATATATATAATATATATAATATATTATATATATATTATATATATATATTATATATATATATTATATATATATATAAAAGCATGGCATCTAGAGGGAGGCTAGTATAGTGTTATACCAAGAGGCCCTATTTGCTCCTTTTGTCACTTCCAGTCGATTTGGGGGAAACCAAATGGCCATAGTTGAAGTTATATGCAACCAAAATATTTAAAAAATATATATATTATTTTTAGTTATACATGACAGTAGAGTCTATTTTGACATCTATACAAACATGAAGTATATTTTATTCTAATTAGGTTCCCAGTCTTGTGGTTGAACACAATGGTGAGAATGGTAAGATTAACTGTGGTGTATTCATATATATGCATAGGAAACATGTCAGATTCATTTCACTTTTACAGAGTTGTGTTTGTTGTTGTTTTACTCAATTAGGCTAGCTTCTGCTGAACTCTTGAAATTGATATCTTATACCCCAAAACAGGGCCAAAATATTTTATCCCTGTTATATTTTCTATCCATTTTTGATCAGACATGTTATTAAGTTTGAGAATTTTTTGAATACTTATTTTTATCACCTGCTATTTTTAATACTTTCATGTTTGCATTACCTGCAAAAATCCCCCTCTCACCAATGTTACTCTTACTGTAGCCATTAATAAAGAATTTTAACTGGAGAGAGCCAAAAGCAGACCTCTAGACATCTCCCTTCAGGATGACATTGGTTATTTCACAAATATTTCTGGGAGTTGGATTGTCTAACTGGTCATAACATTTGTGATTTTATAAAAGGAGACATAAAAAGAGTCATATTAAGTGACATTCTAAAAATATTATTCACATAAAAAATAAGTAGTATCTGAGAAAAGTATTTTTCATGTACTTAAAAAAAATTATTCAAAAATAATTTGGTGGGGGCTGGGATTGTGGCTCAGCGGTAGAGCCCTCGCCTAGCATGGGCAAGACCTGGGTTCGATCCTCAGCATCACATAAAAATAAAGGCATTATGTTGTGTCCATCTACACCTAAAAAATAAATATTAAAAAAGTCAAAAAAATAATTTGGTGATTTTCTTACACATCAACAATTTTCTATAGGCCTTAAGAAAGTGAGTCAAAATAGAACATATTCACATTCCTATAGATAGCATAGCTTATCTATAACCCTCGGTGGATAATGGTCTTGCTTTGTTCTATACATAAGTGTGCTAAGGGTGATGAGGTCAGAGGCTTTGGCATAGAACACACTCAAAAGTGTTGTTATTATTTTTTTTAACAGAGATGCATGATAAATAAAATAACCAGAAAATAATCACATTTTGAGGTCTGTTAGAAGATGCTTTATTGATAGAGAGTTGTTGAATGGTTATACAAAATTATTTCCAGAAAACGTGTCATCTAGGTAACATCTGATTTTGTTGGCAAAGAGGTTTCCAGTCCTTATGAAGTTATCATAACAAATTTTGGCAATTTCATAGAAAGTCAATGTATAAGTTGGCATGTTTCTTATTTCTTCCTATTTCAGATGCTATTTTCATCTTGACTCGAAAATAAAGATTGGTCAAAGTCTTTGTGGTTAGAAATAGACAGCAAAACTTTCCTGGTATCCTGGGGACACTGCAGGAAAAGTCCCTTTCCTCTGGACATTTTCCTGATGGTTGCTTCATTCTTAAATGTATGCTACTAAGCTCTTGTTTCTATTTTGTGAGTAAACTGGGACAGATTTGGAATAAACTTGTGCTTCTTTGCTTATTAGCAAAATGAAGAGTTTGTATTTTACCCTTTGCTAATTAGTAAAGTTCATTGGTTACTTCTTAAAGGGAAATCACCTAAAATTGTAAAAGTTCATGAATATTAAAAACTGCAAATTATTATTTCTTTTAGGAATTCTCTTTAACTGATTTTAGAATGTAAAAACTGTGTTATTTTACCTCACTTAAGTTTTGAGACACAAACAAAGCAATATTCTGGTTGATGACAGAAAATGACATTTAAATCTCTTGATGTCACATGTAAAACTCTTGAATTTTTAGAGTTTCAAAGCCAAAAGAATATTTTGCACAAGGTATGTGGTTAAACAGAAATGGACTTCTCGCATGACATGGACCTGAAAGGCCGGAGGGTTTGTGTTAGCAAAGTGAAATGGAAAGAATTTTTGAGTATCAAAAGAATGGGTAAAAAAATTCACAAGAAAAAAAATAACTCACATGTTACTTTATATAGAAATCATTTTGAGGAGGCAAGCAAGAAAAAAAATTAATTAGGTAGAAAGGATCCTTAGAAATGTTTCCAAGACAAAGCAAGCATGCTATAGTAGAAAGGAAATTAACAGTCTAACCCAATCACACAAAACAAAATAACAAGCACCCACCTGTAATCACAGTGGTATGGAGGCTGAGGCAGGAGGATCTCAAGTTCAAAGACAGCCTCAGCAACTTAGTGAGGCCCAACCAACTTAGCAAGATCTTGTTTTAAAATAAAATATAAAAAGGGCTTGGGATATGGCTCAGTAGTTAAGTGTCTCTGGGTTTAATACCCACTGCAAGAAATAAAAAATAAAATTAAAACAAAAATACATTCACACACAATAACAACAACTTTGTGACCTAACAGTCTATTCCCAAAATGCAGAACTAATGAAGAATGTTATCAAAAGATTTTTCTCCTAATAAATATAAATTGTTTTCTAAAATACAGACTTCGTCAGATTAAAACACTCTTAGAGGTGACATAGTGTCCGTTGTCCATAAAATTTTGTGGACGGAGGCCTGCCTTATGTGCTATCGGTAAACTTAGTTCAAA
This sequence comes from Spermophilus citellus, assembly GCF_964194105.1. Taxonomy (NCBI): domain Eukaryota; kingdom Metazoa; phylum Chordata; class Mammalia; order Rodentia; family Sciuridae; genus Spermophilus; species Spermophilus citellus. The sequence goes on along the minus strand of NC_138196.1, from coordinate 48,703,637 downwards.
TTCACTTTACTTCTTACTTTTCTCTGAAATATTTTAGACAGTGCTGCTGACAATCAGTTTTGTAAGATCCCTCTATTTGAAGCAATCCAAGGGTTCTTTCAGTGGCCTGGTTTCTACTTTTAGCAAATGTGACCCTGCACAGAATTGTTGTCACGGAGGTAATCAGGAAATACAAAGTCATATTAGTTTGTGTTTTCAGGGTTACCTTTGTTAATCTCTAATGCATAGGGAAAAATACTTAGTCTCAATGAAGCTGTGTAGAAATCATAAACAAACCACACAACTTTTGTAGTTTCTATGCTATTGATATCACAGATCCATTGGGAAAAATAGCATAGTATATCAGGCTTTGACTAATATTTATGAGTCCTAAGTGTTGACTCTGTGCAAGTAGATTCTATGTTGCATATTACAAGTAAACAGGGCTTATAAAATATATATGAATAGGTTTGCTCAATAACAGTTAATGATTTTACAGTGACCACAAGTTGAATGTATATTTAAATATAAACAAAACTTATTTCTTTTTTTCTCTGCTACCCTATCATTATAGTACCTTATATGTATTTGTTTTTTATTTCCCTAAGAAACCTTTATGGAAACACTAAGTAACATAAGTCAACTGTTTAATTTCTCATACTGTTGAAACATTAAGTAGGCATAAAATCAAGTATTTATGTTTATAGTACAACAGACTCTTTAAAAGTTCTTATATAAAATCTTTAATTATGGCTTTCTCTGAATATAATGGGTTCTATTATCATAAAATAAATTACTTAACTTTACCATCTCTGAAAGAAAAGTCAAGTTCACATAGTTTCCAGTCTATTTTTTTTAACCAACAAAAAGAGTAAGCTATTTTGTAACATTAAATATAATAGACTTTAAGAACTTGGAGTTCTGTAAACAGTGGTTCATTTGAGAATACAACTGAATTTTCTTTATTGCACAGCTTTAAACACTGCAAAGAAGCAAAACCAATTCAATTACTGGATAAACATTTGTGAAAGGGACTTAACTTACTAAATCCAGAAGTTACCATAATTCTACACTAGGTTGCAAGCCAGCTAAATATCAAGAGAGATGTTGTAACTAGCTAATGATTAAAAATAATATGTGAATACTAAGTAATTTATTTTTCATGTCTGTAAGAAATCAGTTCTGTAGAAAAGTAATATGAAATTATCTTTGTCAAAATCCTTTGACTCTGAAACCTAGATAAAAGGACTGTTCATATAAAGGGAATTATAACCCAAGAGCTCACTATATGCACAGTGAAGAAAGGCAATGAATAACATTGGGGTTAAGTTGCCTTCTGAAGCTGGAGAATTTAAATCCAATGTAAAATTACTATTCCTGAGAAGAGTGTGAATGAATAGTGAGTTGGTGGTTTGACTGAACCATCCAGGAGTAATGGCCCAGTAAGACCTGTAGTGCTTTGTGCATTGAAAAGCTTCATAGATACCAGTAAGATTCAAAGAATGAGACAGCATTCTCCTGCAAGCTAGTAAGTCCAAGACAATCTGGACTACTTCACACAGAAATAACCATATTTATACTATGTTTTACTGTTCATTTACACAGTGTTTTCATTCATGATCTTTTTAAATCCTCAAAAACAATCTTGGAAAGATAACCTTTGAGGGTTGATAGAAGTTTGACTTGATGAATTCATGTGGAAGATGGTTGAGAATTATTGTGAACCAGCTATGTAACATGTCTAAAAATATGCTCATTTGTAAAGGTACTATCAATGATATTTGTCATTTGTTTCTCATTACTATTATAATCATAAAATATGTACCAATATATCTAATCAAGCAACATAAAACCCTAGGATCAAGCAGAAGCTTGGAGATGTCAGAGCGTTCCCCAAAGGTTTAACCTCCTTGAGAAAAGAGAATAATTTGATAGGAACCATCTCAATTTCACATGGGACTTTGGGTAGAGTTTCATGAAAGATCTACCATACTTACAACACGGTCTATGACTTGGTCCAGACTGAGTCTTCTATACCCAGATGAAGTAAGCCTTAGTATAGACTTAGGGAATCTAGACCTCCAGAACAAGTACTGGCCTCATCAGGTAGTATTACACCACCTCCTTCCAGAGATCAATATTGCAACCCCCACAGAAATACGAAAAAGTAAGGGGCCTTTAAGCTTTTAGCATCACTTAGTTCCTACAGCACAAATTATTCCCTTTTACTGGCCTTTTCAGTGGCAACAGGGGCTCTGTTGTCTACCAATGCCAAGAGATATAGAGGTAAGGGTGATATGCCATAAAAATAGTTTAGTGTGTGTGTGTGTGTGTGTGTGTGTGTGTGTTATCAAAAGATGTTAAGATGAACTGAGCTCCAAAATAATGTTTTGCACAAGCCAACTGTTTATCATTAAAGACTTAAGTGTTTGCTAACTTAGAGCTCAACAGAAAATATAAGCAAGCAAAACATGGACAGGGTTAGTTGTTGCTTGTGGCTGGGAGGAGTGGGTAGGGATAGTGTGTAAGCACTAGTGAACATAAAATATCTTTGGGGGTTAATAAAACATTCTCAAGTTAGATAATGGTGATAGATATACAACACTCTAGATACACTCACAGCCATTTGATTGCACACTTTAAGTTAGTGTACTTTGTGGAATGTCAACGATATCTCAACAATAGCTAGGTTGGTTCTGATGAATCAAGATGAAGTGAGGTTTTTACAAAACGTGTCATACTCTCTTTCTGTGGAATAGTTTAGATTTTGAATGGCCCCCAATGGCCCATGTGTTGAATGCTTGTTCCCCAGGATGTGTTATTAGGAGGTGGTACAATCTTTAAGAGGTGAGGTCTAGCTCATGGGGGCTATGTTCTGGAGCAGGGATTATGGGGCTCTAGCTGCTTCTTTTTCCCTGTCTTTTGATTCCTGGTCATGAGGTGAGAGCCCTTTTGTTTTGTCATGCACTCCTGCCATGATATATTGCTTTTCCACAGGCCCCAAACTAGGAGGCCAGTCAATCAGAGACTGGAATGCTACAAACTGTGAGCCAAAGTAAACATTTCTCTTTATAAGTTAATTATTTCAGGTATTGAATTATAATTATAGAAAACTAACACTCTGCAATACCTTTCCAGTCTTTTTCATTCTTTTATCCAGTATGTCTCTATTTTAGTTTAAATCATCTATTTCCTTATATAGTACTTACACAGTGATAAGAATATGTTTTTTACACTTGGTTTCTTGTTGGTTTATGGTGAGGCCTCTTACCAGGCTACTGCATTGACTTTGTAATGATTTTTCTACCCTTACTCTCTTCTAGAGAATGCACAAGTCTGTTTCCTAAAGCATGGGTCTGATCATGTCATATTCTTACTAAATATTTCACTTGGGTCAACAATGCCTACAGAATGAAATGCAAATTTTTACTTTGATCTATGATTCTCTTCTCTTATTTTTTTTTTTTTTTAACATCATGCTACCAAGCCACAATTCAGTTTGGGCATAAAAAGCAACTTGTCTTTTTTTAAAGAATACTCTATTTTTCCACTTCTATGCTTTTTTGCCCTTCTCCTAAATTCAGGCTGTCAAAATTTCACATATTCAGCTCAAATGCTTCCTCCTACATAAAATCTTCATTCACACACATCAGAATTACAGCCTCAAAAAATTATACCCTACCTTGCATTTTAATTACCTGTAGATCTGCCTGCCTTCCACTGTCCTATCTATTCAAATTATTGTTGTTGAATTTTTAAATTAATTTCATGTCATAAACCTATTATTTGCAGTAATAGAGAAAAATATTTCTGTAGAAAAAAATATTTCTGTAGAAATAATATAGAGCAAAATGCCTTCAGAGTCCGTATTGATCTTGGCCTGTAGGTGGGGGAAAGTAGTACCTTTTATTTGCTGGTCACAAATTTGCACCTGGGACCCCACTAAGAGAAGACAAAGTATAAGAAAAAGCCTTCAGGTTCTTGGTTTTAATTCTTGCACTATAGGAGTCTTATTAAGGAAGTTGGGGCCTAATCCCACATGATGAAGATTAGGGCCTACTTTTTCTTCTATTAGACACAGAGTTTCTGGTTTAATTCCTAGGTCCTTGATCCATTTTGAGTTAAGTTTTGTGCATGGTGAGAGATAGGGGTTTAATTTTATTTTGCTGCATATGGATTTCCAGTTTTTCCAGCACCATTTGTTGAAGATGCTATCTTTTCTACAGTGCATGTTTTTGGCACCTTTGTCTAGTATAAGATAATTATAATTTTGTGGGTTAGTATCATTACCCAAAGTACATGTATGAAGACACGAATTGGGTGTCAACATACTTCACATACAAACAGAGATATAAAAAATTGTGGTATATATGTGTAATAAGAACTGTAAATGCAAAAAAAACAAAGTACATGTATAGAGACATGAAGTGGAATGAACCTACTTTATATATAAAGATATGAAATATTGTGCTCTATATGCATAATAAGAATTGTAATGCATTCTGCTGTCGTGTATTTAAAAAAATAAAATCTATTAAGAAAAAACCTTCAGAATTAAAGAATAGAGAAAAATCTTGTATTTTTGTGGATAGTTGTGCTGAAGTAATGATTGCAGAACAATAACAAAAAAGATCTAATCCAGTGGTAATAAACTGAAGGGAATTTAACAAGTCTTGTTGGTTCAGATGCTTTTGAGCATTCTATGTGACATGTCTTCCTTCTGGGATTAGGGAGAATCTTCAGGGGATGTGGGGGGAGAAGGTTAGATGGCGGCCTTCCCTGCTCCATGGTCGGCTTCAGGGAAGAAGGGTAAGGAGAAGGAGGCCTTCCTGCTTCTGCTGTTTTTTCATTATATATATTTATACCCAATTAGGCCCACATTTTTTGAGACAAAAAAATGACATTGCCCCTTATTCAAATTTTGAATTAAAATAAACTGGTTTATAAAACAATCAGTTCCATCTTTCTAATTTTTGTCATAATGACTCCCTAGTGATATCAAACATCAATTTTTTTCTGATATCTATATTGTTATAACTGTATTTGTGTATCCATTTATCTATGTGTATCTGTGTCTCTCTCACTCTATCTCTATTCCTTTGATGGTAGCCTCAGGATGTGCTTAATTGAATAATCTATCACTGACATAACCTCAAGCAAAAGAGATAAGAACTGATTCTGGTGTATTTTGTTCTTCCCTGAAGGATGGTGGGGAGAAGGAGCTAGAGAGAAATCTACTTTTAGATTTCACTTTTATTGAAAAAGGCAGGAAAAAAATTCTCAATAATGAAATAGAAAATTGAATATGGGAGTCGTCATTTTGTGTTTCTAAACAATAAATATGGACTATTAAAATTCTAAATCATGTGTTGTCAGGAAAGCTTGCAATAGTTTTGAAGAAAAAAATATCTTTCTATTCACAAGAGAAACTATGATGCTTCAGAATCTATAAATTAAAAATATTTGAAAATTCTCTGTTTATTTCAATTTGGAGATCTTATGTACTACATAAATATTTTGACTAATCAAAAAGGGGCACATATTTTTCCTTTTACACATTATAAAATAAACTCACACATAAAACCAATTATAATAATCACCAAAGATTCATATTAAATAAAGGAAATCTAGACTAATTAATGGTAGGAATGAAAATTAAGTCTAAAGTCAAACTATTCTGAGTAGACTTTGGTTGTATTTCTTTTTTGATGAGATATGGTCATCTAAAGGTAAGGTGGAAATTGGTTTGGAAAGTTCATTAATTTGCCCATAGTCCTATAAGAGTTTCATATTCTAGAGGAAAATAGATTTATAAAGTATAAGTACCCTTCAATTATAATATAATACTTTAATTTATGTATTTCATCCCCTTTATTATTTTTAGATTTATCTCTTTATTAGTTAGTTTTCTCTATAAAGCAGTAGACACTAAGATACATAAAGTTGGAAATCACATTATTATCCCATCATTAATGAGCAACAGAACAACATTATATCATCAATACTTTCGTATGTGGTAAACATTAAAATAATGTAATTTTCTGAAGAAAGTATTTAATTGTGATTAAAAATCATTCCTACAGGGGCTGGGGTTTTAGCTCAGGGGTAGATCACTTGCCTAGCTGGCATGTGTGAGGCACAGAGTTCCATCTTCAGCACCACATAAAAATAAATAAATAAATAAAGGTATTGTGTCCATCTACGACTAAAAATAAAAAATAAATTTAAAAAATCGCACATACAATATACTAGTTTGTCCTTACTCCAATTTCCATATTGATTTGCATATTGGTGTGTGTTTGTATATGTGTGTATATGTGATAAGTAAGGGCATGAATCATTTTTAAGATATTTTGGGCCAGAGATTCAGGATACCACTTGATTAAAGTTCATTGTAGAATATCTATGAACCATCAAATTATTTTAGAACCCATTAAACTACATTAGAATGCCATCAAACTATTCTCTCTTCTCTGAAACTGTCAAAGAACGTGGTCCAAATCCTGTCTCTATGAAGGTTTCACTCACAAGAAATATTGAGAAGTTTTAAAATTAGTTTATGTTCCCTAATACTGGAAATTCTGGAAATAGTTGTAGAACTCAATAATCTGTATTTTAAAAACATATACAGCATGATTCATGTGTACTACTAAAGCCTGACCTTCACAAGAATCAATCATGATGAATGTGGGGATATTTAAGAAAACAAATAAATAAAAACTGTTGTTTGAACAATAGTTCTTTCTTTTTGGTAATCACTTCTCGAGCTGACTCCTCAGAAATATTCACCGTTTCCTTCCGTCATTGAACAGCAAGAGTGGAACCCAGACTCCGGATGAATTTGATGAAAGTGCACCTAGAAGGGGTAGGCAAAGGTGTCTGAGTTCTACAAACCAATTCCTTGAAGAATTTTAATACTGTGTAGTTTCCAGGGACATTTTACTTTCCAATTTTTCATTTATCCAATTTAGTTTTGGATTAAGAGTTGCTCTTGAATGGGGTAAGTTGATAAAAAGTGCATCGTATTAGATTATATTAAAGCTTTCTCAATGATGAGGACTCTGGGAGAAGAGAAACTGGTGTGGATTTGAAATGCTTAGGGAAGGAGGTAAGGATGTGGGGAGGAGGGAAAAAAAGAAACAGAAAAGTGAGGATGCATGTATTGTGAGATGAGATATGATTTTATATATATACATATATATATACACACACATATATATGAATATATGTATGTTCATTTATAAAATAAACTGGACCGTTGAAAATATGATGTCTAAAAGCATTCTATATACCTTATATAAAGCATGCCTCATTATTTCCCCTTGCCCCCCAAATTGAAATCCAAGTACTTAGCAACTTTCTTTCTTTCTTTCTTTCTTTCTTTCTTTCTTTCTTTCTTTCTTTCTTTCTTTCTTTTTTTTTTTTTGGTACCGGGATTGAACTCAGGGTCACTCAACCACTGAGCCACATTCCCAGCCTTATTTTGTATTTTATTTAGAGACAGGGTCTCACTGAGTTTCTCAGCACCTGGATTTTGTTGAGCCTGGCTTTGAACTCTTGATCTTTCTGCTTCAGCCTCCAGAGCTGCTGGGATTACAGGCATGTACCACCACGCCTGGCCAAATCTATACCTTTTAATGAAAGTATAATCTGAGTCCAGACATGAAAATTGGTTCAGGAGGCAATACAGTGATATCTGATATATCTAAGTTTCTATATTTGAAAATTGATTGTGAAATGATTTTTCTAGTAAAATTTGTTGAATAAATGTCTAAGGTTACATACTGTATGTTGTGCCAGGGACTAGAGTAACCATGCAGCAAGACAGATTTCTTCCCCTTGAACATCTCATAACTCTGTGCTTCCTTATTCTCTTCTCCAACATCAAGGCAAATTCAATTGAGACGAACACTATAAAAACATCAATTTTATGATGTTACTAATTTTATGAACGTAAGCAATCATTGTAAGAACAACCTGGAAAGCTCTTGAATAAACTTAATTATTTTTCTTTCACTCACTGAAATTATTAACTGCCTGAAAAAATAATGTATGCTCAGAGGCGGCAATATAAAGAATATTGCATTAAGTGTATATTATTAGACCAATGAGCATTAATTATCACATTTCTAGCAGTGAGGAGAATTATGGATTAGGTGCAGGTGCCCCTTCAAGAAAACTTATACTAATATTTCAGTCTCAGCAATAAAATAAACACTTCAAGTGTTACTTAGAAAGGAAGATTTATTACCTTCATATCCTCTTAATAATTTATTTCTTCCTTACATCTGATATAATCCCACACCGCAGTCTTTTGTCCTAACGAGTAATTTAATCTATTAGTTCAAAAAACCTTTTAAGTCAATCTTTGACACCAAAGAGAAGAAGGTAGTTTTATTAAGAGTCTGGTGTAATTGAAGGTCAGAATCCATGCTACACATGAGGTGCAGAGTGGGTAGAATCAAACTCCTTTGGGTTCCAATCTCCTGGTGAATAGACTTCCTTTAAATAAGCAGGAGTCAAAAGAGACAAGGCCCATACCAGGGCTTGCTGCTCAGGAAAATGTTTTTAAGAGGAGCTTCCTGTGGTCCTTGACAAAAGCCAATTTAGGTTCATTTGGGGGATGTCATATGGGAGGGGCATGCAGACTTATTTTTTTCACAAGCTGATTAAAGTAGAACACTGTGCTGTTACTAACAGGGATTCATCTTTAATTTGTCACAATCGTATTTTTCTTGAGACAGAAAGTGATAATATTATCCATCCTTTTTCTCTGTATATTTATTATGTTTGTTTAAATTAAGAGTTATACTACAGAGTTTCTCGCTGATAAAAAAAAAAAATCTGAAAAACAGTTACATTGCAAAAAGAAAACACAAATGTAACCTCCTGAAATTTTCATGAAAACTCACCCAGAGGTACTTCATAGGCTGGAATCAAATCGAATGGATGCCTTAGGACACATAAATCACATAACTGAACCAAAGAAATTCCATAAGCCTTACATTGTTACTAATATTTTTTGAAAAGGTCTGTTGAAGGCAAATAAAATTACAAAATTTGCATGAATTGAAAAATACAGTGGAATGGAAGCATAGACAGTTTATGATTATTCCTAATAAAAACCACTAAATAAAGTCTAAAAGAGAAGCATATGAATCCACTATGAGAAGATCTTTCAAAACAGGATTAAAAAAATCTTGAAGTGCTTTTTAATTTTTTTTTTTTTTTGCCTTACTTTTTTTGCAGTACTGAGTGCAGGCAAGCACTCTGCCACTGTATTACACCCTTAGCCCTTGAAGTGTTTCATCATTCATTTATTCATTCATTCAACATGGATACGTGTATATATACAGAAAATACAACATATGTGTTTTAGGCACTTCGGAGGATGCAATAATAAAGAGGTAAGTTTCTTACACTCAAAGAGATTAAGGGAGAGCAGTGGGGCTGGAGACACAGCTCAGTTGGTAAAGTGCTTGCCTCGCATGCCCAAGACATGGGTTCAATCCCCAGCACCACAGATAAAGAGAGAGAGAGAAAGAAACAGAGGGGGAGAGAGAGTGAGGGGGAGAGAGAGTGAGGGGGGGGGGGAGAGAGAGAGAGAGAGAGAGAGAGAGAGAGAGAGAGAGAGAGAGAGAGAGAGAGAGAAAGTGTAGAAATGAAAGGCAGATGTTTTGGAGGAGATCATCTTAGGCAAGAAAAAGCAGAAACAAAACTAAGAGTATACACACTCACAGTGTATGTGTAAAGAAAGAGCAAAAGGCTTTAAAATTAAAGTAAATGTAGACAAATAATTGGAAATGAGATGGAAAAGTGAATTTCTGCCAGAAATTAGTAGTCTGAAAGATGTTTGCTCTCTATTGAAAATCCACAGAAGTGCTTTCAAGTTACGAGTTAGGAAGAGAATGGCTAAAGGAAGGAGATTGGATGGGAAGTTTGGATGCAATTCAAATAAAGGAAAATGAAAAGAAAAACTTTCAGGGCAGTGAGACTGAGAAAGGAGAAAGGCTGAAAGGAAGTCATCCCAAAAAGAAACAAATATTTTTAACTCACTCATGTAGAGGAAGAAAACAAGAAAGGGGAATGAAGGATAAATTTTAAGTCGTAATTGCTGAAAGATTGTGCTGTGGATGAAAATAAAGAGAATAAAAAACTAATTTGGAGACAAGGACTCCATAGTGATGAGGTTTGTTTTGGCTGTGCTGGTCAGATCATAATACTTAAATATCTGTATGGAGCATGTTGGCAGGAGATATGTGAGTTTGGAGGTTAAGAGGCCTCTTGGGATTAGATAAAGAAAAAAGATTGACTCAAGTCATGGCAGTCCCCACTCTGTAGAAAACTGGTGGAAATTTTTCAAGTTATTACTGATGCATATGCAACAGAGAAGGGGGTGAAAATGGGATGTGGCTACCTTCATCAAATATTCAAGAGAAGTTGATAAAAGTGATGAAAGATGCTCTGTATATATTTACATTAAGTAAAAGGCTATGGGGAAAGCAACACAGCTACTCTTCAAGAGGGAAGAAGTCAGACAAAATGCCATCTTGAGAAACTTCCAGTACAAGGAAAGACTTTTTTCAGAAGTAAAAATGTAAGCATGTTTGTAGACAGAACAAATGCAGAAAGAACGGGGAAACACAGGAAATGGCTACTCAGTTGAATGAGTTTTCAAAAAAGGAAGAAAGAGTTAACATAAAAGTTCAGGTAAAGTGCTAAAATATGGTGGAACTATGTCTGTCTCTTTTTTCATTGAGAAAGGAAAGGACAAATGAAATTTCAGATGTATGAAATCTTTGTATAGAGGACAGTCAATACGTATCATTTGGGGTGGTGTTGATTAACAGACGGAAGGTGAGAATTTCAATATGAGAAGGAAAAAATACAAGCAAAGGGTTGAAATGCCTTTAGAAAATGGTGTGATACTAAACCAGGAAACAGAAAGTAGTGCAGGGACTTAAGTAGGGTTGGTAGGTAGAGATCTGGAGTTAGCACTGTTTTCGCACTGTCTTCAGCAGTGCTAAAATGATCTGAAAGCCATGGCAGGAGTGGGGTGAGGGGAAGACTCTAAGGACTGTTTAGAGTAGGGGTTCATTAGAATACAGGGAGCAAGAGTCAAATGGGTGAGAGATTAGAGAATCATTAATGAGTAGACAATTTAAACAAACTCAATAAGGACCTCACAATCTAAGTTAAGGAGAAAAATGAAGACACACAGAGGTTGATAAATCAGAAATATAAGAACGGTTCAAGGGGTTAGACCTCACAGTGAGAACAAAGTTCAAGTTAGTTGCTAATGAAAGCGTAGAAAAGGTGAAAAGTTAGATGGCTTGTTAGAAAGGAAAATCTTAAAGTTTAAGATCAATAATATTGATCAGTGACCCAGAGTGAGCAGAGTAGGCTCTTATTGATCTAGAATGGTTGAGGAATGAGATATCTGATTAAGCAAAAATGCTGACTTAGAATTAACAGTGTGTGTACACCACTCCACACACATATATACTTATTTCTACAAGTAATTAAGTTCATGAGATTCTTCCAGATGAACTGTTATTTTATTGTTAATAGTCATGAGAATATCTAAAATGTTGGACATTTCTTATTCTAATTCAATATTTTGTGTATGTTTAAGTAACAGAATATTTATATCTATTTCTTTACCTATTTTCTATAAATACCTATGCCAATCTTCCTATATCTATTTACTTATATGTATATATAGTTTGATTAATTTTTATTAGTGCATAATAATTATATTTAGTAGTGAGATTCATTGTGACATATTTATACATGCACATAGCATAATTTGGTCAATTTTGTTTCCCAAAACTTCCCCTTTTGTCTCCTTCCTCAATTCTATTGGTTTCTTTTATTTTTATGAGACTTGTCCCCTTCTCCTTCTTTTTTCTGTTTAGTTTCCAAATATGAGAGAATATACATAACCCATTACTTTCTAAGTCTGGCTTATTTCACTTTACATAATGTTCTCAAGTTCCATATACAATTTCATTCTTCTTTGTGACTGAATAAAACTCCATTGTGTATATAAACCACATTTTCCTATCCATTCATCTTTTTAAAATTTTTTTACGAGTGAATTATAGTTATACATAATATTGGAATTTCTTTTTATAGAATCCTACATGCACGGAACAGTGAATTTCATCTTTAGGTATGTCTATACTAACAATTTAAAAAACTATAAATGAATGGAAAGAAAGCTGGTAGAGTATAGAAGGGGGAAGAGGAGAGGGAGCAGAGTGCGAAAGAGGAAGTTCTAGGGACTGAAGTCGAGCAAATTGTATTCCATGTATGTATATATATTTATTCTTTATCTATAAAATATTCTGGATAGATTGTGTAGATCTTGATTTGTGACATCTCTTCTCAGATATCAACATCTCCTCTGTGTTAGACTTTACTGGGGAGTGGGGAAAATGGTAAATTGAGTCTATATTCAATATATATATATTTATATTATAATATATATATATATATATATATATATATATATCCATTCAATCGCATAGATTACATAAATTTATGCAAAACAAGTTGTAGACTAATAGGTTGTTGGGAAAGCAGTAGGTAGAAGGGTCTTTTGGGTAACCACATTAATTGGGAGAAAAAGAGACAAAAGGATAATCAATGGAAATGTTTGCTTTTCTTTCTATGAAGAGTGCTACTTCAAACATAGATGGAGTGTCAGGTAAATGCAAAGCTCAGGACCCCTCTTTTTGTCTCCCAACTATATACTACGGTGTTTTTTGTATTATATTTTTGATATACAAAGTGATATATGCTATGAGTTGAGAGTTTTTACAAGTAAATAAAACACATATTTTGAATTTTACTGAATAAATGCATTGTTTTTAATGATTTAGAAGGGCATTCATCATTTGGTTACTATTGAACATAGATTGCTTCTTAGATAACTAGAGGAAGTAACTTATTTTAATCTATTCATAATCTCTGGTTCAATTTGGCACTTAAAACCAGACACTTATATACAAAAAAAAAAAAAAAAAAGTAAAAGGGAAATAATTGAGAGCTGTGTTGGGCAAAGAAATAAGTAGCATTAATGACTCATTTTTTACTTATTTTATTTATTCTAATTAGTTATACATGAAAGTAAAATGCATTTGCATTTGACACATCATACATAAATGGAGTAAAACTTCTCATCCTCATGTTGTGCATGTTGTAGAATCACACTGGACGTGTTGTCATATATACATAGGGTAATAATTTCTGATTTATTCTGCTATCCTTCCTACTTTCATATCCCCCTCCTCTCTTCACTCCCCTCTGCCTAGTCCAATGCACATCTATTTTTCCCTAGCCCCCTCTTCTTGTTGTGAGTTAGCATCCACATAGTGAGAAAACCTTTGCCCTTTGGTTTTATAGGATTGGCTTATTTCGCTTAGCATGATATTCTCCAGCTCCATCCATTTACTAGCAAATCCCATAATTTCATTCTTCTTTAAGGTTGAGTAATATTCTAGTGTGTGTGTGTGTGTGTGTGTGTGTGTGTGTGTGTGTGTGATTGTCACATTTTCTTTATCCATTCATCTGTTGAAGGGCATCTAGGTTGTTTCCATAATTGGCTATTGTGAATGAAGCTGCTGTAAACATTGATGTGGCTGTGTCACTGTAGTACACTGATTTTAAGTTCTTTGGTTATAAATGGAGGAGTGGAGTAGCTGGGTCAAATGGTGGTTCCATTCCAATTTTTCTGAGGAACCTTCATACTGCTTTCCATAATGGTTGCACCAATGATCCATTCTTTATTACAGTGGTACATGTATTTTATTACATGGGATCTCATGCCAAAAGATGTGGTGGCTTCTCTATTAAATCACCATTTGGGTGCCTTCCCTACTCTGCATCTAAGATGTCAATCTTTCTCTATTTTCCTTTTGTTGAGAAACAGTAGCAATAGGGTTCAGTTTGGGGTGGCAACTTGGTTAGATGGCAAGCTTCAGTTATGACTATAGCAAAAAAATATAAGGGAAATATATTTCACTCTCATGGAGCATTTCAGAAAGAAGTGGTCAAATCTGGTGGGGAAATTCATCCATCTTCAACAAATGGCTTTCAAGATTTCTCACATCATCACCAAATTTAAGCCAGAGAATGAGAAGAGACCACTCAGGGGAAACATCTTTAAAGAGAGAAAGAAATTACTTAGAAGTAGCAACTGTCACTTCCATTATTGTCTCACTAGCTTTAGTTAGGTTTAGCTGCAAGGAAGTCTGGGAAATACAGTCTTAAATACAGTTCAGATTGATAAAATGACATAAAAAGAAATGATGAGAACAGGTGGCTCTTTTACTACTCTTTTACTGATTGGCCAGAAATGTGCACAAATTCTAGCAGCCCTATTCCATATTTATGCCTTGAACATATTCGTTTTGTCTTGGTTTAGTTTTTGTAGTGTTTTTTTTTTTCACTCATATTCTTTTCTGTGGGAATGGCTTTTGGTGTGATTCATTTCTATAAAACTTGTTCCATGAAAAGTTCACAATTATATTTCATTGGTTTGTTCATGCCTAACACCTATTCACACAAGGGGAATAGAAACTGACATTGACTTACCTCCTCAAATTCACCTAGGGGGAGAAATTCCCTGTGTACAAGGCATTCCGATTTGTAAAAATGATCTGTGTGTCATTTACTCAAATTAATGCATATCACTAAAATTACCCAGAAACAAAACTGAAGATATTTATATCATCTATAGTTTAAATCCTAAACATCACCCAAAGGTCTAGGTGTTGAAAATTTAATCCCCAGTCTGTAGCACTATCGGAAGGTGGTGGAATCTATAGGAGGAAGGACCTAGTGAAAGGGAGTGAAGTCATTGAAGGGGATATGGGGATTCTGGCCTTTCTTTGCTTCCAAGGGTGCCATGAGGTAAACAGGCTTTCTCTGTCACATGCTCCCACCATGATGTACTGTACCAACACAGGCCCAAAACAAGAAAGTCAAGTTACAATGGACTAAAATCTTGAAACTATAAGCCAAAATAAACCTTTGATCTTTTAAAATTTATTTGTCTCAGGTTTTGTCATGGTGACAGAAAGCTGATTCACAAAATATGACTACCATCTCGCAGTTTTCCAGTAATCAATATTTTTCAGTCACCATTTTAAAAATATTATATTGATAATCTCATGCATATGCTAGCATATAGTGTGAGACATTCAGATTGATAGATAAATAAATTTATTTTAGATACTTTTAAAGTTTTATTTTTAAGTACTCATAGAGTAACACATTAATTATATTATTTTATTCACATTAACCTGTGAGATAAATATGGGAGCATGCATTATAATAAAATCTCCATCTTCCAGAAGAAGCAATTGAAGTTCTGAGAAGGTTTAAGTGATTTCCAAGACCATCTCTCTAGCAAGAATGTAGAACTGAGATTGAAACTTAGTTCTTCTTATACCTTCTATTGTCAAAGTAATAATTTCCCTAAAACAAGAGATCTCTATCTCTATTATCTACCCTCAAAGATGATAATTTAATCACTTTCTATGACGATTTTTACTTTGATCCATTCTTATTTGTAGAGCATGTAAGATATACTCTTGTGCTCGGTGCAGTGGTACATATCTGTAATTCCAGTGGCTGGAGAGGCTGAGACAGGAGGATCACCAATTCAAAGGCAGTCTCAGCAAAACTAGGTTCTAAGCAACTGAAGGAAACCCTGTCTCTAAATAAAATACAAAATAGGGCTGGGGATGTGGCTCAGTGGCCGAGTGCTCCTGAGTTCGATCCACGATTACCCCTGCACCCAAAAAAGAATATACTCTTGTAATTAATGGAAATCTTTAGGTTGTCCAGAACCAAAATTTAGAAGATTTTATTATTTTAGTCCCAAATATATGGAGCACAAGCATTCAGATATACTAATGATATAGTAACAAGTGACTTTTAATGTTACATTCTCTAGTCAATAAATAACTCTATGCCAAAATAAATGAGATAGTTCCTAGTCTCAAAGTGCATGGTTAGGAAACCTCTATTAATTAGAACCATATACTACTGTCGTAAAATATTGTCATTTAATATTTCCACAATTCTAACAATTCCAAGCATTCCCTTACCTTTTCTTCAACTCAAAATAATCTTGGAATAAAGTGGATAGACCTTATTATTTGTAGTCTTCAGGAGCAGAAGGTTTTTCATAGCAAACATTCAGTCTTCAAACACACATTGAGAGGTCACCATCAGGTGTGATTTTGAGGTGCACTGAGAATGGGAAGCTAATACAAGTTTTGTGCATCTCAAGGGCTTCAAAAGCAGTGAAAAAGAAAGAAATACAATTCATCACTGTAATGCTGTGGTAACTGAGATCACGGGTTATACAGTAAGAAAGTGGAGGAAGAAACACTTTCAAAGCTCAACAATGGACAAGCATCCAGTTTATTTGAAAGTGTTCTTGAAATTCAGAAAAGTAAGGAATATTGGGGATATGTTGAAGCTGTCAGAGTAAGCAAGATTTAAATTTGGCTGTAGACAATGGGTCAATAGTTGGATAGGTGCAGGGGAGCAATAGAGTATACTTGCAAAGAATGGGGTCAGCAAGAAACTATGTTGATGTGATGGTTAATTTTGTGTGTGAAGTCCGAAAGAGACTCAAAGATCATTGGCAACACGCTGTCTGGATGTATCTTCAAGGATGTATCTAGAATATGTAAAATATATGTTGTCCTTAACTTGGAATGACATCCTCCCATTATTAGAGAGCTATGAGGAGAAAAAAAAAGTGGAGGAAAGATGAATCATCCTTCTTTTTGAGCTGTGACAGCCATCTTCACCTGTCCTTGGATATTGGAGATTCTGGCGGTTGGCTTCCCAACTCCAAGGCTCTCCTATCCCTTTCCCCTCATTCTAAGTCATTCTGGGAATTACATCATCAATTCTCCTAGTTCTCAGACCTATGAACTCAGACTAGATTTCCTTTTTTCCTCCAGCTTGCAGATGGTAGAAATACTTAGCTTGGTTCCATAATTCTGTAGACATCTCTCATAATTAATTGTGTGTGTGTGTGTGTGTTGTTGTTGTTGTTGTTGTTACTACTCTGTAGAACTCTGAGTAACACAGTTGGGAAGAAAGTGAGTTGCTGATTCTGATAGAGGCAAAGTATGTAGACTGAGAAAAACTAGAAAATAAAGTTTTGCTAGTAGAAGAGCCCAAGGTTACAGTAGCATTAATAATAGCTAGAAGAGTTTGGTCTTCATACAGAAGAAAACGGTGAGTTTCCTGAGAAGAGGAGCAGATCAACTTCAGTGTTGTAAGAAGATTATTACAATGGAAGCAAGGATTAAAGAAATGCATAGGGACAGGCAAGTCAGTTGAAGAGTTATAGTATTTTAAGCATGAAGTGATGAAAGTCCGGGCTTCAGTCTTGGTAGTCAGAATTGAGAAGAAAGTTACATCTGAGAGACATTTTAGAAGAAATTATGACTGAATATAGTGACAGACTCCTTCTAGCAAATTTCAAAATGGAAAGTGTCAGAATACTTTTCTCTTTGTACTTATTATAATTTTCAAATCATTCTACTCCCCATTAATTCTTTATGACCTGCCACTTAAGCAACAAATAAGCATAATTCAAACATGTAAGAGGAAATGTGTCTATCATTTTCTGAAATGTGCAATGAGTTGAAAGATGCTATGAGTAAATCGCATATAATATGTGCTCAATAAATGTTCACGAAGAGATTAGATTTTAAAATCAATATATAAAGCAAACCCTACATTCAGAAATGAGATTTTGGATCTAGGGTTGTCACAATTGAGCTATATGAAGCATGAAGTCTAGAACAAAGAGATAGAAATTTTTAAGTTTTATGCAGTGAAATGCCATCAGAGACTGCTTCAGAAATTCAAGAAAGGAAATTGACACAAGCAACTTGAAAGGTGATATATTGAAATACAAATGGGAAATAACCCCATCTAATTTTTATAAGCAAAATACTGGATCAGCAAAAGTATAGATTGGTAGTAAAAGAGTTCACTCAAAGGAGTCCAGATGTGAAATCATATCTGTTTAAGTGACAAGAAAATGAAAGGAAGTTTTATCTCTGATAATCTTTAATAACAGATCATAGTTGTCTTATTATTGTTATTATGAATAAGGAGTAGATAAGAATAAAGACACAGGTCATTTCATGTAATTAAAATTTTGAATGGCAAAAATAAATTAATTTTACAGACAAATATTCCAAAAATTTTCAACCCAGTGAGAAGTGAAATCATAGAGATATTGCTGGAATGTTAAGTATGTCATTTCACTTATTCAGAGTAACGTGCAGCTCAGTATCATCTGATATTATTACATTTGGGGGGCAGTTTTCCAAAAGCAAAATCAGCCCAATTGGTCAATAACATAACAATTTATTAATTTTATAAATAAAAACTTTGCCACCTCCTCCACACACACACACACACAAAAAAAAAAAATCCCAGCAAAATGTTTCTCTTACATTATGTATCATAAGAAAAAAAAGAAAATGTTTTAAAACATATGACGTGTGCAATGATTCTCAGGTAAACCTAGTTTATTTGGAAGATTTCAATTATGTTATTCATATGGATTACAAAATTGAGTACAGAAAAAATCCCATAAGTATGCATATCTCCACGAACTCATTAATTTTCTTCATTTGAACGCTCAGCTGAGTACAATTTTGGTGAATTGCCCAGGTATTTGCTGATGAGTGCATTCATGTCATTTCCTACCAAAACCCTTTCAGAGATTCATGGCTGAGCTTAATCCAATTTCATTTTCTTCCAGGAGCCCATTGTTTATATCTCTTTTAGGGCACTTACATAACCATTATGCTACGGATTTGTCTTCCTTGACATGTGTGAGGAACTTATTCAGCATTTGTTGAATAAGTACACCAAAACTTGCATCTCCCTTCTTCCTGCTCTGGTACCTTGACTATGAAAGGAACTCAAGAAAATTTTTTTTGAGTCTCATCAAATTTTTGCAGCTCCCTCACCAAAATTAAATAACCTGCCTAAAACAAGACACATAATTTAAGCTTTTATTACTGCAAAGTATCTCTTTAGTCCTTGAAGCAGTCCTGAGAGTTAGCAAGAGGAACTGAGTCCAAGTTGGGTGATTGACAAAGGGCATACAAAACAGCAGTGTTGAAACTTATTAAATGTCCATGTTTTTATGTTCTCAAGAGCAATTATTATACCTATATAAAACTATTCAAGCAGATTTAGTGCAAAGTTAGTGTTCAATTCCTTTAAACCCTTTTCCTCTTATGTTCGTATACACGAAGTGTTTCAAAGATGAAACAAGATGCACCTTTCAGTTATCATTGGCACAACTATCTCATTTTAAGATGGACCAAAGAATATTCAGGAGGCTGTTTCTTTATCAAAAATAGGTAGCTAGGCAGTATTGAAACCAGGGCTTGATTTTTTTTCTAGGCCCCATTGTTTTTTCTTCAATGAAAAATTCAAATTGTAATGTATTGTCTTGAATATACTCATCAATACCTTGTCTATAAAGAGAAAAAGAAAATAGAACACTTAATTTGTCCCCCAAACAACAGACTTGTTTAATACAATAAAATACACACAAAAGGTGCAATAATACAATTTTGCCCTGAATACATTCTTTTCCTATTTAAGATGAATTCAGAACCTTCAATAATTCATTCGATTGTCTTTTTTATCTTTCTTTCTTTCTTTTTTTTTTTTTTTTTTTTTTTTGGTACTGGGGATCTAACCCAGAGGAGCTTTACCACCACTTAACTACATTCCCAGCCCTTTTAAATTTAATTTTGATACAGGGTCTTATTAAATTGTAGAGGGTCTTGCTAAGTGGCTGAAGCTGGACTCCAACTTGCAATCCTCCTGTTCCAACTTCCCGAGTTGCTGAGATTAAACACATGTGTCACCAAACCTGGCTGTCTTTTAAATTCATAAATTTAAAAAAATTTAAAGCACCAATTTGATCTATAGTTTGCTTGACCAGTGAAAGAAGTAATGACTGATTTTTTTTCTCACATTTCCTTATCTCTATTTTCCTACCCTAACAAATAAATATGTACACCTACAAACAGAAATCTGCTGTTGAAACCATATTTCAAGAGTTCTAGATATGACTTCCACAAACATGTAATTTTAGATACACGCTTGCCAATTCACTTGTTATACTTTTTTCCCCAATTAATTGACAATAGAATTCTACCAGAGTCCCATCTAACTAGCCTTTATGTGACATTTCTTAACATTTCAACATTTCTTAAACTGTTTGTGATCATTTTCATCTTCACTCCTTATTATAACTTATTATGTTTCACTCAATGTCAGAGATGTTACATTATCTCACCAAGGTGGCAAGACTGTCTGCTCTGTGCCTTAATTAGAAATTCAACTGCGTTTTCTGATTAAGATCATGTGGTATGAGCAGTACTCTTCGCCAACTCACCTGTTAAGGTAACAAGAATTTGTAACTTTCCAAAAAAAAAAAAAAAATTCTCTCAAGGAGAAGCATTTAAGTTTCTAGATGAATAGGAGGTTACATCTTAATAACCTTCAAAACATATCACTGCTCCCTTAAAATAAGCCTGCAATTGTCAGACTCCTGTTGGTTAATTTCCTTTGCTGGGAAGACTTGATTCCATTTTCATTGCTTTTCTGCTAGCAAAAAGCTGCTCATGTCAAATCATATATATTAGAGGGCTTTTGATTTTCTCTATAATTCATCTATTTTTTTAATGATAGCAGTATGTGCCTATGATAAAACAGTTTCCTGTGAAATAGGAAATCAATTTGAGAACAATTTAAGAAAGCCTTTTTCTATAATTAGAGTGCTCTAACAATAGATTAGGCAATCTCTTGTATTTATTGCTGTGCTGAAGCCACAGTTGTGTGACCACAGGTCAGAAGGGCAATGAAAAATATCCTGCATAGACTTGGAGGTGGGGGGCAAATTAGTCTTTTCCAAAGTTTTTTCATCATATGAATCTTAGGGAGTTTTATTAAAAGATCTATTTTTCTTTTTTCCTGGCAGCTTTGGAAACACTGACTGCTTTAGATGGTCACTGATAAAACTTTCAACTCAGAGTAAGCGTTGGCATCAGAGCTAAGAATGTATCAAGTGAGAGAATTTTCTTTTTTTGGTTCTGCTTGGGGCATTTATTTTTTAATTAATATTAATTTTAGTTGATAAATGATAACTGTATACATTTATGGGGTACAATGTGATATTTTGATATATGCATACAGTGTGGAATGATTAAGTGAAGCTAAAATATCCATCATCTCACTGACCTGTTGTTTTTTTATGGTGAGACATTTGAAATTTGCTCCTTCCTATTTTCAAATATAAAACACATTATTTTGACTGTGGAAATTTTGCTGGGCAATAGGGGTGGCCGAGAGGGCATTCAGAGTTCTTGATCAAAGTGTAGGTAGGTAGTGAATAAGACCTATAAGTTGTGATTCAACTACGCTTCGTAAGTTGAATGTTGAAACAATTGGTGAAATACAACGAACCTATTTTGTGAAAACAAGAAAGAAAATGTAGGAAAGGAAGAAGGGGAAGGATAAAGAAAAGCTGTGCTTAAGCACAAGAGAGACATTCAATACTCGTTGAGTTTATGTACTAAGTTTCAGAAATAACTAGGAGGGAGTACAACAGAAATTAGATTTAAATTCATAGTAAAATACATACTGGGTCTCTAGGCAACTTTTTTCCCTTTCCTCTACCATCAGAAGGTGTTTGTAGAGAGAGAGAGAAAAAAGAGTTTTACAAATCTCCTTTAAAATTCATGAATTTTTGAGTTTAAAATTCATGAACTTGGAGGCCAAATACCAAATATCTAAGTCTATTTGCAATATTTTGTTTGGATCTAAGCCCTCTCTCCTCCCCCACCTTTTTCTTTTCTTCATGTCTTCTTTGTTTCTTAAACTAAAGGCATTGTATATATAATATTCAGGCCGTGTGTGTGTTGTGTGTGTGTGTGTGTGTGTGTGTGTGTGTGTGTGTATGTGTGTGCGTGTATATAAAGAATATACATGTATTTCTATTTGGTCATGACATCTTCATTTTGATAAAATCATAAGTCAGATAATTTAAATTTCAAATAATAATTTCTGTTTTTAGAGATTCCAAACAGATTTTAAAAATGATTCCATGTTACAAGAATGATATGATTACCAATCTAGAAGCATAAGTACTTAGTGTGAGTGGCTTTTAGAATGACAGTCATATAAAATAATCTGCAGGACCCTTTCTCTTTAGATACAGAAAAATGTACCTGTAAGACAAAAACTTGAAGTTGTTTTGCTCAACTTTATTATTTATGCATACTACATCATAATACAGTTTGAGTTGTGTCATTGATACAAACTTTATATTTATAGTGAATTTCCCTTCTGAAAAGACTTAATTTCAATGAAAAAAATCAGTTATCTATATACATATAGTCTCCACTTAATGCAGTTTTTCTATGCATAATTATAAAATATAATAATAATTTATTTGGCTCAATGACCTTAAAATACACCTAACTATATTATTGTGCATGAATATAAAAATTTTCAGGCTTTGCATGAGAAGATTTTTATATTAGTACACTTTTATTATGTATATATCTTATTGTACACTTTAAAAGTCAGTGCTTACCTAAAATATCCAATATATGTTACAGGCAAATAATAAAAGAAATTCTCCAGAAAATAACATCTTATTAAATGCTTTGTGATTTATAAAAACATTTGAATGGCTCTTCATAGAAAAGCTGTCTTTTCTATGTTGATAGTACTTAGGAAGTCTAAAAAATTTTCTAGTTCTCCAGGAAGGATTATTTCATTTTGTGACATTTTCCCAGATGTGGAGTGCCTATAAAAATTAAAAAATAGTATATAATATATAATATAATTATACAAATATAATTATGTTAATTAATATAATACTATACATAAGCTCTAGATTATCATTTTCAACCTATTTTAACACACAAGTGTTAATTTCATTGAAATATTTACAGAATTGAAAACTTAGGACTTATTTTGTTAAGATAGCATCTAGTAAGTTCTCTGATTTAGATATAAATACTGGAGAAATCACAGTAAACATCCTGTGAACAGCCATTTACACCAATATCTAAAATTACAGTAGATCCAAGCCCCTTAAGAATCTTTTCTCAATGGAGGTTATTCCCTTTGCAGATGGCTTTAAAACCACCTAAAGATGTTTACAGTGGAACTGGGCACCTACACTTGTTATTGTCAACATCAGGTCTAACCTCCATTAAGTAGGGTCAGGAGTTGGCTAGCAACTTCAAAAGATGTGAATTGTATCAGACACACTCTTATTAGGTTTGTAGCTAAAACTCTCCATGCACAGAATGTGAAAGTTTTCACGGTCTTGTCCCCTCAGTATACAGAAATGCATGTATCTCTAATATATGACAAAAGAAGGCACTGGGAAAAAGTACAAAATAGGTGAATTTGCTTTCAGTCTTTCTGTGCCATCCCTCTTGTTCTAGAACCATTTCTGTCCTCACATTGCTATCTAGAATACTAGTTACTTTATTTCTTATTTTTACAGAGAACTTCACAGTTGATGAAGATAATCCATATGTTAATTCATTAGTCAATGAATTAATTTACAGCTTTATCTTCATGAGATAAGGGTACAGACATGGTCAAAATGGTGAATATTTTATCATATTATATTTTATAACCATAACAATATTTAAGGTTTTAAAGAATTTATCATTGACCAGGTATAGCCATAAGTAGGTTACATTCATTGTTCCATTTATCCCTAAGGAATTCTCCTTTTTATGATGAGAAATTTCTCCTTTAAATTTCTCCTCTAAATCATTTTTCTCTATAGATAGAAAAAGCAAGGCAAAGAGATAGTAAACAATAAATAAGGCATATTACACAAGAACTCATGTGAGAGCTCCTGCACTCTGAGCCACATCATCTCCCTTGGCAAATTTTCAGGTATTGATATTTTTGTGAGGGCAATTGTATTGGACAAAGGAATGAGTAGGCTCCAAAAAATATCAGATGGGTGACTGCTTGATATTAAAACTAATTCCCTGGGAGACATTCAAGTCTTTATAACAAATTAAGGCTAACTTATTGAAACTTAAATCAATAAGAGACAGACAACACAGTGTCTTACATCAATTTAAGGAAAATTAACTAATAAAAACAATTGATCATTAAAATCATTGCATGCTATGAAAATTAGGAAATGGTAAAGGGACATAAATTACAAATATTCTATCTGAGTAAAACATATTGTAAGATTTTTCTCCATACAAAATTCCTTTACCAATGTCCACTTGCAAAGAAAGAGTTATCTTATTGTTATTCTTTTAACTTCTTCTAATACATTGTTTTCTAATAAGAATTGAAAGAAGTATTAGTTTTCCAGACAAAGTCACATATAAAAATTGGGTTCATGGTCAGTGTTTCTTCTCTACATGTTTATTGTACATAATAATATTACTCTTGGGAGAAATGTGTTGCAATATCACACTGATTTATTTTCTTGTACATATTGTTAGTGCAGGGATTCTGGTATTCAATGAAGTTGTGGCAAATCAGGATACACAGAGTATTTCAATTTTGAGTATTCCAAAAAGTTCAAAGGGAGAGAACACAAGTGAACAAAAATACAAAGCCTTCAAGGCATGACTAAATTCCTATTTTGTTATTTGGGTTTGTATTACCATTAATTGATACTAAGCCATTGCAATTAGATAGAAGAAAGTAACTAAAACTTAGAGTTGCTGAAAATAGAGATGGGAAAAAACACATAGAAAGGAAATGAATTTATTCTCTATGATCAGATAATCAAATCCCCCTGACCATTTTCTTTTCATTTATTACCCTCTTCATTAAGATATGTTCACTTATTTTGATTTTTGAATCTTCTGGTAAGAATCTTAAATGGTGAATTTATTTTAGTGAATTATTTTGCTCAGTACTCTATATACAGAGATGAATTCCTATCTTAATGAGTGTTTATTTTTTTAATTTACCATCTCCAAATGCAAATAACCAGCAGACCTCTTTAGCTCATTCTAGAATTAAGCACCCCTGATTCTTCAGCAAATTCACTCTGTTGACAGTATAGTATGTAAAATAAGTAGAGCACATAATTCTTGCTTCTTACATCTTAAAATCAGGAAACCAAGAAGGAAGACACAAGACAAATAGAAAATAATAATAAAGGCCCCCAAGTTATGTGCATCAAATGGATGTTAGAAACACTAATGCTATGAGATTAAAGGTAGAAAGGGAGAATTCATTAGGATTCAGGGAGTAAAATAGGTTCAATGAAGAAGAAGTGGACCTTCAGTTGTAGTTATTTACAAGACAAGATTTAGACAGAGAAAAAGAAAACATCTTTCCAGGAAGAGAATGTGAGAATATTAAAGTGGAAGTGTGGAGACTAGAATGCACACAGTGTGTTGTGAATACAAAAGCCCTCTGAGCAATCAGTTTAGAGGAGTTAGATTGACTCCATTCCATTCTATTCATAAAATAGAAGAATAAACCCCTCCCCCTCTCTCTCATTCAAGTTTAAAGTATCTGTGCTTTATGCATGGCAGATGCTTAATAAAAATATTTAAAAAGGTAAAAGAATTCACATGCACATACTCAATTTGAAAGACAAATAGAATCACAGAGTTGAGGACCATGACAGGCAATAATTGCAATTTTATCTTGCAACAATAGGAAACAATAGTTCAACTTAAAGTCCAACTGCAATCTTATTTTACTTTGTAGGAGGTTAGAAATGATAATAATTATTCATCTACAAAGTTTACTACACATTTATTATGTACAGGCACATATTTATTTTTTGTTTTAAACAATACTTCATTTTATTTATTCATCTTATGTGGTGCTGAGGATTGAACCCAGTGCCTCATATATGTGAAGCAAGTGCTCTACCACTGAGCCAGCACATATTCTTTATATATACTCCAGTGCCAGCACATATTCTTTATACATAGTACATGTGTGTCTGTGTTTACACACAGATACATATATATCCCATAGTTAATAAGGGTGATATTAGAGATTTGCATGGGTTGTAAAAAGCAGATGCACTAAATTTAATCTCTGTGGGAGTTGTTAGGGATGAAGTGTGATGAAGATTATATAGTTGTATGAAATGAAAATAAGAAATCTGAAGAAAAGGTACAACATCGTGTTATACGGGCAAAAATGGTGTTTATGAACTTCAGATTTGGTATTATTGAATATAAAGCAGGTGGGAAAAAGAATAAGGCAGAACTAGACAGGCCAATGAAAACCAGCTCAGGGAAACCTTTATGCAGCAGTTGAAGAGATATAACTGCTGCTAGTGGTCAATGCCTAGTCACTAAGAGAGTTGAAAAGAAGGGAATCATGATGATTTGAGTCAGAAAGGGGATGAGCCTTAGGGCCATTAAGAGAGTAGAGAGGGACACAATTGGAAATAGACTGTTTAGAAGTCAAGAAACAACAATGGTCTTGACCTGGGCCATGATCTGCTTCCTCCCTCTTGACTTTTTATTCCTCCATCTACGGAACAGATCCTGAATTGTCTGTGGTCTCTCTGAACAGATCCTGAATTGTCTGTTGCAACCAACTCTTGCATAATATTTAAGTATTTGCCCAAATATCACTTTACCAGTGAAGTTTACTCTGGGAAGCCCATTGAAAGTGTCGATTCCCTCACCCTCACATTCCCAATCCTCATTATTGTGTTCTAATATTAGTCAATAGCAGGTACCAGCTTCTGATAACTAATTTTTTAAAAAAATTATCTCCCTACCACAACTAACGTAAATTCTAGAAGGGGGGGGGAATTATTTTGTTGGCCAAAGTAATTTAGTTTGAGGAGTGCTAGCATTAGCTAGGTACTTAGTAAATATTTGCTTAATAAATGAAGGAGATAAAGATGAAATGCCAAATTTAAGAAATACTGAGACCTGATGAATTATTGAATGGTGGAGGCTGAGCAGAAAAGCCAAGAATTGCATCATTTTTCAGCATGGGTGACTAGTGGATTTTAATTTTCATAACAGAGAAAGAATGCTGGAAGAGGAACACTTTTACTGTTTCATAAATAGTAAAGTATCTTTCTCTAAGTTGATTTTGGGGATTAACTAGTAGAAATGGAACAATCTGGAGCAATTCAAAGACAGCGGGTAATTAGTTTAATTACCACACCATCATAGAACTTCTCAAAGGTTAAATGAGAACATCAACAATTATCCTGTAAGATCTAAAAAGATGTACTCCCCTGCTATGACTTAGACTGGTCTTAGTGGTTTTTTCCTGTTTTTCCAGGGCAAGGTTACAAACTCTGATTCTTTGTATTTGTTAGGAAGCATGAGACTCCATTCCTAGATTACATTTTTCATTAAATTATTCTGGCTCTCACTTATTTGATAAGCAATTGATGAATAGTCTTAAAATGACTGGGACTGTGAGACCATGTAGTAGTGTTGTGGAATATTATTATATCCAAAGCTTCATTGTCCTCAGAATTGGCTGCATTATTTTGGGATGTGGAAGAGGCTATCTATGGTTGAAGATAAAAATGAAAGTGTATTTTTTAACTTTATGGAATATTCAAAAACTAATTTACACTTTTGCTCTAATTTAGTTTGGTGATTCAAATAAGATATATTTGCCTGTAACTATTCTGAAATCAATAAGCATTCAGAAATCACTGGATTATTTTTTATTTTCCCCAATTTTTTTTTCTGCTTTTAGGGGAATATTATGACTTTCTACTAGATGTGGTTTTGACAGAGTGAGAGTGAATTCCAAAAACAATAGATAATGTGTGAAATATTAGATTTGTCTTCTTTCTGAAACAAGGACAGTGGCTACTCCCATTTGAATGAGAGCCAGTTCAAATGGTTAGATCCTGGAAGACAAGAAAGAACATGTGTCCTTGGATTAAGTAATTTTTCTATTTAATCGGACCCAGTATGTGATCTCCATCACTCCTTGATCTTTTCATGGAGGTAAAGAATGCTGATAAAAGGTAGGGCAGATTGATACTCAGTATTTTCTTATATAAAAAACAGAGGCATCCAGAGGGAAAAAAAATAAACCCAGAACTATTTGTGCCTGCAAAGAAAAGTGCGAATAAGGGTTACTTTTAGAGCTAATACCAAACTTTTGAAAGCCTGTATTTAAGAATAGACCTCACTGGGTTTTTAATATTAAAGGAATCTCATGGAAGGATGCCATCCTGAGAGCTTTTCCCATCCCCAAAGTAAAGGAACTGAGTTTCAGACTTGTGGGTTCCAAGCAGCAGAAAAGTTAACATATTCAGGACACAGGGATATGAACAGCCTGTACAGCTGTAAAAGGTTGAAAAGTCACATGACTTAAAGGGAACATTATGATTTGTATAAGTAAAAGTCTGTTTCAATCCAGTGGAGATGGCTCTGAGAGAAAGAGTGCTGGGGAGAGAACAGAACATGGGAGGATGGACCTGTTACTCCCCATGATTTATTGTCCTACCCAAAATGAGGCTGGAGCTCAACCTTAGAGTTTGATGGGGCATTGATGGAACCACCCGAGAACTCATGCCTGGGATTCACAGAGACTGTGCTGTCCCTGCTATTTTTTTTTTTTTTTTTGGTTAAGAACTTCCTATCATGGCAGCCAACAGACTGGGGATATCTCTCTCTGTACCACTTCTCAAGAGGCTAACCTAATCCAAACCTCAACAAATCCCCTCTAAGTTTTCAGAATAAAGTACTAGAAAACTTTTGCTAAACACATGAAGAAGTACATCAGCTTTCCACTTATCCTAAGTGATATGATTGAACCACTAAAAAACCACAACCAGATAATACTTGAGTTGTAGTAACCAAGCATCACGCATTCTTTACCAGGTAATAAAGAATGAGTGGATTAGAAGGAGACAAAGAGCAATTTTCATCGTGCCTCTCCTTGACCTGAGACTAAGTTATTGGAACAAGGATGATCTTTAAAATTAGAAACTGAAGTCAAAAAAGGCATTGATTGAAATATGAAGACCTAAGGTTAGCTTAGCCTAGGAAGAGAGAGTGGGAAGTAGTTACCACTTTCTTGCTGAGCAAGTAAAAAAAAAAAAAAAAAGATACCCATATTAAAAAAGCAATGAAAAAGAATCCTATAAAAATGTTATGCAATATCAGACCGATGAGATTGTTGTGTTTCTTAAACTGAGTACAAGTTGGAATGCCAGAAATAGGTCAGAATTCTGCTGAGAATGTGCTATATTGTTTGAGGTCTGTCTTCCTGGGGTTTTACAAATTCTTCTGCTTAAAAACTTTTAACTCATGGATGTTTATTGATAATAACAGTCAACCCTACCTACCATCAACAAATACTTTTATAATCAATTATTTTAGGGTTTTTGTTTTTTGTTTTGTTTTGTTGTTTTGCTGTCTCAAGCAGTGACTCTCAAATTTCTGATCACAATCTGCAACAAGACATAAATTTAAGTCCTGACAAATAAATACATTCATATATAATTTAGGTGAAAGAGTCATAAGACAATACTACTTTGGAAAGTACTTTGATATGTCCTTTTTCTATATTATTCTGTTTTATTTTAATGTTGGTCATAACTCACTCTGTTTGTTTGTGACTAACTAAAATTGTGATCCGTAGTATGAAATACACTGGTTTAGATAATTTTTTTACTTTGAATTGAAACAGGATCTCTTTATAAACTTATTTCTTATGAACAAAACAATAAAATAAAAATAACTATAGAAATATAAAATAAAACAGCCAAAGGATTTTTTCAGCATTGATCATTTATGTAGGTCATATGAAACTCAGGTTTAAATGGATTTATCAATAACCTAGTGGATAATCTATACTTAGAGTAATAGGAGGGGTCAGTCCAGCTGAGAACTTCTATTATTCTGTACTATTTTATTCTGTTTATTCCTTGTTAGTATGTTGATATATAAAATTAACATTCCTAGTATAAACTTTCTTGCTTACTGTAATTTTACATTAGGAAGGATGTTATATTGGCAGATGGACAAATTTGCTTCTGTGTACATAAATATGACAAAGGTTTATGTTCAAATAAGAATTATTTCTGGAACTCCTATGGTTTTTGCCTATAATCTCTGAAGCAAATTTTTGTGCAGTTCCTATTGTACCCGAGATACAGAAAAACACTGAGAGCTTTTAAAAATCTATTTAGCTATTATGAAATGTTTTTGTGTGCAAATTGCCCAGGGAGAAATCAAAGTATTATTTGAATAATTCAGAAAATATATTCAATTAATAATAACTGAAGAAAAATGAAATTTGAATTAGCTTTTCTTAAGTTTTGTTTGCTTGTTTTTTTGTTTTTACTAACTAGAAGCCTGAATGATTTGGTCAAGTTGCCTGGACTTGATTTATGCTAAAATAACATTCAGGGTTAAAATAAGGCTTAGTCCAAATTCCATAAAGTGGGGAAACCCCCAAGCATAACCGGATTTAAGAACCATTCCCACATACAAAACAACCATTATGGCTTCAGAGAACCAGAAATTATAGGGTAATGGAAATAGATATATAATTTACTAAGAATCTAAGGATATTTGTAATTTCTTTTTTATACTAATTAAGAGTGTATCAAAATATAACATTCTGAATCAAATTTTTCATTAAGTCATTTTATTCACGAAGAGTTAAGTGTGATTAAGTGAACTAGAGTTCATAGACAGGAAGAAACCACATAATTGAAGCAAATTAATAAATTTTGAATAAATTAAGTTAGAACTATCAGGGAAAACAAGGGCAGGAGATACTAAGACGGAATGAAAGGGGGTTGGGGGAAGCAAACAGCCCTAACATTAATATACACTAGAAAGTAAGACTTGAGATGAAAAAATTCCAGTGGTATATTCTGGTACAATTTTACATTTATAGTAAGATAAAGCCAGGAATTTGCTTGTTATTATTCAGACAGTGTCAAGATTTCTCTCCAAATGTGTTATATTGGTGATGAGAATCTCGCCTTTAAAATACCTGTGATTGTAGTAGTTTCCTGAAGTCACTGGGTATTTTCGTTTTCTCTGCACTCAAAATGATGTCCAAATTTATAAGAGAAGACTAGGTAAGAATATGCATCTAAAAATAATTGCCTTTGCCTGGATCATATTCGTCAAAGATTTTTGACTGAAGCTAAAATCAATACTTGACCTCACCTGAATTAAATTAAATATCTAATTTGTTTTTTTTTTCGTGTACATATATTTTCAAAAACAAATTAATATTTATGAAATAGAAAATAATAAAGGTATACACAAAATCAAAATAGAAATTGATACATTTTCAATGAGCTTTGCAAAAATTCAAAAATCATTTTAAAATATTTTAATTACTGTCTTCAAAAGAAAGAGAAGAAATTTTTGAGAGATAAATTGAAAATTAGTAAATTGACTAGGTGCATTATGAAGAGAGTATAACATTCATATATGACCTCAAATTTTCAAAGCTGAATATCACAAAGGAATGAAGAGTTAAAAATGAGATTACTGACCTATTAAAGTATTTAAATATAGAATATTTAGCAAGAAATTTGAATGGTTTTATCTTTGTTTTGTGTTGGTTTTCCTTTTGTAATGATCAGATTTGTCAAAAGTTTGCAGACTCAGAATTTAAGAACAGAACATAGGAAAGTTTATTGACAAACCTCATGCACATTCTATTTCTTTTTCATAAAACAAGGAATAAAGTCTACAATGAATGTCTTAGTTTTCACTGTAATAATCAAATACACTGTCATACCTTCTCTTATGAATAGAAAATATATGTCATGAAATAGAAAATAGCCAAGTGGAGAAGATATATGTCATAAAATAGAAAATATAAGATGTGTTACTTCATATACTAAATATCTGTCTAAAGACAATGCAGGAGGTTTAATTTAGTTACTAAGGTTACAGTGTTGACATTTCTATCCAATCAAAATAATTGAAATATGAATTCTATATATATTTTCTTTCAAAGTTCATGGTCATGAAAAAAAGGATAAACTATGTTCACTAATATTTTTAAAAACAAAGAAGAAAAACTGATTCATATATCCCATCCCAGATTCCAATTTTATACCCAAGAATAATATATCATAAGTTTCTTAGTTATCTTTACTATTTATAAGAATGTTAAACCATTTCTAAATATTTTATTTATTTTTAACGTTATATATATATATCTTTATATATGTATGTATGTGTGTGTATGAACACACACATCACATGAAAATATTTTCCCAGTAAATTGAAAATAGAGATTATAAAAACTCATGTATTAGTTTCCATTTAAATTTTATTTGTCCTTCATATCTTACCAACTTCTCATCAGGAATTTCATAAAATAAGCTTAGAATTTTAGTGAGTTTGTATTCAAGTATAAGATTACTTTGGGCAGAGCTGACATCTTTACAATGCTGTCTCTCCCTCTTTAGGGATGTTAGTGTTATTTTCCACTTGTTCAAGTCTTACTATATGATCAGTATGCCTTTATAATTTTCTAGATATAAATTCCAGAAACCTAAAATCATTGTATTATCAGTTCTGGGTGCCTTTAAACTTACTGCATTCATTACAAACTATAGAACAGGAGATACCTATATAAAGAATTGTGACTAGTCTAAGAGTTTACACTGCCTACAAGCTAAAAATTTAATCTTTTCCAATTTCATGAATGCTGCTAGACAATAGGAATCTCCTGGGGTCAGAGACAAAGAACAGCTTGTTACTCCCAAACATAGCCAGTCTGGACATCAATTCTAAGTCCCAGAAGCCCAGTTTCCACAGGGTGTTTTGTGAGGGAGCCAGATGACATCTGAACATGATGTAGATCACCTTACAACAAAACACTGAGCTTTGGGGTCTGTACTTTTTATTGTGGACATTGTGCACTCCTGCTCTTTGCTTTTGAAAACGGAACTCTATCTTCCAAGACTATAAACAAGCCTTTTTCACTGGAAGCAGATGTTACCTGTATCTTCCAAGACTCCTTGCTACACTAACACCCTTGAATAGATCTTCCAGAATAAAATGCAGTAATGTCTCAAAATATGTTTAGAAATGTGAGTTTTAGAATTTCCTAATTAATACCATATAGTCATGAAATTAAAACTTCCAGTTTTTAATTTTCTGTGTGTGAAAAAATATTAATTTTTTTACTATGTATGAGTGGATTGATTTCCAGGTATAAATGAATGCTTGTCTTTTGGCTACTGCTAAATCTCTAGCACCTATCATAATGCTTGATGTGCAGTAGACACTCTCTTGAATAAATATATGAATTAAACAAGTTATCCATTTTTTTCTTGCTTTCCCATTTTTTACCTTCACAATATTTTTTTAAAAAGATTTCCTTTGAATGGCCTATAACCTGGAGAGAGGGCGATTTTCAGGAGTCCGTGGTACAAGGCATCTTTCACTATATTATTATAAACACATACACACACAAATCATAATGAAAGTATGTGATTAGGACCATCACAGTTGGTATGGGGTACCATGACATATCATGGTAACATCATAATCTTTCTCAGATCATTTTACATGTAGGATAATGTAAAAAATCTAGATCATGTGATTTGTGATTTAACCTCAGATGCCATTTTGGTAGTCTATAATATAATTCTACCAAACTTCTTCTCATTCATTGAATGTAACACACCTCCTTTCCTCCCTCTCAGTTACTCATGCCTTATTTCTCTCGTTTTGTACCTTTATCCCTAGTGTTCCAAATCTTTAAATTATCTGTTCTTCAAAACCATGTTACATGTAATTCAATTTCTGAAAATCCTTCCTTTAATCCTCAATCAAAATGAGAGGAGCTCACATACCAACCCACAAATTTCCCAATCACAAAACTCACACAGTGATCATTATTGATCTGTTTGTCATACACTCTCTGGAATATTAAACA
This sequence comes from Spermophilus citellus, assembly GCF_964194105.1. Lineage (NCBI taxonomy): Eukaryota > Metazoa > Chordata > Mammalia > Rodentia > Sciuridae > Spermophilus > Spermophilus citellus. The sequence continues at coordinate 48,669,680 of NC_138196.1, read as the reverse complement.
CGTTTTACATCTTTAGCATTTAGTCAGTGCTTAAAGTATCAGAAGTGGTGGTCAGTATTATGAAATAAATAAATGATTTCTTTTGATAATAACATTAATACATTATAACATTTGACAACTACTAGTGACTCTTTATTGTGACTCCTCTCAGCCTAAGAACATTTACTGGGATTGGGAATGAAATTCACAATGTTTTTTCTTTTTTCCAATAATTCAGGAGACTGACACCTTAAAAGCATTTCCTTAACATTTATTAGACATTTTCCAATTACAAACTACTATGGAGGCAACAAATTGAGTAAGATTTGCTCCCTTAGTACAAGTATAAGTAAAGGAAATGGGTAAGAGGTAAAGTAAGGGTAGAGAAATACCCTGAATATTTTATTTGAGTTACAATATAAAACATCTGATGCAGGGAGAATTACAGTACGTTGATTTTATAAAAGCTCAATTAAAATGAAAATTAAAAAAATAATATAAAAATTAGATATTTGATTTGAACTTAAAGTATGATTATAAATTCATTCTTTAATTCTTATTTATTTTTAAATCAAGGATTTTCTTCTAAGGGCCCTGCACTATTTTATGGCATAATTCACAGCCACTGCAACATCTAGAATATTTCAGCTTTTTAAGAAAGATTGAGAAGTTAAAGGCTTTTATACAAATTTGTGTGAAGAAAAAAATAATTCTATCATTTTATCTCCGCCATTCCTAGAATATTAATTCCTCAATCTAGCATACAGAAATTTATTCATACATATGTTTGCTAAGTGCTTTATAGTTTTTACAAAGCACACAATGTAGCCTTAAATAAAAGTATTTCTGTTCACATTTATATTTCATCAATTTGTATACTACTTAATTGTACAATTATAATAATCAATACACTACACAAACAGATTTGGGGACATATCCAACTTAACAATGATAAGCAATATGTTGTTCCATAATATTTTCTTCTCAACCTCAAAAGAGGAAGGAAAATGGAAAGGAAGTAGAGAATAAGGAAGGGAGGAAAAGAAATAGATAAGAAGAAAGGAAAAAATAAAGACTAGGTAGTTTCTTATAAACAAAATAAATTCTCAGATCATGATGATTGTTAAAACAGCTTTCTTCATTGATACATTATAAAGAAGTTCACAACATCCAATTCCAGAGTATAAGTATTTTCCCTTAAAATTTCTATTTCTTCTTCTATGTAAATTAGGTTTTTTGTTTTATTACAATGTTGGAATTAATTAGTGGATTATCATAATGCTTTGTCCAAGGCTCTTCTGATAACACAAGATCTTTTTTCCTATATTAAACTTGTTAATTTTTTGTCCACTGAAAATTCATCCATATATGCAGAAGATATATTGCTTTCAATCCATATAGAAAAATTGTAAAATGCTGGGAGTGGTGGCACATGCCTATACTCTCAGTGGCTAAGGAGGCTGAGGCAGGAGGATCATTTGTTTGAAGCCAGCTTCATCAACCTAGTGAGGCCCTATGCAACTTAGAGAGACCCTGTATTCAAATAAAAAAAAATTTAAAAAGCTGAGGATGTGGCTCAGGGATTAAGCACCCTGGGTTCAATACCAGGTGAAAGAAAGAAAGAAAGAAAGAAAGAAAGAAAGAAAGAAAGAAAGAAAGAAAGAAAGAAAGAAAGAAAGAAAGAAAGAAAGAAAGAAAGAAAGAAAGAAAGAAAGAAAGAAAGAAAGAAAGAAAGAAAGAAAGAGAAAGAAAAGAAAAGAGAAGTGAAAGAAAAACTGCAAAATAAATACAAGTACCCACATTTTGTAGCTTTTAAAAATGAGAAACGATTTAATTAAGTAATTTAAGTGACTTACATAAAAACTGTTTCCAAATGTTGTTTTGAATCTAAATTACGAATTTTTAATTTTTTAATTTGTTTTAATTAGTTACACATGACAGTACAATGACCTTGACGTATCATACATTTGAATCAGATGGGATATAATTTCTCATTTTTTCTGAGTTTACAGGTTGCAGAATCACATTGGTCATGCAGTCACATATATACACACAGTAATAATAATGTCTGTTTCATTCTACTATCCTTCCTATCTCCCCATCCCCCCCTCCCCTCCCAACACTTCTCTCTACCTAATCTAGGGTAACGTTATTTTTTTCCTCACATCTTCATACAGGTATTTTGTATAACAATGAGGGTCTCCTTCCACCATCCATGCAATTCCCTTTCTCCCTCCATTTCCCTCCCACCCCTTTTCCCTATGTAGAGGTAATCTTCTTCCCATGCTCTCCCTCTCTTCCCCATTTTGAGTCACCTCCCTTATATCAGAGAAGACATTCGGCATTTGTTTTTTGGGGATGGCTAACTTCACTTACATAATCTGCTAATACCATCCATTTCCCTACAAAAGAATTAAAACCAAGAATCAGCAAATGGGATGAATTTAAACTAAAAAGTTTTTTCTCAGCAAGAGAAACAATATGTGATATGAATAGGGAGCCTACATCCTGGGAACAAATTTTTACCCCTCACACATCAGATAGAGCTATAATCTCTAGGGTATACAAAGAACTCAAAAAGCTAATCACAAAAATAAATAAATAAATAAATAAATAAAATAACCTAATCAACAAATGGGCCAAGGACCTGAACAGACACTTCTCAGAAGAGGATACACAATTAATCAACAAATATATGAAAAAATGCTCATCATCTCTAGCAATCATAGAAATGCAAATTAAAACTACTCTAAGATACCATCTCACTCCAGTAAGATTGGCAGCCATTATGAAGTCAAACAACAACAAGTGCTGGTGAGGATATGGGGAAAAAGGTACACTCATACACTGCTGGTGGGATTGCAAATTGGTACAGCCAATTTGGAAAGCAGTATGGAGATTCCTTGGAAAGCTGGGAATGGAACCACCATTTGACCCAGCTATTCCTCTTCTCGGACTATACCCAAAGGACCTAAATACAGCATACTACAGGGACACAGCCACATCAATGTTTATAGCAGCACAATTCACAATAGCTAGACTATGGAGCCAACCTAAATTCTGCATTTTCTTCAAAATACACCACCTCTTGAAAAGATTTAAGCAGAAACTTAGAGGAAAAACCAAATACATCAGAAAACATAAAGGCAATTACATTAGCAGAAATATAATGTGATATGAACTTCTGCCCCTAAAGGATTAGCAGCCATAGGAACTGATTTTGGAAAGTAAATGATCAGAACTTGGGGGGGGGGTGAAAAATAACAGTAATTTTCAGATTACAAAATGCCTAGGACAGAAACATCTCAATAAAAATGAAACAAATGAGGTAAGACTATGGTTGCTTCTTTTAACACCCAGAGGAGTTTTCTAGGTGATAGCAAAGCAAAGGGAGAGAAACTTGAAATAGTTCCCAGTAGTGAAAGAGTCCAGCATTTCAGGATGCTGCAGTATCTGATATGAAGAATTTGAGAAACAAAAAGGCTTTTCTAGAAGGAAACACATACAGAGAGAGCTTCCAAGATCTTCAGAGGAGAAATTTCCAGTTTTGTTTGTTTCTGTTTTCTTTTCTTTTCTTTTTCTTTCTTTTTTTTTTTTTTTTTTTCTGAGTATTGACACCGGTCTTGGAGATCTTGAACAAGTTCTTGTTTCCAGATGTTGGAGATTAAACAGACAGGAAACAATGAGGCAAACACAGAAAGCAAGTTTTAATTAAGAAAGATACAGGGACAGACTTCTCCAAAAGAAGGGGCTCCAGAGCTGAGTGTCTGTGGGGGGATGTGTTTCTTGCTCTTTTATAGACCCTAGAACCTCTCTCTTTAGTTACTGTTTCTCTTCCCTGCTTACTGACCAAGGGCAGGGATGCAAGGTTAATTGTTAGCAACTCAGAGTGCCCAGGAGCACGATCTCAGAGGTTAATAATCCATCGTTCTTTCTTTGATAACTAGTCCTCATCCTCTCTCAACCCCCATCATTCATTACCTACAATGACTGCCTGACCTTCGCCCCTGCCTAGGCCACGTGGAGCTGCAGGCAAATTGCTTTTGGGCAAAGAAAGCATTGTAGGGGGGTCAGCACAATGGGCCCATTTTGTAGAATCATTCTCTTAACCCTGTGTTCCCACCATTCTCACCTATCTGTCCCTTTACAGTATTACTCTATAAAGACATGAAAAGGAACATCATGAAGTTAGTAAAATAATTCTGCAGCATTACTGGCATAGAAATATTTCATTTCCTACCAGAGAGCATAGAACTCATACGGAAATGTTGCAAATCCAGGATAAAATCATACTTTAGTAGAAGGATTAAATTAGCAAAAATACAGGTGTTCTGGACCCATGCTAAAAAGCTCAATAAAGAAGGGTAAAGATCTTACATGTGTTTCAAAGCAAAATTCAACACTCTTTAAAATAATGTAACAAAACTTATCAAAATAGCATAAAATTCACAATGTTCTGTCATTCGACAAAAATTTACCAAGCATGAATGCAATAGCAACTTATGGTTCATAATCAGGAGAAATATGAATCTAGAAAAACATATCCAGAAATAATAAAAATTACCAAATCAGTAGAAAACAATCTTTAAAATATGTTAAAAATCTTATAAATATGCTCCAGGATATGAAAGATAGGTGAACAGGATGAGAGATTAAAGACATAAAAGATTCAAGTGGAATTTCTGAAAATAAAAAGTACCATGTTAAAAATGAAATAACACTGGATTTCATTAAAAGTATTTGACACAGCAGAAGACTAGTAAACCTGATGACTTAGCAATAGTAATTATGCCATGTGAAGTACAGAGTATAAAAGATTAAAAAAAAGTCTTCATTGAACAATATGACATGATCTAACACACATGTAATTGGAGTTCCATTAAACAAATTCAGGGATAAGAATATTTAGAGTTTATGTCCAAAATGTTATAAAATTTTTTCTAAAGCCATAGGCAGTTCTCAGAAGCTTAAAAGAACACTCACTAAGGAAATATTCTAAGATATAATTATAAAAATAAATCAAAACAAATATATATGTATATAAAAATCCTGAAAGTAATACAGAAATCTTTAAAATGACATTTATGTACATAGTAATAGGATAAAAGTCAGAGAAAATTATTAAAAATCACTTCTACCATAAGGTCAACCGAATAAGATTTTCAAAGTGGGAATAAAGCTCAAATTGTTAAGGTTAAATTCAATACCTACTGAAAATACCTTTCAAAAAGGAAAGTTTAGATTTTTGTTGTCTAGCAAAATTAATGGAACACTACTATCAATATAAACACACACTACAAATAATGTCAAAATATTTTGGGGGGCAGAAGAAATGATAATAGATTGACATTTTCATCTACACAAAGGAATAAAGAGAACTAAAATGTGGTAAGTGTGAGTTTTAGTCTGTTTAAAAGATGTTCATGACTTTCATTCTGCATATAAGGAACTTGGAGGGATCCTAGATCCTACAACAAAAGCTGAACAAACTGAAGAATCAACCACTCTTCCTAGATCCATAAGAGAGATGGAGATCACAGGAAAACCACCGCTCTCAAATCGGAGGGACACACAGGTAGGTACTGAGAATTACAACAGAACAGACACTAGTGAGGAAAAACCTCTGCACACACTGCAAGAAGTAAGGTCTCCCAAGGTGTGGTAGTATATGCCTGTAATCCCAGCTGCCTGGGAGGCTGAGGCAGGAGGATTGCAAAAATTTTAATGCCAGCCTCAGCAACTTAGGGAGGCCCTGTCTCAAAATAAATAAAAAAGGGCTGGGGGTGTGGCTTAATAGTTAAATGCCCTTGAGTTCAATGCCTGATACCAAGAAAGGAGAGAGGGAGAGAGAAGGAAGAAAAAGTAGGAAGGAAGGTAAGTAGTAAATGTCACTCATGGGTTCATTATCTTACTAACAGCATCTGTAAGAAGCAGTGGTGGGTAGGAAAGACTAAACTATAACTCTGAAATCACAGGAGGATTCATGTGGACAAATTTGACAGTTAAAATATCCCAGAAGGCACACTCATAGGCAAGCACCCCAAGTTTGTATGCCTTTTACCTCCAGGAGTTTCACCAGGTGCTGACAGTGAAGAGCAGAGAAAACATTTCCTTATACTTGCAGCCATGATAGGGCATGAGTAAAGGAATCCTTTCCAAATAAAACAAAGCATTCATTCTTAACAACATCTGCCCTCAGGAGAAGCTATTTTTTTTCCATTTTATTTTATTATTTTTCTTAATTGCTTTTAAGCCCACTCTAAAGCTACCCATCAAGGCAGAATTCATCCAATTCTTATTACACATATCGAACACAATTTTTCACATCTGTTTATATATAAAGTATATTCACACCAATTCATGTCTTCATACATGTACTTTGGATAATAATGTCCATCACATTCCAGCAATATTGCTAACTCCCTTCCTCCTCTGTTCCCCTCCCACCCCTCTGCCCTATCTAGAATTCGTCTATTCCTCCCATGCTCCCTCTCCCTACCCCACTATGAGTCAGCCTCCTTATATCAGAGAAAACGGTCACCATTTGTTTTTTAGGGATTGGCTAACTTCACTTAGCATTATCTTCTCCAACTCCATCCATTTACCTGCAAATGCCATGATTTTATTCTTTTTTATTGCGGAATAATATTCCATTGTGTATATAGGCCACATTTTTTATCAATTCTTCTATTGAAGGGCATCTAGGTTAGTTCCACAGTTTAGTTATTGTGAATTGTGCTGCTATAAACATTGATGCAGCTGTGTCCCTGTAGTATGCTGTTTTTAAGTCCTCTGGGTATAGACTGAGGAGAGGGATAGCTGGGTCAAATAGTGGTCCCATTCCAAGTTTTCCAAGGAATTTCCATACTGCTTTCCATATTGGCTGCACTAATTTGCAGTCCCACCAGCAATGTATGAGGGTACCTTTTCCCCCACAACCTTGCCAACACTTATTATTGTTTGTCTTCATAATAGCTTCCATTTGGACTGCAAATAACCCAATAAATAAATGGGCCAAGGACATGAACAGACACTTCTCAGAAGAGGATATTCAATCAGTCAACAAATATATGAAAAAATGTTCATCATCTCTAGCAATTAGAGAAATGCAGATCAGGAGAAGCTATTTAACCAGAGCTTAACCTGCTGAGTGTTTATGAGAATCTAATTGACCTATATGAAGATAAATAAATAGGGCTGGGGTTGTGGCTCCCCTAGTACATTGGAGATACTGATATTGATCCTTAGCACCATAAATAAATAAATAAATAAATAAATAAATAATAAAAGTATTGTATCCAACTATTATATATATATACATATATATATATATATATATATATATATATATATATATATATATATAATTTTTTTAGGTTTAGATGGACATACACACAATGCCTTTATTTTTTTATGTGATGCTGAGGATTGAACTCAGGTCCCATAAGTTCATGCATGCTCTACCACTGAGCCACAATCCCAGCTTTTATATATATATATATATATATATATATATATATTTTTTTTTTTTTTTTTAAAGATAAATACCAAATATCAGCCTATTGTAGCCATCCTGCCCCGCTAAGTAGGAGAAGCCCTTATGAGGCTCCTAGTGTAGCTGCGTAGCTCACCAGAAGACTAAAACCCAATCACAGAAGGGGAGAACACTCAAAGCCCATTCTAAAGCTACCCATCAAGGCAGTGTGACACAGCTGTAAGGATGACATAAAGAACAAAGGAATAAAACAGAGTTCAAATAAAGGCATATATATGGTTAATGTACTTTTGAAGGTGTTGCCTAGGTAATTAATGGGAAAGAATAGTCTCTTCAACAAATGATATAGGAACATTGGGGTGTTCACATAAGAATTATTTAACCCTTATTTCATACTATATAAAAATTAAATTAACATGGACTCTAGATGAAATATATGAACTAAAACTAAATAATTCTTTGAGGAAAATATGGTGGCCTTAATTTGGCAAGTATTTCTTCAGTAGGATACAAAAAGAACAAATAGTAGGAAATAGATTTGTCAAAAGCTATAACTATTTGCTTCTTAATAATTGCTTTTGGGTAAATGGGAAGACAAATCCCAACTGCTGCTTAGAAAATATCTGATAAAGGATCATCTTCAGAAATATAGCTAGATTACAAGAAGAATCAACTCAATTAAAAAATGAGGAAAATGCCTGAATAGATGTTTCATCAAGAAAAATATATAAATGGCAAATGAGCACAAGAGAAGATGCAGAGCATCATTAGTCTTTATGGAAAGGCACATCCGAACCACCATGGTCATCACACATCCATGTGAATGGGTAAGTCTGACAACTCCTCTCTGCACAAAGTGGAGCAACTACTACTTTCAGACAGTGTTGTAGGAAATGTTTCAGCTCCTGGAAAAAAACATCATGGTTCACAAAGAGTGAAATATTACAGAAATGTACAGATTATATTAAAGTCCCTTAATAAACTCTATATTCCAAAGTGCCAAATACTAAAAGTTTTCTTTAGTTTTGTGTGGAAAATCTGCATTCTTTAATTTAACTTATAATTCCAATATATGATATCTTCCAGATCACCACTATATTAAATATCAAATCTTGGTCAAAATGCTAATTTTTGTTTCTTCTTTTTATAATAATATGAAGTTCACTTTTCCTCCAGAATGGTTTCACTCACACCTTGTCATATAAAATTTTATGTGAAATTATATATTCTGAGAATATAGCTGTCTGAGAAATGTGCAATTTTCTTTTGCATTAGTTCTTTAACTATGTTTTTTTGTACTATGATGTAATTTATGTGAAGATATATTTCATATGTAATTGAGATTATAGTTAATAATATTATCAAAAGTCTAAAGAATCTTTATTAGTGTTTCTACATTAAAATAATATTAGACATATACATAAAATTTTCCCTTCTTAATAGTCATTTTAAAAAATATTTTCTTTAATCTTTGCATTTCTGTCTCCCCCTTTTTCTCATTTATTTATTTTAATATTATTTTTAAATTTTGTCTCCAATCTTAATAAGTAGATAAAACTTTAAAAACTGTCAGCAGAAACAAGTGACTATTATCTTCCAGAAGCTTATAAAAGAGTTTCTGATCATCATGAGATTCTTCACCATGTCATTTTTTTTGATGAGAGCAAATCCATGTACAATACAAACCACAGTAGTTCTGAATTTTTTATGAGGAATAATCAAAGACACTTTGCCAATCAATGTATCTTAAAACAAGAAAAAGAGTTGTTTCATGTCCTTTTTGTTTTGTAAAGAGGCTTTCTTAGTCATGTGACAACTAGGAACTTGGTACCACCTTGCTGTCATTTGGATCCTGAATGTCCCCCAATGGTCCACGTGTTAAGAGCTGGGTTTCTAGTCTAGGCCACTTTTGGGAGAGGGGTGGGATGTTCAGCAGATAAGAAATGGAGGAAGGAAGTTGGGTCACTGGGTATGCTCCTGAAGGGGATATTTGGACCTGGCCCCTTTCATTCTGTTTCATAGCTGCAATGAAGTCAGTAAATCTCCTCTGCCATGTGTCCCAGCCCTGATGTACTGTGAGTGACAAGGTTAAGTGGACATGGACTGCAACTTCTGAAATCATGAGCCAAAATAAACCTTCCCTCCTTTTAAGTTTTTAATCTCAGGCTTTCTGACGTAGTAACAGAAAGCTGATTAATAAGCATCCTGCCTTTTGTATTCTTCTACAAGGCAAATTTAAGGATTATTCTTTTATTGCTCATCTTTGCCCAGAATTTCTGTATATCGGATATTTATTGTCTACAAATAAAGGGAGTTAAAATAAGCAGTGAATTCTTCAAAATGATATGGTCAGATAGTCACAAATTTGGAGTAAATTCTCCACTCTTTAATTCACAATAAGCTGAGTATTATTTTATAAGATGTATAATTAATAATAAATTATAGGTGACACTGTATATATAAAAATCAAGCAGGTACAGAAAAGATAATATTATGCCCTCTACCCAATCTTGTTCTGATTATAAGGAAAGAAACCCCATGTTTCAAAATGAATAAAAAGTATTAACCATTTTTTAGTTTGTAAATTTCTAAATAAATTGGTAAAATATCTAAGTTTCTCATTTTCAACCTAGGCAGAGGCATACATATAGATATTTTATTTATGAAATGAAAATGTTGAGCCAACAAGCCAATAAGACTCATAGACTATTATGAAAAATACTGCAAGCTAAGACAAGAGAAAGAGCTTTACTACCCACCTGTTAATACAGGGAAAAAACATAAGAATAATGATTTTTGAAAATTTCTTCTCCCTCTCAACCTTTACAAAAAGCAAACAAACAACAACAACAAAAAAAAAACACTGAAACTAATTGAGAAATTCAAGGTAAACACAAACACTTCACAATCAATACAGAAAAAGTCAAATTTATAAATGAGCAAAATTTGATAGAGAATTATATTATATGATGAATCAGAATTTTCTTCTTCTTCATGGTTTTTGTCAGAGGAAGAAGGGATGTCAGGATGTGAACATAAAAAATAGACCTTTTTTTTTTCTTTTAAGATGACAGTATCTGTGACTCATTAGAATTAGAAAACAGTGACATTAACCTTATGACAATTAGAAGGGGAAAGAAAGAATGGGAAAAAAAAACTTTTACTCTCAATAAAAGCTGTTGGAAGGAGATTGACACCCGGGAGATAAGGCTGGACTTAGCAAACCCGGGCTCACTGCTATGATTACCTGCAGTGTCTATTTTTGATCCTGTCTACTTTGTGACACTCGATATCATAATGAACTGCTGATTATGTTTACAAACATTTGCAAGACGCTTATTTGCTGCTTCCTTCCAGTTGGAATGATGTGCTATGGTACTGAAAATGACTTGACCACCTGAAAATAATTCCATATCATTTTAATTTAATAGAAATAGACTTTACCTAAATACTGGTCTATAAAGATATGTTACAACTTGAAAAACACATCCTGGAAAAGAAAAAAATAAACAAAAGCCCTATTATGTATATAATTTCCTTTAAGCACTTGCTATCTCTGTATACTTGTTACTACAATAAGCTTTATAATTTGTGGTTAACAATAGCATTTGGGGGAAAAATTTTACTACTAAAAATTTCCAATAATGTTTTATCCTAAAATCTGTGACCAACTTTTTGAATAGTTTGTCCAATTTCTAGTATCTTCTCAATAAGAGTATGTGGAAAAACTATAAGTGAATTTGTAATCAAGAAGTTTTGGGCATATTCTCTTTTAAGAAAGTCCATAATAGAATAGAATAGTTATACTCCTATAGTTAACTATTTTAATTAAAATTACAATTGTTGATTACAACAGGTTATTATTAGTAAGTGATTACTGCTCTAGATGGCTCTCTCAGTCAACAGCCTTCACTCAGCAACATGTATGAAGTTTAGGAATTGTTTAAAATTTATCCATGATGAAGAGTAATATAATCGCAACAACTTGCCATTTGCTATTTACCTGACCATTAGAAACATCATATTAATAATTTATTTTTTTTCAAAAATTTGATGAGAAGTTTTTATTATGGTATTTTTATAGATGAAAAAAAATAGCATCAGGGAGATTAAGAGATTTGGCAATTGTCAAAAAAAATTAGCAAGCATAGAATAGGACTTGAACAATAGTTTATTTGATGATAAACCTACAGAACCTTCTTTTCCATTGTATTTCATTTTATCCCGGAGAAATAATAAGTAAGTATTTTCATATTTGGCAGCTTGAACTAGCTATTCCTCAAAACCAGAAAGTCCTGGAATGTGTGCTGAAAAGAACTCTAATAACCAAGCTTTGTGTTCTAGGTTTGGCCTGTTACTAACAACCCTGTGGCACTGGGCAGTTACTTCTCTTTTCAGTTTTAGTTGCCCTATTGTTTTTATTTTGTTTATTATACTTTGTTATATATGACAGCCGAATGCAATTCAAATCCTATTACACAAATACAGCACAATTTTTTATGTCTCTCTGTTGTACACAAAGTAGAGTCACACCATTAAGTACATGAAAACACACGTGTTTTCATACATGTACTTAGGGTAATGATGTCCATCTCATTCCAACCATCTTTCTTACTCCCATTCCCCCTCCTGTCCCTACCCTCCCCTTTGCCGTATCTAAAATTTGTCTATTCCTCCCATGCCCCCCCCACCATTCCCATTATGAATCAGCATCCTTGTATCAAAGAAGACATTCGGTATTTGGTTTTTTGGGATTGGCTTACTTCACTTAGCATTATATTCTCCAACTCCATCCATTTACCTGCAAATGCCATAATTTTATTCCCTTTTAATGCTGAGTAATATTCCATTGTGTATATATGCCACATTTTCCCTATCTGTTGTTCATCATTCCCTATCTGTTGTTTAGAGCAGCACAATGAACAATTCAGCTATTGTGAATTGTGCTGCTCTAAACATTGATGTTAGTTGCCCCATCTTTAAAGAGAAAATTTTGCATTAAATCTTTCTAGAACTTTTAAATATTGTCATTATTAATAATAGATAAAAGGCCAATAGCATCATCAAGAAAAATTCATTTTTTTTCTAGGTTAGATGCATTTTATCCCATAGTTTATAATGATTTTGTAGTAGTCAATATTGTGGATCATCAAAACTTATTTTATAGATCTGTTTCTCTTAAACACTTAGATTGGTTTTCCTATTTTTACTTTTATGTTTAACACTGTGAGATTATTTTCTTATACATACATCTTTGCATAATTGCTTCCTTAGTTTATTTATATTCCTACAAAATACATTATTAAAGGGCATGTTCAATTAATTTTTTTATATAAATACCTTCTTGTAGATGATATTATGAAGAAATTTTTTTCAAAGCCTTGAAAACACTGAAATCTATCCTTTATAAAATTTTCTAAAATTTTAGGTCAAAAAGAGTATAGACTATATTTGAATAGCATTTTAAAAATTTCTATTGATGACCAATTTTCATATATTTGTTACTCATTTTCCTTGGTCCTTTTAACAATTTCTTGATTGTGCTTTTGGTTAATTTCAGTTATTTGCTGATAAATAAGGTTTGAAGTATTGATATGTATGTACAATGAATGTGTGCATATATACACATGGACACACACAAAGCACAAATATAATTACATGGCACAATGACTACATTGGTGATTTATAGCTATGTAAAAATGACTTGAAAACTAAATGGCTTAAAATAACCATGTTTATTATCCTGAACTTTCTGTAGGCATTCAATGGGGCTCACCAGGATAGTTCTGGCTGAGGGTCTCCATGTGGTTGCAATCAGATTGTTGGCAGAGGCTGCAGCCATCTGATGGCTTAACTGAGGCTGTACATCCACTCACGTGGCGGTAGCATGGTGGACTCAGTGTTTTGCTGTTACCTTATTGTGTTAGCTTCTCCACCACGCTGCTTGAGTGCCTTTGGCATATGGCTCTGGCTTCCCTCAGAGTGAGAAGAATCAGAGAAAGAGGACAAAAGGCTCTCATGACCTAGATTTCCAACACTCTTTTACCTTATTCCGGTCATTAGAATCAAGTCATTAAGCCTGGCTGACAATTCAGGGTAAACATTAGCTTGTAACTCTTGAAAGAAGTATCAAGAGAATTTTTAAACATATTTTAAAATCATTATATTTTTTTTTACATATATGCGCTAGTATATCACTATGCTGATACCAGTAAAATGTTGTCTGCTTTCGTTTGGTTATATTTTTTTGGTGGGGGGGGAGTACAGGGAATTGAACTCAGGAGCACTCAACTACTGAGCCACATCCCCAGCCCTATTTGGTATTTTATCTAGAGACAGGGTCTCACTGAGTTGCTTAGTTCCTTGCCATTGCTGAGGTTAGCTTTGGACTTATGAGCCTCCTATCTTAGCCTCCTGAGCTGCTGGGATTATAGGTGTGTGCCACTGCACTGGCTTTCTTTTGGTTATTGACTGGAAAGAATATATTTTATTAACTATAACTTAACGTACTTGTGTCCATGTATTTATTTGTATCTTATAAATGGTGTACAGTCTTATTATTTTCTGTTGTCCATTACATTTTAAAAGATTTGCTAATGAAACTTAGAATAAGAACAGATTAATCAGTCACCTGTCTAAATGTTAGGGATTTTAATGGACTCTGCTAGCTTCTCCTTAAAAGTTTGTTATAAAATTAATTAAGGTGGTAGTTTTGTTGCACAAAGACTTATGGCTAAACCATTCCCTACCTGGTATTTAGAAGTGGAATTTAAATTATATAAGTCAATATACAAGTGACATATTTAAAATTCCTCAGAAAAGTAACAAAATTAAAAGCTGTATAAAATAAAGAGGTAAAAGAATGGAGTTCTTTGCAAGATTTAGTTTCATATTTTATAATCGAAAATTCTAATATACTGGTCCTAAGGTGGATATCAGAATTCATAAATTCATCCTTTGTGCTTTTTAGGCAGGGTTAGAATCTGTTCTTGAGTTCCATAGGCTGCTATTATTTATGCAACAGTTGGAAAAATTGTTTTTCAGTCCTGGGTACTTATAAAATATTTTAACCTGAAGAATGTTGGGACCTGTCTATGAATCATTCTTCTACTTTGGCAAACACAAAAATCATCAATGTAGAATTTAGTATTACAAAAGTTTGGGAAAAAAGGGTGTTTTGGTAATACTTTTACATAACATGAGCACTAGTATCAAATAGACCTAAATTAAGTATTTGAGCTATGATTCATTAGCTTAAAGCCTTGATGCACATCACCATACTGAGTCTTGGTGTCCTCATTTGAGTATAATCAGAACATATTTTGCAGCTTTATTATGAAGTTTAAGTTCATTTTATATACCATGTGCAGGAAATAAGATCTGACACATTGTAAGCATTTGATAAATAATCTTTATTACTATAATTTTCATCAACAAAAAGAAAAATCACAGTCTTCGCCTGGATTCTACATTGCAAAAAGTTGAGCATCTGCATTGTTCCCACAGGGCGAAAAGACAAGCAGAAAGTCAATTCCCATCTTTGGTATTCTATTTATTTTGAGTATTCAACAGAGGAAAGGAGTTAATGAAATGAAAAGGCCTTGGCCAGGGGAATTAACCTTTCTTAGAATGTGTCTTCTTATTATAAAGCAAGAAGGCAGCCACCTTCCAGAACTACCATAAAACAATTAAATAGCCATCTATTGTTACTGCCAGTTATTTCCAACTCTCTTCTGCTAGTCCCATATTCCATCTCCCAGCCCTGTGGGGAAAGGCTAACCCATTATAAATGTGTTTCCTACACCTGAGAGGCCACACAGGTATTCACATTTTACAAGGAGTAATATTTTCTTTTGCAGTTTCTCCCCAAGGTACTTTATATCCTTCTAGTCCATAGCAGAAATAGTAAAATTCTCAAATTTAATGAACTAAAAAAAAAAAAGTCTAAAAGCTTGAGCACTAGGTAGAATCATAAATATACATTGCTATACCATTTAAAATTGCTTTATAACATTTAATATTATTATTACATGGTTGTATTTCATAAATCCATCTATACCATGAATAAAATCACATACATAAAAATACAGGGTATATTAAATATCCTACTGATTTTTTTATACAACCAATTTGTCTGATGTTGTATTTTTCTAGAACACAAGCCAAAAATACTTTTAAAAATTCAGTGCATTCTCACAGGCGTGATGCCTAACTGAATTTCACAAATTGTATTCATTGTATTCAAAATGAAAAAAATGTGTATGTGCAGTAAACAAATACCAACGACGACAGTGATTTACCTCAGACAATTTTTGTTGTTGTTGTTGTTGTACAAATATTGAGCCTGTCAGGGAGAAAAAAGTAATATCTTTTCTTCATTCATCGCAAGGTTCATGACTGACATTGCTATTACAAAAGACAGATTAGCAAGAAGGAAGTAGTCCAACTTATTTAATGTAATTCTCATGTGACATGGTAGCTTTCATAAATGGAGATTCAAAGATGCAGGGAAGACTCTATTTTTATGGACAGTCATGTGGAAATATTTTTGAAGGAAAAAAGAATATGACCTACTTGTAGTAAACTAATGAAACCTTAGGAAGAACTTCTTTTTTTTTTTTTTTTTTTTTTTGAGTCTCTGTGCAACATTCAGCCCACTGGATATAGGTTAGAACACTTGTCAGAAGAAGGTCATTAGGAGAAAAGGGGAAAGAGAAAGTGATAGTTGCCTTCTCTCCTCTGCTCTTTTCCCAAATGTCAAGGTGCCTTATTTTGGTATATTGTATTCTGAGTCCCAGGAAGTCTTTGCTGAAATACAGTGTACCTAACTCTTTGATCCTTAACCTTTTTATATCACAGGACATTTTGTAATATAGTTTAATAAAATGACATATTTGCTAAAACTTAATAAAAGAAGTTATAGTAAATTTTTATAAATTTATTTCAAAAATAAACCTCACATTTTCCAAAATTATACATGAATATCGGTTTCATGATATAATAACAATTTTAGACAGTCTTCCTGTAGGCAAACAAAACATTGATTACTGGTAGTCTGTGCTATTATTGTTTTCTGTATATGAACAATAAATTTGAATTTTAAACAAATTCCCAAAGTGATTTTTCAGGAAGTCTTCAGATAACTCAGAAAGATGGGCTTTGAGAATTAAAATTTTATTCTGCATTTTCTAATTTTAAATAATTAAAAATGTATTTCTCAAAATTGAAATATCATGCCAGGTGCATTGGTGCATGCCTGTAAGACCAGCAGCTCAGGAGGCTGAGGCAGGAGGATCGCAAGTTCAAAGCCAACCCCAGCAAAAGTGAGGCACTAAGCAACTAAGTGAAACCCTGTCTCTAAATAAAATACAAAAAAGGACTAGGGGTGTTACTCAGTGGTTGAATGCCCCTCAGTTCAATCCCTAGTACCAAAAAAGAAAAAAAATTGAACTATTAAATCATCATAACCCCAGACTTTGGAACCAATGATCTACTCTTTTGGTGTAGTTTAGATCTTCAATATCTCCCAAATGCCTGTTTGCTAAAGACTCGGTTGTTAGCTGATCATGCTATGGAGAGATGGCAAATCCTTTAGAGGTGGGATAGTGGAATGAGGTTAGGTCACTGGACACAAGCCCTCACAGATGATATTGGGACGCTGCCACCTTCCTCTCTCTTTGTCACTTCTTAGCTTTTATGAGCAGATGCTGAGTAGCTCTCCTACCTGGCACTAACACTATGATATTCTGTGCCTCTCAGGCCAAAAGCAAAATGGCCAAGTATCCATGCACTGAAACCAGAAGCCAACATAAATCTATTCTTCCTTTAAGTTGATTTATCTTGGGTACTTGTAACAGTGACGGGAAAGTGACGAACATAACTATATTTGAATAATGGTCTCCAACATGCCAGAAAAGGTTTGGTAGGCATTATGACAATTACGTATTGAAAAATACATTTTATTTTATTTAAGTGGAACAATTACTATAAAGAAAATATATATAATTCGTTAAGAACCTTGGTCTAAAAACTACGTCTTCTCACATGGATTACTAGGCACCGAAACTTCATAAGTTAGAAAAAGAGAAAAAAATTTCCTAAAATAATAGAATTGCCA